>NW_027555736.1:20547990-21097990 GCF_003287225.1 Phascolarctos cinereus
TCCATAAGGGATCCAATTAAATTTTGTTTCCCCAAATGTAGAATCAGTTGTTCTTGAAATTGGTGAGTGGAAGAGATGCACTTGTTCAGTGTCATTTCACAGCATGGTCCATCTGGCCCCAATTGCTCTGTGCCCATGCAAAGCATTTGTTCTGATGCTGTGGGTGATGTGTCTGTCAAAGACCAAGCTCAAAAGCCAGTCATGAGCTCATGGAAACTGACTGTAACTGAAATGGGGAAACTCTACTTAGAATAAAAATAAAATAAGTGGGAGTAATTGGGAAACAATTTGGCACTTAGGCACTCCTGAGAATGATGAAAGATGGAACTGCTTTAATGGAAGACTTATCAATCAGTCCTTTAATTAGCCAGAACAGTGGTGGGATGTAGGAGAAGGGTACTTGACTGGGAACTTGAAACCCTGTATTTGGTTGTAAAATCTAGACTTCACCTCTTAGCACATTTTCGTTTCCATTCCCCATTTTTAAAATGGGAATTACTATCTGAACCTGGATCTTTCTTTTTTAAAAAACTAATTAACATTATAGTCATTTTTTGATACAACTACACCCCCCATCACATTTTGAGCCATTCCTTTTATCAAAGAAACCAGTTAAACAAAACCAAACAATACAATGATTACATCTGATAATGTACGCATGCAACATTTTGCAACCATGGGGTCTCCACATAGTAAACAAAAGGTGGAAGGTGTGTATGAGTAAAGGCCTACAACCAGGATCATAAAATCACAACAGAAATGAAAAAGAAGGGATGGCTATGAGAGAGAGTGCAAAGATGGGATCTAAACCTCAAAGAAGGCATGGTAACTTATCTCAAGGGTTTTAAAGCTTGCTCTATGAAAGAGGTCTTAGGCTTCTTCTGCTCAGCATTGGTGGTCAGAATGAGGACACTGGGTAGCTTCCAAGGCTCTATCCCAGGCCTTCCTGTTTCCTTATTCTCTCAATTGGTGACCATTGTCGTTGTTGCTCTTTCTTCATTCTTGAGGAGGACCAATGACATCATGAGGGTGACATCTTGACTTGCTCCTGAACTGGATTTAAGTGAGGTCCTCATCAATTCCAATGGGTTCCAATGCAAATGATCCCATCTATCTTTATCCAGCCCTCATCTCTTTCCCCTGAGCTCTAGTCCCACAGCAACAACTGCCTCTTGGACATCTAAAGGGGATGTCCCAGAGGCATCTCAAACTCTTCTTATCCAAAGTAAAGCTCATTATCTTTCTAACCCAAACTGGATTGTCTCATCAAGCATGAGAAGAGCAAAGGAAGAATCTTAAGGAATGGGGGAGGCAGAGCTTCCAGCAAAGGAGAAAAAGAAGGGACATCAAAGAAAGAGGAGAAGAAGCCAATGAGCACAAGGTCATGGAAGGCAGGTGAAAAGGGCGGTGCAAGGAGGAGGGTGTGGTCAGTACTTACAAACGCTACAAAGTTCAAGGAAAGCCAGAATGGAGACAACCCCATTGGACAAGGAGGTCAGTAGGGATAGTAGGAAGAATGGCTTTCTTTAGAGGGTGAGGGATGGAAATGCAATTGCATGAAGTCCAGTTGAGCTCCTTGAGGGCAGGATCTGTTTTTGTGCCCAAGTGGAGGCACTTAATTCATTTTTGTTAAATTGGACCGAATTGAGTGAGTGAGTAGTGAGTGGTCAGGAAATAAAGGCAAATATAAACTGCTCTTTTGGGGAATTTGGAAAGTGAAAAGAAGGAGAGAAATGAAGTTCCAAGAAGCTGGCAGGGTTAAGGGAAGGTGTTTTGTTTTGTTTTGTGGATGGGAAGCCATGTTTTTTGGCAAAGGGGAAAAGGCCAATGGGGAGAAACTGAGGTTATAAGAAAGGGCACAACTGGTGAAAGAAGGCCCTAGATATGGCATTAAATACTGGGTGCTCAAGGTCACAAGTGGAAGTATTAAACTTGGAAAGAAGAATGGCCTTGTCTTCCTCTGAGATAGAAGGAAAACAGGAGAAGTTGGCTTAATATACAAATAATTTCGAGAGGAGGAGAAGGAAATGTGAGGGATCTGCCATTGGTTGGCCTCAGTCTTGTAAGATGAGGCCAACCAGTCATCTCATCTTCTGAGAGTAATAAGGAAGAGGAGGAGTTGGGAGCTCAGGACAGGGAGGTGACATGGGATAATACTAATTCATGTTTCTATAGCCCTTGAAAGTTTGCAAAGCAATTCCCTTCCCTCATTGCACTTGAGCTTTACCCAGACCAGTGAGGTACAGACTCTTATGATGCTATTTTACAGAGGAGGAAAACAGGTTCAGAAAGGTCATATGACTTGCCCAGAGTCATACATCAAGAAAGAGTCAAAGGTAAGATTAAACCCAGGTTTATTCTCACTTAAAGGCCAGCGCTCTATCCACTACCCTCCCTCTCTGTGACAAGATAGAAATGATTTTCAGGCAACTTTGAGGATATGACTGATGTGAGTCAGATGCCTTTGTGGTTGGGTGAATTGGCATGGTGCCATGATTTTCCTCAGCTGTGGTCTGAGGGAGGTGAGGAGTGAGTGGATAGTGGAGGGTACCCAGGTGTGAGTAATTACCACAAACCAACCCTTCACTTAGGCATGGTTGGTGGGAACTGTCTGCTGTTATTACTTTAGATAGAAAATATTTTCCTGGGGGAACTTGGGTATTAGAAAGGGCTCTGCTATTCCCAGCTGTGTGTGGAATTGGGGGCAGGTGGGAGGGGTGAAGTGAGGATGGTGGGGAAAAAAGGAGGGAGACAGACAGATGCCAAAGGGATATGATGTTATGAGCCCAGTGGTATCTGAGGGATAGTCTCAGAGATATGTAAGGAACTAGGTGAAGCTGGTTATCTAAGGTCAAAAGATTCTGAGGGATCCCAGGATCATAGATTTAAGGTTGGAACATCCTTTGAAATCATCTTGTTCAATCCTGTCATTTTACAGATTAAGGAAACCAAGGCTAGGGGAGGGTAAGTGAATTGCTCAAGTCATGAAAGTGGTATCAGAAGGTCAGTATTTGAATTCTGGTCTTACAATATCTAGTCTAATATTTTCTGCCCTGCATTGAACTGCCTCAGAAGTGGTGACCACCCAAGGCTGAAAAGCCAGTAAGTCATAGTGCTGGGATTCAAATCAGGGCTTTTGACTCTAATGTTCTTTCCCTTCACACTCATTTCCCCAAACCCTAGTCCTACAGCTGTGGCCCCAGGGTTGCTGAACAACTTGGACCATTTGGGTTTCTATTTACTATAGTTCTATTTGCCACTGGTATGTCATTCACCCAGGGAAAGAGGATCTCTGCAGACCCTCAAATTCAATTCAACTCTATTAATACAAGCAGTGATCTATACACCATTGACCACACCCTCCCCAACAAGTACACACAGATACCCCCTCATTTATGCTGGCCATCGCTCAGGCCCCCGTCAGCTCATAGCCCCTCCTTCCCCCCAGTCTGTGCCTATGGAAGATAGGTGGCACAATGCAGGGCCTGGAATTAGAAAGACTGACTCACACATACCAGCTCTGTGATCCTGGGCAAGACACTTAATCTCTGTTTACCTCAGTTTCCCCAACTGTGAAATGAGGATTATAATAGCTCCTATTTGGCAGGTTGTTGTGAGGATCAAATTAAATAATTTTGTAAAGCTCTTAGCACAGTGATTAGCACATAGTAGATACCTGATAAATGTTTATTTCCCTCCCTTCCTTCCCTCCTTCCTCCCTCCCTCCCTCCCCTCCTTCCTTCTTCCCCTCCTTCCTTCCTTCCTTCCTTCCTTCCTTCCTTCCTTCCTTCCTTCCTTCCTTCCTTCCTTCCTTCCTTCCTTCCTTCCTTCCTTCCTTCCTTCCTTCCTTCCTCCTTCCTTCCTTCCTTCCCTCCCTTTCTTCTTTCCCAATCAATGTTGGAAATCTGCAAATCGTAAGACAGCACAGTCTGTGAAGAATCAAAATGGTGACCCAAAGAGCTATGGAGAGATGCTACAGTGGGCTACAGCACATTAACAATGAAGAAACAATGCAGGATAAATGACATAGAAGATCATTGAGAAATGGACAACTAGAAGAGAAGGTGAGGATTCAGAGAAATCTGGGAAGACATGGACTGATACAGAGGGAAATGAGCAGAATCATGTAGAATTGTAACGGTGAAGGACTTTGAAAGACTTAAGGATCTGCTCAATGCAGCTCCCAAACACAGCTCCCAAAGGCCAAGAATGAATTCAGCTTCCCACCTCACAAGGGAGGTGCAGAATGAGGCAGGTGTTTTCAGATTCAGCCGTGGCTTGAATTTGTTTTGTTTGCACTTCTTTGTTACACGAGATGGCCTTTTGGTGGGGGGGCAGCTAGTGATGGTGATGGCAAAAAAGAGAAAAGCATCACTGAAACATCTAGAAATGCACAGAGTAGGGCAGAAGTTTGAAAAGACACAAGAAGGACAGTTTTGGAAATTTACATATACAGAAAAATTAAATTGTTCACAATACAGATTTGTGGTTTCATATATAGTTACTTTTTTCTGTCAAGCTTTGTATACGGAAATGATCAGGTTTGTGGATTTTTAAAAACTTTTTAAAATAAATTTATTGATTTTCAGTTTTCAATATTTACTTCCACAAGATTTTGAGTTCCAAATTTTCATCTCACCCCTCCCCCCACCCCAAGATGGCATGCATTCTGAATATCCCTTCCCTTAGTCTGCCCTCTCTTCTATCTCTTCCCCCCTTCTCTTATCCCCCTCCCCTTCTATTTTCCTGTAAGGCAGGACAGACTTCTGTACCCCATTTCCTGTATTTCTTATTTCCCAGTAGCATGTGAAAACATTTTTTTAAACATATGTTTTTAAAACTTTAGGTTCTCCCTTCCTCCATCCCCACCCACCCTCGTTGAAAAGACAAGCAACTCAATATAGGTTATACATGTGCAGTTATGCAAAACACTTCCATAGTAGACATGTTGTGAAAAACTAACTCTATTTCCCTTAATCCTATCCTGCCCTCCCATTTATTCTATTCTTTCTTTTGACCCTGTCCCTCCTCAGAAGTATTTGCTTCTGATTACCCCTTTCCCAATCTGCCCTCCTCTCTATCATCCCCTGCTCTCTTGTCCCTTCTCCCCCTATTTTCCTGTAGGGTAAGACAGATTTCCATACCCAATTGAATGTGTATGTTATTTCCTCCTTAAGCCAAATCCTATGAGAATAAGATTCACTCATTCCCTCTCACCTTCCCCATTTCCCCTCCACTGTAAGAGCTTTTCTTTTCTGTTTTTTTTTTGTGAGATAATTTACCCCATTCTACCTCTCCCTTTCTTCTCAATATAATCCTCTCTCATCCCTTAATTTTATTCTCCAGATATGACCCCTTAATCTTCAACTCACCCTGTGCCCCCTATCTATCTATCTATCTATCTATCTATCTATCTATCTATCTATACATATATTTTTTTTCCTCCAACTACCCTAATACTGACAAAGGTCTCATGAGTTATAAATATCATCTTTCCATGCAGGAATGTAAACAGTTCAACCTTAATAAGTCTCTTATGATTTCTCTTTCCTGTTTACCTCTTCATGTTCCACTTGAGTCTTGTATTTGAAAGTCAAATTTTCTATTCAGCTCTGGTCTTTTCATCAAGAATGCTTGAAAGTCCTCTATTTCACTGAATGACCATTTTTTCCCCTGAAGGATTATACTCAGTTTTGCTGGGTAGGTGATTCTTGGTTGTAATCCTATCTCCTTTGCCCTCTGGAATATTATATTCCATGCCCTGCGGTCCTTTAATGTAGAAGCTGCTAAATCTTGTGTTATCCTGATTGTGTTTCCACAGTACTTGAATTGTTTCTTTCTGGCAGCTTGTAATATTTTCTCCTTGACCTGGGAACTCTGGAATTTGGCTACAATATTCCTAGGAGTTTTCCTTTGGGGATCTCTTTCAGGAGGAGATCTGTGGATTCTTTCAATTTCTATTTTGCCCTCTGGTTCTAAATATCAGGGCAGTTTTCCTTGATAATTTCTTGAAAG
This sequence comes from Phascolarctos cinereus, assembly GCF_003287225.1. NCBI lineage: Eukaryota > Metazoa > Chordata > Mammalia > Diprotodontia > Phascolarctidae > Phascolarctos > Phascolarctos cinereus. The sequence continues at coordinate 20,554,006 of NW_027555736.1, forward strand.
ATGATGTCTAGGCTTTTTTTTGATCTATGGTTTCAGATAGTCCAATAATTTTTAAATTCTCTCTCCTGGATCTATTTTCCAGGTCAGTTGTTTTTCCAATGAGATATTTCACATTGTTTCTTTTTTTTCATTCTTTATTTTTTTACAGTGTCTTGATTTCTCATAAAGTCACTAGCTTCCAATTGCTCTATTCTAATTTTTAAGGAAGTATTTTCTTCAGTAATCTTTTGGACTTCCTTTTCCATTTGGCCAGTTTTTTTTTTAGGGCATTCTTCTCCTCATTGGCTTTTTGGACCTCTTTTGCCATTTGGGTTAGGCTATTTTTTAAGGTGTTATTTTCTTCAGTATTTTTTTGGGTCTCCTTTAGCAAGCTGTTGACTTGTTTTTTCATGATTTTCTTGCATCACTCTCATTTCTCTTCCCAGTTTTTCCTCTACTTCCTTACTTGCTTCTCAAAATCCCTTTTGAGCTCTTCCAAGGCCTGGGACTGATTCATATTTTTCTTGGAGGCTTTGGATGGAGGAGCTCTAACTTGTTGTTCTTCTTCTGGTTTTATATTTTGATCTTCTTGTCACCAAAGTAAGATAATATAGTATGACTCTTTTTGCACTGCTTGCTCGTGATCCCAGCCAATTACTTGAGTTTTAAACTCTTTGTTAAGGTAAGAGTCTGCTTCCGATGTAGAGAACGTACTTTCCCAAGCTTCGGGGGTTTATATAACTGTTTTCAGAGATACTTGTAGTGACCCATAAATTTTCAGTTCTTTCAAGGTGGTATGATAAGGGGCGAGGTGTTTACTCCTTTCCTGGCCTGTGCTGTGGTCTATTAGTGACCACAAGCACTTCTTTCTGCCCTGGAACTGTGAGGAAGGTTTCCTGTCCACAGCCACTACAAGCTCCACTGTGCCATTGCTCTTCCTCACCCCAGGACCCCTGTTCAGAACTGTGACCCAGATCCAAGCACAGGGAAAGCAAGAGATTCCTGCCTCAGTGCCAGCAGAGAGATCCCTGCAATACCCCTCTGATCTGCCACTCGATTCCCCCTCAGTCTGTGGGCTGGAAGCTCAGGAAGCAGCTGCCCACCCCAGGGCCATGCTCTTGGGGAATGGAACTGAGACCCTCCTTCCTCTCTCAGCACGGCAGAAACAGACTTTTTCCACTGACCTTCTAAGTTGTCTTTGGCATTCGTGGATTGAGGAGTCTGGAAACTGGCACAGTTGCCCGTGATTTAGTCCTCTGAGGCCTGCTCCAGGTTTGCTTCGGCTTGTGCGCCCATGCCACGCTGCACTCCGCTCCTGGCCCGGTGAGATATACCTTTCTGATCAATCTCTCAGGTTGTCTTGGGCTGGAAATTTGTTTCACTGTATCTTTTTGTGTGTTAAGCTGACTTAGAATTTGTTCCGAGCCATTTTTTATAGGTATTTGGAGGGGTTTGGGGGACAGCTCAAGCAAGTTGCTGCTTTCACTCCACCATCTTGGCTCTGCCCTGTTGGTTGTGGCTATTTTCAAGTTCATAACAATAAAAATGTTTTTCCAAAAGAAAAAAGGGGATGCTGGTCACATGACAAGACTGAGTGGTGACCAACTAATGAACAGCACCTATGCTCCAGTGGTATTCTTGCCATGTCAAGAGAACACAAGGAATACCTTGAACTCATTGGATAGACTCCAGGTGGAAGATTTGTGGGCAAGAGTCATACAGAATGGGTAGGCATGGATGGGCTGCTATCTGCATAAATGGAGGGAGTTTCCTCACGCATAAGATCCCAGAACTATGGAAGTCTCTTGGAATATGAACTCCTGCCTTCAGGAGTTAAAATCTCCCTTCCTGGAAGACTGAAAACTTTCTCCCCTCTCCTCCAACTTTGTTCTTGTACAGCAGTCTCATATCATCTCCTTTTGCACCCATTGCCCTGCAGAGTGCTTAATGACTTTCAAAGTCATTTGAAATGAATGTCTGCTTGGAGTCAACTCTCCTCAGTGGGACTGGAAGGGCCAAAGTGGGGTTTTCAGTCAGAAAACAGAAGCACCACCTGTGTATATGATCATTAAGATTAGTTTTGTCTGGCCTTGTGATTTCAGGGATGCAGGAGATTCCTATGTGTGGAAACTCTCAGCACTAGGGTAAAGCAATAAAGCATCTGGAACATGGAATCTTAGAACTGATAGTGGCTATTGAGAGGTTTAAGTGACCTGCCCAAGGTCACGCCTGATATTTGTTAAAGGCAAAATCTGAATCCAGGTCTTCCTTTCTCTATCCATTGCACCACAGTGACTATCATGAAAATTACCTACCAATAATGGAAAGTGCCTGTGCTAAGGTCCTCTCCTAATGCCAATGGAGATATTCTCAGGTTCTTGAAGGCCATTGTAGCTCTGCCACTTTTTTCCTCTGACTATGCATTGTCTTTACCCCAGTGAGTTACTCCATCTTTCATAGGCACAAGCTAGACTGGTCTACCTACAGCTCCCAAGGAATCCCAGCATCCCAGAGCCAGGCTTCATTGTTGGAAGAAAGGAATTTTTGAGTTCCTGAATTGCAATTGACTAGGACTGCTCTGGAAACATGAACAAATATTTTGTGTATGGAATGTTGGCTATTCAGAAAATTCAATTAGGGAATGATGAGCAACCCCAGGACTTTTATCCTGCCAAATAAAGCTGTGGACATCACAGAGAGCATTCTGAATGTCAGGAGGGTGCCAAATGTGATCGTGAAGCTGGCTCAATGATATCAAAGAACACAGGTCTTCCCGAGTTTTTGTTTTGCATATTTTTAAGTCACCAGGTAAGCTCCAGGATCCTTCCTTCCTTCCTTCCTCCAATCACTCAACAAGCATTTATTCATTGATCTTCTTACCTCCTCTAGACTACCAGAGTAATTTTTCTAAAATGTAGATCAGGCAATGGCCGAGTCATCCTTCTCCCTCTCTCCCACTACTTCCTCCAATTCAATAAAATGCAGTGGCTCCCTATTACTTCCTGGATAGGTATAATGTCCTCTGTTTTGCATTTAAAGCCATCACATTGGCCCCTTCCTCCCATTCCATAAGGTTTCCCATCCTCTGTTTCCCTGTACCACACTCTACAAGCCAGCTATGTTGGTTTACTTGCTTGCTGTCCCTCTCTCAGGACACACCTTCTCCTAGCTCCCCACCTTTGCTTTGACTGTCTCCCATGTTGGCAACACCTTTTCTCTTCCCCTCATTTCTCACCTAGCTTCTTATCTTCCCTGGCTTCCTTTAAGCCTAAACCCAAATCTCATCTGCAGACTTTCCTAGTCTACTCGGCTCCTGCCTTCCTCTGAGATCACCCCCAATTTTCCTGTATACAACTTGTTCGGGACATGGTTGTTTTTATGTTGTCTCTCCATTAGACCAAGTTCTTCAAGAGCATGGACTGAGTTTCACTTTCCTTTTGCATCTTATCCCCAGCACTGAACACAGCACCTGCCAATAGTAAGGATTTAACAAAGATTTATTACCGATTGTTTACTTAGTACAACTATTATATTCTACGGAGGTGAAACAACATACACAGAAGTCAACACAAAATTGGCACAAAGTAAGTATTTTCAGAGGAGACAGCACTGGTGCTGGAGGAATGAGGAAAAGCCCATGCATAGGATAGAACCTCTGACCTGACTCTCAAAAGGGAATTAGAGAGTCTAAGAGCTGGAGGAGTGGAGGGAGGGCACTCCAGGCACAGACACAGCCTGTTCAAAGGCATAGGAACTGGGGTTTGAGTCTCTTTTGTGAGAACCACCAAGTCAGTCAACGAAGGGGGAAAATGGCCTATAAGTATGTAGAGGTAGACTGGACCCAGAGAAGAGCTTTATGTTCCAAACAGCCTCAGTTTCTTCATCTCTAAAATAGGGATGATAACAGCACCCAGTTCACAAGTTTGTTGTAAGAATAAGGCATTTTGTAAACCTGAAGTACTCAATAAATGTTAGCTATTATTATTGTTATTTTTTGTCTCCTCCTTTCTACCCATCCATGTCCTACAAGGCCCCCTCCCAACTTCTCCATGAATCTTCTCATCTTCTAGAGGTTCAGGTGCTTTTGAACTGGAAAGGCCTTCATGACAATCCAATTCAACCCTCTTCCTGATGTTACAGATCAAGAAACTGATGCTCAGAAAAATGAAATGTCTTGGTCAACAGCACACAGTGCTAAGAGGAAGAGCCCAGATTGGAACCCAAGCCTTCTGACTTAAAACTCAGTGCTCTCTCCATGATATTGCTGCTTTTCCCTCATCAAAACCTGCGTGTGATCACCCTATAAATAGTGGCCAGTTGCGAGAATCTAGAGTTCAAATATTCTTAGATAGGATTCAGCTTAGTGCCTTGGGGGTGGATAGAGTACCTGGAGTCAGGAAGACTCATCTTCCTGAGTTCAAAATCTGGCCTCAGACACTTCCTAGCTGTGTGATCTTGGGCAAGTCACTTAACTCTGTTGCCTCAGTTTCCTCTGAGCTGGAATGAGCTGGAGAAGGAAATGGCAAACCACTCCAGTATCCTTTCCAATAAAATCCCCAAAATAGTTGGATATGACTGAAACATGACTCAACAATGACTGACGAACTCAATCTAGAGCCCAAATTGAGGGTCCCTTTCCATAGCTGGCACATGTGCAGTACACAACCTCTTGGGTACATCTTACCTTAGAGGTGGCTGCTGGGAAGGTCTTCAAGAAGAGGCTAGAGGCCCACTTGTTGGGACGCCACAGAAGGTTTTCTGTCCATGTTCTGCTTGGGCAGCATGGCCACTGAGACCCTTTCTAACTCAGAGATCCTGAGTAACGAGGAAGGGTATTTTCATGATCAGCCTCATTTGCCATATTACACATTAGGCTCAATTGGGAAAGAAGAGGCCATCTGTCCAGATTCAGTCACGCCTGCCCAGATCTAAAAGGAGCCACTGCCAAGGCCAGTGTCTGAAATGTTCTTAGGGGTAAGATGTATCTGGGGCTCAGGGGAGGGCAGGATGCAGGCTGTGTGCAAATGAATTTGAGCATACACACTCACAAAGCAACGAAGGAAATCTGCTTTCAGAGGGCGCCTTAGTACCTGGCAGGGGATGGGCTGCCAGGCAGTGAAGTGCGGAGTTGAAGGTTCATACCTTAGCAAACTACATGCCTGGCACATCATCCATCCATCCATCCATTCATTCATTCATTCATCCCCTATTCATTCATTCACTCCTTATGTTTCCTGCAAGTCAGGCACGAGAACTGGAAGCCAAGCACACCGCTCTGACTTTTTCAAGTGTTTACCTTCTGCCTCGTTGGCTAAACTGTAAATACATCTTGAGGACAGGGATTTCATATTCTATTTCTTTGGTATGACTAGAAGGAGATATAGGGAAGGAGGTGTGAATGAATGAATGAATAAAGGAATAAGAAAAAAAACACTGCTCAGTTTGGTTTTAAGATTCCTTTTAACCTGGACTCACCTACCTTTCCAGCCTCATTTGACATTATTCTCCCTTGTGTACTCTGTGATTCCATGGAACTGGCCGCCTGCCTTTTCCTGATACACAAAACTTCATCTCCCATCTCTGGGCCTTTGCATTAGCTGTGTCCCATGCCTGGAATGCACTTTCTTCTTACCTCCTCCTAGAAACCGTCCCTTTAAGATGCCTCTCAAGCATCATCTTCTTCACTAAACCCATCCTGACCCCAGCCCCCAACTGCTATTTGCACCTTCCCCCTCAACTCCCTTGTATTTACAAAGTCACAAGACCATACATTCAGAGCTGGAAGGGTCCTTGGGGGCCATAGAGTCCCACCTCTTCACTTTACAGATGAGGAAACTGAGGGTGAAAGAGCTTAACTGACCTGCCCAGAGTCACACAGCTAGTTAATGATTGTGGCAGGATTTGAACTCTGGTCTTCCTGACTCCACATCCACAGCTCTATCTAAAGCACTGCCTTATATTTATTCTGTTAATCCTCATATGACTCTGTTGCCTCCCTTGTTAGGATGTAAACTCTTTGAAAGCAGAGATTGTTTTATTCTTTGATTTTATATCCCCAGTACCTCATACAGTGCTTGGAACACAGTAGGTGCTTAATAGATGATTGAGTTGGGATGCTCCATGGAAACAGTGTGGCATCATGGAAATTGTGTGGTTTCTGTAGTCATAGAAGCTGGACTGCTGTTGCTATCATGTGAGACCTTAGTTAAGTTACTGGACTTCTCAGAGTCTCAGTTTCCTCATCTGTCAAATGAAGGAGGGGTCAACAATCTCTAATATCCTTTCCAGTTCTTTTATTATTATCATCTAGTGTTACCTGTAATAGAAGCTTGTAATTTAATGTAACAAACATTTTATCCAGGACCTACTGTATGCATATCACTGTGCTAGAGGATGAAATGCTAGAGGAGTATGAGGCAGCCTGTTTTAATGAAAAGAACACAGGATTCAGCATCCAAAGACCTGAGTTCGAATCCCAGATGTCCTGTCGACTTCCTGGGTGGCACTGGATGATCCCTTCTCCTCTTATAGCCTCAGTTTCCATATCTGAAAAATAAAGTTTATACACATTTGTTTGCCGGTTGTTTCCCACATTAGATTGTGAGTTCTTGGAGAGCAGGGATGGCATTATACCTTTCTTTGTAGTCCTAGAGCTTAGCACAGTGACTGGCACACAGTAACACTTAAAAATGTTTATTGACTATTGTCTAACTGATCTCTGACTCCTTCCCACTAGAATCCTATGACAAAACAGTCTCTTTCATCAGAGAGCTTAAAATCTCTATGCAAACAGGGAAACAACAACTCATTTCTGGTGCGCTTTAAGTTTTACAAAGCTCTCTCCTGTGATGTGGTTAGTATACGTGTTTAATATCATTCCCATTTTATAGATGATAAATTGAGTCTCAAGGAACTGTAATGGCTTCCCCACGATTTTATATCTCAATGCCAAAGCTGATATCCAAATCCAGGTTTCTTGCCTCCCAAACCAGAGTTCTTTCCACTCTAATGACTCTTCCTGGGCACTTTGGAGGGTACGGTTTGACTGTTGACATAACGTTTGTGCATTGGGATAATTCTGAATATTGTCTTTGTGGGCATAACAACTGCATGTGAGTGGAGCTTGCTAATGTGTGGCTTGGACAGAGCTAGCAAATGTTTTCCTCTGTAAGAGCAGCATGGCACAAGACTACTGCTGGAAGACAGTAAATTGAAAAAACTTGATTCAAGATGGATTCCAAGTTTCAAAGTGGCAGACATCTGTTAGGGCCCAGTTTGGTGACAAGATGACAGCATATGTAGCTCAGACTGGAAAGATAACCAGGTATGTAAAAAGTATGTCCTGGAAAGGATTCTAAGCTCTGCACTTGGGTCTTGGTAAATTCTTTTTTCTTCCCTAAATTTTTCTAAGGTTGTATAGATTGTGTGTACTTATTCCTTCTCTAGTACAGTTAACGACTCTGAAACCTTGCTTCTGGATTGAATGTATTGAGGGCAAATTTGTTGACCAGGGGTGAGAGTGGTGATTTATAGATGAAACACAAGCTAAGCCTGCCGTCTAAAAGAGGTATTTTGTGAAGGGGGAAACTGAGGTCCCAAGAAGGAAGTAGACTTACTAATGTCATGCAGGAATTAAGTAGCAAAGCAGAATCATAGAGTTAGAGCTGGAAAGGTCCTCAGAGGCCATTGAGACTAACCCCCTCATTTTACAAATGAAGAAACTGAGGCACAAGGAGTTTATTTTTTATTTTAAACTTAAATACATAAGAAAAGAAAAAGAAACATATTATAAACTTAAACACTAAAGCTTAAATACAAAATAAGAAAAAAAATCATAGCCATGTGCACAGGGAGTTTAAATGACTTACCTGGGTCACTCTGATATCTATGGCAAGATATGAATTCAGATTTCCAATCCACTCCCCTATGGCACCAGTCACCAGCCCTGCAACTTTACAGACCAGAGAGCCTCTCCCTGGCCATCATTCCTCTAAGTGTGTTTTCTCCCCCATTAAAATATAAGCATCTGAGGGTAGGGCCTGTTTACTTTAGATTTGTATCCCACTGCTTAACACAGTGCTTGGTGCAGAGTGTTTAATTAGTAATTTCATTCCTCCATTCTCGATTCCAGGTCCCATGCTCTTATCCACTGTACCTGTGGCTGTCAAACGTTTTTGTCTCAAACCTTTTCTTTCCTTAAGTTATTGAGGAGGACCCTCCTCAAGAGCCTTTATATGGGTTTTTTTCTTATAGATATTTACTTTATTAAATATTAAAATGTTTTAGTATTGTGAAAATAGTTTTGGCCCCTAAGTGTCCCTGAACCACACTTTGAAAACCAGTATACTAGAGCATGGTGATCTGGTTTGCTCTATTAATTAAAGCAGCCTGCCTCTTTAACTCCTCCAGTACCTCAGACAATGTTGTATACACCACAGGTGGGGCAGCTAGGTGGCACCATAGTGCCTAGAGTACTGGGCCTGAGTTCAAATTTGGCCTTGGACACTTACTAGCTGTGTTACCCTGAGTAAGTCACTTCACCCTGATTGCCTCAGTTTCCTCATCTGTAAAATGGATTGGAGAAGAAAATGGCAAACCACTCCAGTAGCTTTGCCGAGAAAACCCCAAATGAGGTCACGGAAAGTTGGACACAACTGAAATGACTGAACAACAAAATCCTGTAGGTGCTTGATAAATGTTTGTTGAATTGTGAGCTCCCTATAAAGGCAAGGCTTCACAATTATATAGTTATCTATAATCATGGACTTAGAACTGGAAGTGAACTTAGGGGTCACTGACAGATGAGAAAATGAGACATAAAGAGCTCCAGTGACTTGCCCAAGGTCACACAGGTGGTGTGTAAGTAGGGGCATCAGGATTCAAACCCAGTCCCTAGGAGTCCAAATCCAGGATACTTTCCATTATACCAGACTGCCTATTTGGGGCTTTCTGTGTGGCATATCAAAAATGATGCCATGATATGAATTTAAATAGCATACTGGTTAATTCTCCAATAAAATATTAGAAGAAAAATGACTTTCAATGCTAACAAAAAATCTCCAGCTAATGGGAAACCTGTAAACCAGCTTCTTAAATGGTGACGTCATACACACATCTTCCTGTGGAGGGCTATCTTCTCTGCCATCCCTATCACCCTAAGAGGAGGGCTGAAAGAGCTGACATTTCTACAACGCTTTAAGAAAATTTGAAAGCATTATATGTGTGTGTGTGTGTGTGTGTGTGTTGTGTGTGTGTGTGTGTAACATTCATTTTTTCATTTGATCCTCATAATACCCCACAAACTAGGTGCTATTATTGTCTCCATCTGAGGGATAAGGAAACTGAGCCAGAGAGGTTAAGTGGCTTGGGTAGGGTCACACAGCTAGTAGATGTATGAGGCACTATTTCATTCCAGGTTTTGCTCCAAGTCCAGTAGTCCATCTGCTATGCCACACTGCCTTCAAGGAGACACACACACACACACACACACACACACACGCAAATATACACAATTATATCTAGCTGTATGTGGGTGCTTTTTTGTACACACGTATATAACATTGTATAATCCAATACATCTAACACTTTCAAAACGATGACAGGTATCCAATGACATTTAGTAGCCTGTAAATGATTGGTTACATTTGATAGAATGCAAGTTCTTTGAGGACAAGAGCTGTTTGAAATTTGTCTTTGTATCCCCAGCATTTAGCACTGTCTGAGCACCTAATACATGATTTCTGCTGTCAATCGTCCTCATCTACATAATCTCTACATCTGTCTGCATCATCAATGTCTATATCTACATCTATTTCACCCATCTCTTTCTAGGGCATGTATATCTATATAATCTGTATCTATATCACCTACATCCATATCTGTATCGATATAATCTATACCTATACTTCTATCTACATCATTGGTATCTACATGTACTTCCACATCTATATTATCTATATTTATATCATCCATATTCATATCTGTATCTGTCATCTATAGTTATATCTCTATAGTCCATACACACACACATTCCTTTTGACCCAGTTATCAGTGTCAGTGAATGTAAGTACGCTGGGGGCAAATGCAGTCGTTTAAATTTTTCCTTTGTGTGCTCAATACCTAGAACAGTGCCTGGCTCCTGGTAAGTGTTTAATAGAGTGCTTGCTGGATGGATTAGATTGGATTTAAGGGGCTGGAGGTGGGCTCTCAGATTGCAGTCATACCCTGAGCTCCTGATTCATTCATGGCCAGACTATACCATTGCTCCTGATGGGTTTTGATCTTTGACCCGTGGAATTGCAAGGAAGGGTGTGGGACTCAGGTCTTTTTGACTTCAAGGTCATCGTCTATCTACCACTTAGTTTTGTAAACTAAGGTTTATAAAATGTCATTCTCTCACCAATGCTATGGGATGGGACAAAACTGGACTTAGAAGCATTCTGATTATCTATATTCCATCTTCCATCTCTTGGTCCCATGCCATCCCATCCTGGGCTTAGTTCCCTTCAAATCTCAGTTCAGGCACCAAATCAAATAGGAGACCTTCCTTAATTTCTCCAGTTTCTAGTACTGTCACCCCCAAGTTATTTTGTATCTACTTTGGATGTGTTTGTGTTTAATACATGTCATTTCTCCCAATGGAAGGCCATCTCCTAGTGGGCAGGGGTTATATACTTTCTTGGTCCTCAGCTTCCAGCATAGTGCCAGCCTCATAGCAGGTGCTTAATGAATGAGTATCTATCTACCTTGCTCACATTCACAAGATAATGACTAGGTCAGAGGCATATAAGTCACCGAGACAGGTCTGATCCCTGGGCAGGAAACCTTTGGCCTTTGACTTGTAACATGGTTCGGCCGGTGACTATGGCGGTAGAGATCCACCATGCATTGGCCCATCTGCCTCAGTTATATTTTGTGTTGAGGTGCTTCATGCATGGGAAAGCCAGAGGCCACCTTTGCTGATTCCTTGTTGGAGGATGCTGTGAGCTGGTGTGATTCAGAAGCACCATTTGTATTGTCATAGGACAAGGAGGAGAACCCCAGACCCTGCCTCCTGATTCCTGGATGATTTCATTAGCACACAGAGCCTACATGAATGAGAATCCGTCTGGAATATTCCTCTAACTTAAGCTGTAACATGGCCCAACATGCTGGGAGAGATGTCCATGGAGCAGAGCTTATTAACTGGACCACCCGACTTTCTCCACTAACCATCTGCTCCGAGGCCTAGAGCCCTCAGATTTTGGGGCAGACTCAGCCATGTTCTGCCGCCAAACATCTGTTACATTTCTTAGTGAGAAGAGTGAGGGGGATATTTATTGAGCTCAATTCTCTGCTTGTTTCCCTCTACCAGCACCTGGGAGGGAGCTGCTCTTGCCCCCATTTATTAAAAAGCAGCCCCTTTCCACCTCAGAATCTTTTCCAGTGATGGCTACCCATCTGTCTGCCAGGCAGAATTTCACTAAATTAACACACAATTCTGCTCCAGGGAGAGCAGAGTGAACTATTTCATGGGGATGAGCAAGCACATGGCCTCTCAGGGGAAATTCCCCACTCAGTACAAACATCCAAATACAACAAAATGACTCCTGGACCATGGAAACAGGGTTCTTAACAGTCGCCCTTAAGAAACGAAACACGCAAACATTTCTGACAGCAACGGATCACCCTTCCCAGGCCTGGCTTGACCTGGTGGGGAGAGATCAAGAGAAGAAGGGAAAGAAAGGGGCAGGGAAAATGACTGTGGGAACTAGAGAATGAGAAGGAGGGGGAACAGAGGGAAAAGGTGAGAGGAGGAGGTGAAGGGAGGAAAGAAAGAGAGGAGACAAGGGAAAGAGATAGAGACAGACAGAGACAAAGAGACAGAGTCAGAGACAGAGGAGAAGGGGGAGAATAGAGGCAAAGGGGGAGACAGGAAGAGAAAGGGGGAGATTGGAAGAGACAGAAGGGGAGACAGGGAGGAAGAGAGAAGGGGAGCGAAAAAGGAATTCAGAGCAAGCAGGAATAGAGGAGGAGGAAGGGGGTTTGAAATGAAAGAGGGAAAGAGGAGAAAGGAATGGAGAGGAGAGAGAAAAGTAAGAGGGAGGGAAATGATTGAGAGAAGAAAGGAAGAGGGAGAGGGGGAGACAGAAAGAGATAAAAAGGAAGATTGAGTAGAGAGGAAAGGGAGAATAAGGAGGCTGAGGGTGAGGGGAAAGGGAAGTGATGCATCCTGGAAGAGGGGAAAGGGTGAAGGAGACATGAACACTGCTGATTCCTCCTTTGCACACGAGAATAAAGAAAAAGGAAATTGTTTTTGCATATTTGTCCATCAGCAAATAGGAGAGGGGAGAGAAAAGCCAAGAAACTCTCACTCTCCTGTCCACCTGGGAGGGAAATTGGAGCACCCAGAGTGAGGCCCCTTGGCTTAGCTGGAAAGAGAGGGAGCAAGAAGAAAAATCAGATAAAATTAAAGGTCAGCGTCATTCCCATCGCCCTAGGTCCAAGTCCATCTCATCTTGGATCCATTTACTCTTTTTTCCTTTCCCAAGGACGTTTAATAAAATCTCGTGGTAGAGAAAGCATCAATAAAACACTCCCCTCCCACATAAACAAAACAGCCACACCCAATTTCTTAGTCCCCTCTGCACTCTCCAGCCACCTTGTCCCAGTCTTCTTCTCCTCAGAAGCCCCCTCTGTCCCGGCAGCTGATCCTCCCCTCTTTTATATGTATCTTTCCTCATTAGACTATAAGCTCCTTGAGGGCAGGGGCGGTCCTTCTCTTTGCTGGTGTTTGTATTGCCAGCACTTAGCACACTGCTTAGCTCTTAGGAAAGACTCGGTAAATGCTTCTTAACTCTGCCCCCTGTCAGTGGGAAGTCTCCTGGACTTTGCTCGCCTTTCTCCTAGGCACATTCTTCACGCCTCTTGATTCCATAAACCCAGTGTCCTCCTCTCATGAATGTATGCTCTCATTTCTCTCCCAGAGCCAGGCTGCTACATCTCCTCCCTCCCAGAGCCAGGCTGCTACATCTCCTCCCTCTAGGATCTCTCTCTGTACCAAGGAGTTTGTGGGGAGTGTTTACTTCTTCTTTAGATGGAATGAGCTGGAGGCACCCCCACCCCCACCCCAAGCTGCTTCCCTCCTGCTGGTAGGTGCCAGTCTCTAGCATCGCAGCTCCATTTATTCACTTAATGGCTTTTACAAAGAGATATTTACTTTAGGGATACATCAAGAACAAAGACAGCAGCGTTTTCCAGCAGTGCCTTGGGGCCATGCTCTTCCCTATACTATCTCAGTTTCTGAGGGCAGTAGGCTCGACCTACTCACTTTCTACAGAGCTTCAGTCTCACCAAGTTGGCATCCAAAGGTGACGTCACTGCCAGATGAGTCCTTGTGTAAGCTATTGGCAGGCCTAGGGTCATGAAGGTCACCCCTCAAGGTCTCTCTGAGCTCCTTAGGGCACTGATGATGCATTGTCTGTAAACCCAGCCCATGGAATGCCAGGATTCCGAGGTGCCTCCTGGGCTTTTCAAACTCAAAAGGTCATTCTCCTCATTAGTTCCTGGGAGTGGAGGCACTGAGCCTCCCCAAGGTGCTGAGGCTGAGAGTCTGTGGCTGAAGGTGACAGACCTTTCTGAATGTTTCCACAGCCAATCAAAGAGTCTCCTCTTCCCAAGTGGTCCAGCTGTCTGAAATCAGATGCAAATGTTCCACCCTGCTCCACTTTTCCTCCATCATTGCCACTCTCCCTGAAGCAGGAAGCAGGCTCCGCAGCATCTCTATGTGGGAAGATTCCATTAGATGCCTTCTGTGTACACTCCTGACCCCCACTGCATCCAAATTAGACTGTTAAGTCCCTGCAAGATCTCCAAAGAGATAAAAGAGGATGCACTCAAGCATTGAACACAGTGCCTGAAACATAGCAGGCATTTAATAAATGTTTATTGACTATCAACTGAGTCCAATGCCCAGAGTGGGAGGGAAAATTCATCCTCTATGCAGTCCATGAAATTTCACCCTTGTATCTCTTCCCTAAGAATGGCATGGGGGGATTTTATCAAAAGGTTTGCTGAGATCTACCTAAGCTATATCTATAACAATCCCTTCACCTACTTTAAGTAATTCTGTCAAAAAAGCAAATAATATTAGCCTGACATGCCCTATTTAAAACAATGTAAATTAATGAGTATTTATTTTCTCTCTCTTCTGCCCTCCATTCATTATAAAAGGAAAAATAAACCCTCTGTATTACAATCAAAGAAGACAAATTCCCAAATTCAGAGATAGGAGAGCAGCAAAGAGGAGATCAGGGCTCCCATTGTTCTGAAGACCTTTCCCACCATAACCGGTCTGGCACCTCACACCCAGGAAGGTTTTCAACAAATACCAACAAATTGTGTAAATGAGTGTGGATGCTGAACCACAATGTGGAATGGCTTTCTGCCATTCACATGCAGCTCTTCCTCTCTCCTCCTTCCTCTTCCTCCAGCTCCTGCCAGGCCCAGATTTCTAATGATGAGAGCTCACTATATACTGCTGGCCCCAGACCTGCCTTATTGAACTTTGACCTTCCTAATACGCTGCCACATACATCTCCCCACCTCCCTCCAAGCTCCATCCATACTATCACTTGCTCTAGGAATAGTAGTAGTAGTAGTAATTGCAATAACTATTACAACAGCTGTGACAGTAGTAATCATAGTAGTAGTAATAGTTATAGTAATAATTGTATTAAAAGTCATAGTAATAGTTGTAATGACAGTAATAGTAAGAGTTGTATTAATAGTAATGGTAATGGTAGTGGTAGTAATCATAGTAGTAATAGTTATGGTAAGAGTCATAATAATAGTTGTAATAGTAGTAGCAATAACAGTTATAATAGGAATGGTAGTAATTGTAGTAAGAGTGGTAATAATATTAGTAATGGTACTACAGAATAGCAGTAGCAATAGTAGCAATAATATTAGTAGTAATAATAATAGTAGCAGTAGTAATTAATAGTAACAGTCATAATAATAGTAGCAATAGTAATAGTTGCAGTAATAATCATATTAATAGTAATCTTTGCTAGTACTGATATGGCATTTTGAGGTTCGCAAAGCATTTTATGTGTGTTTTCACCATAACCCTGGAAAGTCAATGTGATTATTATTCTCATTTTACAGAGAAGGATACTACGGGTCAGATTTTAAGTGATTAGCCCAGGGTCACACAGTGATTGAAAGTCTGAGGTAGAATTTGAACTCTGGTCTTTCTGATTCCAAGTTCAGTGCTCCATCCACTGTACCACCTAACAGTAATCAACTCAATACTACCATTACTGGGAAGCAGTGAGACCCTAGGCAAGTCACTTCACCATGTTTGCCTCAGTTTCCTCATCTGTTACATGAACTGGAAAAGGAAATGGCAAACCACTCTAGTATCTCTGCCAAGAAAATCCCAAATGGGGTCATGAAGAGTCGAACATGACTGAACAACTGGTACTGTAAAGAGGATGCTAATCAATTGTCCTATGACACAACAAACGTGGCTTCCTGACTGATGCCTTATATGTAGTATCTCACCTGGTAGAGCCTCAGCTTCTTGAGAACAAGGACTATCTCCCCTTTGTATTTGTCTCCTCACTTCTTAGCACAGTGCCTGGAAAGGCTTCTCTTTCATTCATCCATCATATTAGACCAGGAGCATGAGCAATGGGGGGACCCTAGCAATGCACAACTCACTGGAGCACAGCTCCTTGACCTCAGGCAGCCATGTTGTCAGAAGTCTAAAGAAAGGATTCACTGACAAACTCTTCCAGAATCACCAAACCTGTATCCGGAGGGACCATAGGGACCGTTCAGGCCAACTTCTCTCTCTCTCTCTCTCTCTCTCTCTCTCTCTCTCTCTCTCTCTCTCTCTCTCTCTCTCATCTTCCCACAACTGGCTTCCACCCTGTGCTTGAGCACCTCCAAGGAGAAGCCCGTGGCCACTTGAGGCAGTGTCCACTTCAGGATCCCTCCTATTGTTGGGAAACTTTGCTTACGGGTGGATCTAATCCTCCATCTTACCACTGTCTCATTGTTCCCAGTTCTTTCTTCAAGCAGGACAGTCCCAATGCCTCTTCTAGTTGGCAGCCCTGTAAATACCTAAAGGCAGTAACTATCATGCCCCACTCTTAAGCTTTCTTTTCACAAGACTGAACTCCCTAATTTCCTTCAACTTATTGTCACATGACACAGACTCAAGGCTGTTCTTCAGCCAAATCGTCCTTCTTTGAACCTTTTCCAGTTTATCAAAGTTATTTCTCAACTGTGGTGACCAAGACTCAAACAATACCACAGATACGGTCTGACCAGGGCAGAGTAGAGGGAGACTCACCTCTTTATTCCTAGGCAGTATACCTCTTCCTCTTAATGCAGCCCATGATCACATTAGCTTTTGGCTGCCATATCATACTATTGGTTATATTGAGCATGCAATCCACTAAGACTCCCAGATCTTTTTCATATAGGCAGCCATCTAGCCATGCTTTGTACTTGTGATGCCAGTTGTATGAACCTAGGTAGAAGATCTCACATTTATTGAGATTAAAATTCATTGTGTTTCATTTGATCTAGTAATCTACCGTGGAAGGATCTTTTTGGATTCTAATCCAGTCATCTAGTAGTCCTCCCATCTTTGTGGCATCTACAAATCTCTTTGCTCATGTCCACATCATTGATAAAAATATTAAATATTTGAGGCACCTAGATGGCATAATGGATAGAGCCCTGGGCCTAGAGTCAGGAAGACCTGAGTTCAAATCTGACCAGACACTTACTAGTTGTGTGATCTGAGCAAGTCTCTTAACTTATTCTGTCTGCCTGAGTTTTCTCAACTTGAAAATGGGGATAATAACAATACCTCTCTGGCAGAGTTGTTGTGAGGTTCAAATTGGATGCTATTTGTAAAGCATTTACACAGTGCCTGGCAAATATTAAGTGCTATATCAACACCAGTGGTTATTATTATCATTGTTAATATCAACTAGAACTAGTTGATATTAAGCCATTAATGACTAGTCTCTGGGTCCAGCCATTCAACCAGCTTCCAACAGTTCATGTAATTTCATCCCTCTCTTCCTCAGGAATGGCATAGGAGACTTTATCAAAAGCTTTGATAAAATCTACTGAAACGATATCTATAGTATTTCCTTTACTAACCTTTTTTTTAGTCAAAAAAGCAAATAATATTGACCTGACATGCCCTATTAAAAATTAAATTAATGAGTACTTATTTTTTCTCCCTCCTTCCTCCCTCCCCATTATAAGAAAGAAAAATAAAACTCTCGTATTACAGTTAAAGAAGACAAATTCCCATATTAACTTCCCCCAATGGCTGTATCTCATTCTGCATCTTAAGCCCACCACCTTTCTGTCTCTCAGGAGGGAGGGGGTAGTGTATTTCATCATTGCACCTCTGGAACCCTGTTCATATCTAGGTCTTGGTGAATCCATGTAGGAATTATGGGCCAATGTAAAACAACATGCCAGCCTGAGTCAAAGGACCTGGGTTCAAACCCTGGCACTGCCACTTCCTATCTGCATATCTTTAGGCAAGACTTTTTAGTCCTCTGGCTTTCAGCTTCTCACCTGTACAAGATGGGGGTTAGACTTAGCTCCCTGCTAGTTCCTTTCTGGTTCTAAGCCTGTGATCCCTGGTGGATGGTCACCTAACTTTCCCTGGAGGGCATAGACTCATGAGAAATTACTCTAGAACAGGTGTTACTCAGTCATTAGATAGGATGGCTATGCTCTCCCTTCGGTTAGAAAGCCTCACCTTGTGTTCAAGCTTTCTCCCATGCCAGGCATCTTGGAGCTGGTTGCCAAGGTTGCATTGTTCTCTGTTTATGGTTGCTAAGCAACCATCACTTGGGGCTAAGAACCTCATGTAACCTCATCCATCATTCAGTTCTCAGATGAATGCAGAGTCCAGCCTCATAAATTCATACAAGGAATGATTAGAGAAAATGTTGCCTTACCACACATGGCACCTGCAACAGAAAAATGGAAGAGAAACCTCCCAATTCTCCCCTGACTTAAGGGGGAAAATCCCACAAGCTCTTTGTGAGAAACACTGTTCTGCTGCATTGGCTCAAGTGAAAACTATTTAACAATACTGAGAAGAACAGTGTAGCCTTGAGTGCTTAAGAACCGGCTTCATTACCAGAAAATCCAGCTTGTGGATATTTTTTTCCCCAAGTCAATTAAAATTTCTGGTTTATTCGTTCTTTGGGCTCCTCCTGTGGCCGCCTGTCAAGGCAGATCTTTTTTTTCCATCTCTAGCAATTCAAGTGAGAAAATGTAGCTAAAAATCAATGCTAATAATATTTGTTTGAAGAGCAAGTAAACTGAAAGAAGGCTACTCATTAATATCAGAACTCACGTGCAAGAAGAAAATATAGTAGCACCTGCTTCAAGATGCAATACACATTATTTTATTCCAGAAGGAAATGCTAGAAAGGATTTTAGAAACAAAATATGTTTCCTTTCCCATCAATGGACATTTATTAATTATTTTTGTTTATAGCACTGTGCCAGGAGAAGATGCAGAGTCTAGAAAGGACAGAACCTACAGTTCTCTAGCTTAAAGTTTAGCAAGCCCAGATTGTCATTTCTCAGTCTCTTTTGCTGGCTTATCATCCATATCATGCCTCTTCACTTGTGGGTGTGGACCAAAAGGCTCTGTCATGGTCTCTTCTTCCTTCCCCTCTCCTCCCTTCTCCTCTCATCCAGCACTACCAACTTGTCTTCTGGATGTTTCTGAGGGGAAGGTCAAAAGGTATCTCAATCTCCACATATCCAGACCAGAACTCACTGTCTTTCCCCTTTAAGCTGCTTTTCTTCCAGTCTTCTCTGTTTTGGACAAGGGCACCACCCCATTCAGATTTTTGACCTTGGACTCATCCTCTGCTCCTCAGTGTAACTCACCCTGCACCCCCAGTCAATTGTCAAATCTTGTCATTTTGACCTTGTTAGTATCTTTTATAGCCATCCCCTTATCTTCACCCACATAACCACCACTAGTTTGGGCCCTCTTCACTTTCCAGCTGGACAGCTACAAGAGCCTCAAAATTGATGTCTCTGCCTCAAAGTCTTCTCCTCCCCAGTCCATCCTCCACGTGGCTGTCAAGGTGATTTTCCCAACGTGAAGCTCTGACAGCATTACTCCTCTACTCAATAAACTCCAGGGGTGCTGTCTTACCTCTAGGATCAAATATGAAAGTCTTTCACAACCTGATCCCAACTCACCTTTCCAGACTTATTGTTCATTACTCTCCTTCACATATGCCATGGTCCAATCAGATGGGTCTTCTTATAGGTGCTCATCCATGATAATCTATCTCCCATCTCTTTGCCTTTGCCCTGGTGGTCTCCCATTCCTGGAATGCACTTTCTTCTCGTCTCTGTTGCCATCATACTAATATGCAGGTGGGAGATTTCTTTTTATAAGCTTCATTTAGAATGTAGAGCACAAGCTGAACCTTGAGGGAGACTAGCAATTCTGAGATGAAGAGATGAGAAGGAAGTGCATTCCTGGCATGCCACTAAGAAATGCTCTTTTGGATGTAACTAGTGTCAGCATTAATTTTGATTGACTGTGCTTATACAATAGGATACAAAAAACATTTATTAAGCACTTACTACATGCTAGATACTATGCTAAAAGAAGGAAAAAAAGGGTAGTCCTTGCCCTCAAGGAGCTTACAATCTAAAGGGGAAGACAATACACAAAAGGGAGCTGAGAAGGAGGGGGGGTATGCCACAGAGTGTGATGAAGATGATGATGGAGAGGAAGCAAAGCAGAACAGGTGGTGATAAATCAAGAGATGGCTGGCATTTTGAACCCTCTATAAAGGGAGACCATGGAGGAATTTTTGCTCCTCCCTCCCTCTAGCCCTTCAGTCTCTAGGATGATAAATTTCAAGGTGATGAGATTGCTCTCCCTCCTTCCCTACTTTTCTTCCTCTCTCTGTCCCTTCCTTTTTTCCTTCCTTCTTTCCTTCCTCTATCCTTCCCTTCCTTCCTCCCTCCCTATTTTCCTCCTTCCTTTCCCATTCTTTTTTCTTTCTCAGTGGCCAGGAGAAGTAGGAAGGGAGAAATCATTGATCATTGAAAAAATAAAATAATTAAAAAATTTTAAATATCCTAGCTATTAGTAACTGTCTTCTGTGAAAAAAAACACCTTCTATTTTGTATGTATTCTGTGTCTCACCCTTCTCCCTCCTCTCTCTCTCTCTTTTTCTTTTTCTGTCTCTGTTTCTGTCATCCTCTCTGCCCCTGTCTCTATCTTTCTTTCTCGGCCTCTCCTTATGCACATGCAAAAACACACATGCACAATTCTGTCTTCTCTCAATACAACAATGTAGCATGATAGAATGTGAGCTCCATGAGGGTGGGGAAGGTCTTCCATTTTTGGAGGTTGACTCCCAGGCCAGTCAAAGGTTTTCCAGACTAAAGCTGTCCGTTTAGGCAGACAGGGTTTAAAAGCTACCCTGCTTTTAAAAGAAACCCCACACTCGTGAATTTCCAGATCCTTGAAATATGAAGTTAAGGTCTTCATCATGTCTGATGCTTCCCCACCACTAGACCCTCCTTTCACCTTCCTTTTTGTCATTGTGGAATCCTGAAGACCAATCACGACTCAGATCTCTTCCCGACCATACTCCTCATAGACTTCTACAGGTAGAAGACATCTTGAGGACAATTCAATCCAACCCTGTAATTCTACAGATGAGCAAGCCCATGTGCAGAGAAGTGATTTATCACAGCCCTTTAGCTCCGGGCACTCCACATTCCAGCCAAACCAGCTGACTTGTTTCCCTTACAGGACATTCCTTTAAAAATATTTGTTAAAAAATTATTATTTCTGCAAATATTTATCATCCTTCCCATTTGTCCCTTACCCCAAGTGAACAAGAAATGAAAATTAAAATCTTCATGACAAATATGTATACTCGAACAAACCGTATTTCAATACTGGCCATGTCTAGTCATTACATGACATTGCATCTCCCTTCTCACCTCCCTCCCTTCCCATCTGCCCTCCCCCTGCTCTGATTGTCCCCCATGCCTAAAACGCCCCCTCTCCTGACTTCTTGGCAGCCCTGTTCCCTATAAACCTCAGATTAAGTGTTATCTCTTCTAGGAGACCATGATTTCCTGATGCCCCCTGAAGTATTAAAGCTCTCTCAGTTCCCTTTCAAATTATTTTTATTTTGCTTGACTATCTGGACTCATCTGTGTTCATGTCATTCATGCATAATAGAAGGTAAGCTCCTGGAGGGCATGGAATGTTTTTGTATCCCTTGCACCAATCCTGTGGTTGGCACACAGTAGGTGCTTCATAGAGGCTTGCTAAATTGCAATAAACCCAGGTCCCCTGACTCCCAGTACAGTGCTCTTTCAGTTATCTAATCCCATTTCTTTCCAGGGGAATCAGGAGGCCAATCTAACATGATGATGAGACAGGAAAATAGCAGAGATAACACCTTGAAACATGGCAGAAATGAGAAATTTTGTGCAAGTCTTAATGAGATTTTGAAAACAACTGGCCTTTCTCTTAGGCCGAGGGAAACATTCCTCAAGCATTCCCTCAGTGTGGAATCTGCAAAAGCTCAGCTGTGGCTGGCTAGTATCTTGCTCTCACTCAGCCTGAGCCACCACGCCCTTTCTGGCTTCTGGTCTGGGAGAGATGCCTTTCCCTCATGTTCTCCAACAAGGAATATAGCTGAGGATGAAACAATGCTTCATGAGAGCAGCTTAGCAGATGCAGCACCATTCCAAGGGTGGAATGAATAAATGAATGATTCATCCATTCATTCATTCAGCTGACCAACATTTGGTTCCTACTGCATGGAAAGCAACTTTGCTAGTTGCTGAGGGATTGATGAAGTTTGGATCAGGTATTGTCATTGCCCTCATGGGGCTTATAGTCTTGGAGGACTGAGGAGGAAGGCAGCATCATGTAGTGGAAAGGGTGTTGGAAGACACATGTGTTCAGATGACACCTCTGCATTGCTAGCTGTGTGACCATGGACAGGCCACTTAAACTTTCTGACCCTCAGTTTCCTCATTTGTTAAATGGAAAGATCATAGTGCCAATTGTACCTAGGTTGCTATAGGGCTCAAATGAGGTAATGGGATATAAATTCTTTACAAGTCCCCTGGAAAGGGGCATCACCATGATCATTACCATGATTGTCATCATCGTCCAATATCATCATTACCATTGTAATCGTCATCATCATCATCTTCATCATCGTCATCATCTTCATCATCATCACAAGATCAGGGCCTCAGAAAAGGACAGAACACAATACTATGTGAATTTTGAAGGGGATTCAAGGAGAGCTTCATGAAGGAAGTGGCACTTGAGTTTAGTTTTTTAGAGATGGGTAGGATTAAGCCAGGTCTACCTGGGCTCAAAAGCTCTTACACTTGCTACCTGTATGACCATGGGCAAGTCACTTAACTTCTCTGCACCTTAGGTTCCTCATGTTAAATGAGGATATTGAAGTGAATGCCTCCTAAAGCCTCTTATAGGCGGAGGTATAAATGTTTAACAACCAGCTTTGGGTGAAAATGTACAGGAGACACAGTTTTATATTTAATTAGCATCATTAACATTTCCCCCATTGTTTTCTTAGTCTAGAACTCAACAAAACAATAAATCAGGCCCTGAATTTTAGCATTTGCCAATTTTTGAGATGTAAATGCTCACATTAAAAATTTAACAACCAGCTATTGAAAGCCAATTTGATCTGGCTCCATCAGACCCCTGCAGTCATAGCCCTAGATTTTTTATTCTATAATCTTCTACTTTACTGAGGAAATCAAAGTCATCTGGTGTGATCCCCCTCATCTTCCCATACACTATGATATCAACACATCTTCTACTTAGTCACTTAGCTAGCAACTGATGGAATTTAGATGGATGTTTGCGTGGAGAGCAATAAAACATTTATAGTGTTTTTTCCTCTTCCTATGAATCCTGTCACCCCAAAATGTATAAAAGATACTGAGAAAATATAAGATTAATTAGCAACTTTCTGAAAATGAAGCATAGTTGAGAGTCACCATTTGATTTCTAGTGACAAGCGGGGACAAGAAGCCCCAAATGCCCCAGGTAAGGCTTGATATTCCCATTTGGAAAGATCAAGGCAGATCATGAAAATATAATATTGAAACATATGAGAAATTAGAGGAGGGTATTTCCAAATGACAAATCACAAAGACACTTGTTCTCAGCTAAAAGGGCAGGAAACATTTTGAGATTCTGAAAAGATGCAACATTCTGACCCAAGTTGAAGGTGCATTGATTTATGTAATTTCAACCGAAATTCTGTACTACATCTTGGGAGAAAGGTAAGAGGTCCAATAGATGGAAAAAAATGGCTTTTTTTCTTTAAAGAATTAACTTTGCCCCCTGGAGCTGCAGACACAATTCCCAAAGCTCAAGCTTGCTTTCTTTCTTTTTTAAAAAGTCAATGAATAGAATACTTTCTTATGGATAAAGGGTTTGCTTTATCCCTAGGGAAACATGGTAGAATGTTTGAAAGCTTTATCCTGTGGCCAAGTCCAGCATGGAAAATGATCTCATAGCTTCATCATCTTCCACTCTGTCTGGGGGGAAACAGGGCTGGAAACAAATCCAGGAAGGCAGATGAAGAGGAGGTCGAGAGATTAGGAGCCAGTTGCAAGCTGCTAAGTGGAGAAAAACAGATGGTTTCAAATCAGAAGGAACAGTTAGTTTTGGGATCCTGTGTCAGGGAAATTGATCTTGACCAGATATGAAGAGGCTTGGGAAAGATGTTCCAATGAGAATGCTTTATCCTGTGCTGCCCACAAGAGGAAGAAGTTTGATTTAAGTTAAACAAGAAAAAAATCACAATTGCGCCCCCCCCCCCCGACCATTCATTGTCTTAGGCCAAAGCAAAACAAGGATGGAGGAGAAGTGGGTTGTACCCAGACTGGAAGCCACCATGGCTGACTGACTCCCAGGATTCCATAGCAGTTTGAAAAAAGTATGGGAGGCATTGATGATGGAAAATGTGACTCAAAGAGGAAAAAAAGGGCCCCGGTGTCATCAAATTTGTCTGCCTTGAACCCAACTGAAGGGGAAGTATTTCTTTTATTAAATGAAACACCCTATAACAAGAAATTCTTTATGTGGTCAGAAGGTGAGTCAACCAGAAACGTCCTTTTGAACTGGGTGGAAAACAGTCAGTCCCTGAAAAAAGTATATTTGTGGGAGTCAGTTTGATAGTGGACCCTTTTCTTTTTCAAACCCAAACAAGTAGAGTTTAATTTGTGTTGATATAGCCTACTGATTTGTCTTTTCTCTCAAAAAAAAAATCAGTTGATTTGTTCAAAGAATTCCAGGAAGAGGAGTTCTGTAACCATGGCCTTCAGACCAGTGGCTAATGAAAATGGCAGCTGTAAGCTGGTGGTGGAAATTTGCATAGGATCAAAGGTTTAGAGCTGGAAAGGACCTTAGAAGTAACTGAATCCAACCCCCTTATTTTACATATGATGACATGGAGGCAGTGGGAGGTTTGGTGACTTGACCAAGATCACAGAGCTAGTAAGTGCGTACAGTAGGATTTGAACCTCACTCTTCCTAATTGCAAGTCTAGTGCTCTGATATCCACTACCCCACAATGCCTCTAATTTCCATAAATTCTGGATTTTTGGTGCAAAGGATTGAACATCAGCAAAGTGATGACTAATCTGCTTTGTTCAAGAAGAAATACTACCAACTCATATTCCCAGAGCATTGTAAGGTCAAGAGGGGGCTCTTGCCTCACCCAGGCTTGGAGGTAGGTGATGCAAGTATTATCTCCATTTTACTCACCAGGAAACTGGATCTCAGGGAGTTCAAATGACTTGGCCATAATCACATAGCTAGCAAGCTTCAAAGAACAGGTTTGATATGTTCAAAGAATTCTAGGAAGAGGAGGAGTTCTGCGACCATGGCACTCAGATCAGTGGCTAATCAAAATGGCAGGTTGGTGTTCCTGACCCCAAAACCAGAGTTATTTCTTTTCTTTCTTTTTAGTTCTAAATTCAGTAACCATCAATAAAACATTCTAATTAGAAAGGAAACAAGCATGTATTAAGCAGCTACTATGTGCCAATCATTGTTATCACGCCAATAGTAGGTGCTATTATTATCTCCAATGTTACAGTTGAGGAAACTGAGGCAGACAGAAGTTAATTGACTCATCCAGGGTCACACAGACAGTGTATAAGGTCAGATTTGGACATAGGTCTTCCTCACCCTAGGCTCAGCACTCTACCCATTGAGCCACTTATAAAATGAACCTTTAAAAATTATGCATAAAATAATTATAAAATTAAAAATTTAAATAAATTTAAAAATCATTATAAACTCATAAATAGTATCTTTAGTAAGGTTGTAAAAATATCCTATTAATTTCTATATTACCCTTTGAATGCTTTATTTTTGATGTATGTGTGTGTATAGCCTTCCTTTCCTCCCTCCCTCAGTCGTTCCCCCTTTTCCTTCTCTCCTTCTTTCTTTCCTTCCTTTTTCCTTCCTTCCTTCCTTTAGTCAAGTCACTTAATTTCCATTGGCCTCGGTTCCTCATCTATAAAAGGACTGGAGACTATCTAAGCTCCTTTTCCAGCTCCAAACCTCTTGATTCCAGCAGTCTCCAGACCCATGGCAGTCACCACATCAAGAGACTCTCACGTGCTTCTCTGTCTCTGTCCTTCTGTTTCCTTATCCCTGAGGTGGTGGTAGGTGCTCCTTACCTTCTTCAGGGAAAGGAGGTAAAGATGCACTCTAGTTTTCATTGGAGTTACTAAAAAAATAAAACTCTAGCATGGCTTCCAACGCTGGGCCCCATCTCAGGAAGTTTGGGCCTGTTAACTGCAACAAGAAACATCTCCCCATAAAGAGGTGTCTCACTTCTTTCGAGACAGGGGATACTTGGGCATTAGTTATACCATCAAGTAACACTAGAACCAGAAACAATAGAACCATCTCCATTCACTAGGAAGCAGAGAGGTTTAGCAGATTGCACAGGTAGTAATCAACAGAACCAGAATCTGAACCCAATTCCTCTGACTCTGAATCCGGGGCTTTTCCCACAGTCCTCTGCTGCCCTCAGGTGCTAGGACCAGGGGGAACACCAGGAACGCTAGGCCTCGGCCCTCTCAGATCATGTTCTGGAGGCTCAGGCCCTAATGGAGAAGGCAGTGGGAGATAATGAGGCCCAGCTGTGGTGGGCTCCATCTTGGTCCTTAGGTGGGGGAGCCCTCTCCTTAACTCCCTTGTAAGTAATCGGCCTTTTAGGAAAGAACCTGAGCCATTTTGTAAGAGGCAGCTGAAGGGGAGCTGGGAATTGCATTTTAAAATTTCTCATCAAGGCTTAAAGATGACAATCTTGCCCTGAGGCATCCATCTGGAAGCTTCACAAACTAGGAAACAGATGTGTTTCCCAACAGGCTGGAGCCGTGCCCTAGACTGCTGCTGAGTTCAGGCCCCCAAAGCACCAGTTTTCATGAGGTCAGCTGTGGATGGCTGGGCTTCTGGACCCTGCCTTCCAAACCCATGCAGGCTGAGTGGATGCCTCTCTGATGCTCATGCTTATGGCTGTGACAAATAGCCAGCCAGAGACGCTGGAAGAGGGAACAGTTCTGTCCGAGGAAAAATCTGCCTGGTGGCTGTTAACACTTCAACGCCCGGAATTCTCTCCAGCTATTAGCCTATTGCCTATTAGACAACATTTATGAAGCACTTCCTATATGCCATGCACTTTGCTAAGTCCTGGGAATGCAAAGAAAGGCAAACACATGGTTCCTGCCTCCAAGGGGTTCATATTCTAATAGGGAAGAGATGTAAAGACATGTGCATACAAATATATACAGTGTGAATGGAAGATAATATTAGAGAGAAGGCCCTGGGGTCTGGAGGAGGAGGACCCAGAAGAACTATGCTAGAACATGTCTGAGTGTGGGTCCACAGTGGGCCTACACTCTGACTGTGGCTCTATTGTTTGAAAGACAGCCTAGCCAGATTCAGAGGGGCTCATCCCCCGGCCAGCCTCTTTGAAAGCAGTGGATTGGTTTAAAATCAGGACAGGAATATGCCACGGCCATATATTGTCACTTTATTTAATAGAATACACCCTGTGAAATGCCAGGCTGGATCAATCAATAGCTGGAATTAAGGTTGCCAGGAGAAATATCAGCCATCTCAGATACGCGGACAATGCCACTCTGATGGTAGAAAGTGAAGAAGAGTGAAGAAGCCTCTTGGTAAGGGTGAAAGAGGAGAGTATAAAAGCTGGCTTGAAGCTTAACATCAAAAAACTAAGATCTTGGCAACTGGTCCCATCACTTCCTGGGAAACAGAAGGAGAAGAAATGGAAGCAGTGTCAGAGTTTATATTGTTGGGCTCAAAGATCAGTGCACAGCACTAGAAGTCATGAAATGAGAAGACACTTGCTCCTTGGTAGGAAAGCCATGGAAAAGATGGACAGCAGACTAAAAAGCAAAGACGTCGCCTTGCTGACAAAGGACCATATAGTTAAAGCTACAGTTTTCCAGTAGCAATGTATGGCTGTGAGAGTTGTCCTATAAGAAAGCTGAGTGCTGCAGAATTGATGCTTTGAATTGTGCTGCTGGAGAAGACTTTTGAGAGTCCTTTGGAAAGCAAGGAGATCAAATCAATCAATACTTAAAGAAATTAATTCAGACACTTCATCCCATCTCCCACCTCCCACCTCCCATCTCCCACTCTTTGCAAAGGTTGGTCCTCAATGCCTGGAATTCATTCTCTCTCTCTCTCTCTCTCTCTCTCTCTCTCTCTCTCCTCTCTCTCTCTCTCTCTCTCTCTCTCTGTCTCTCTCTCCCCCCCCACCCCAGCCTCTCCTTCTCTCCCCCTCTCTCTCCCTCTCTTTCCCCCTCTATCCCTCTCTCCTCTTTACTTCTTGGAACCTCTTGCTTTAAGGCCAAGCTCATTCACTGATTCCTACACAAAGCTTTTCCTGACCCCCTACCTTTTTATTAAAGCTCCCCTCCACTAAAAACTTTTTTTCTTGGTATATATTTTATATCTATCTGTGTACACAATATATCCCTCCCCTAAGCTCTTTGAGGACAGGAATTGTTTTATTTTTGTTTCTTAATCCCTAGAACATAGCACAGTGCTTTGAACATAGTAGGTGCTTAATAAGTATTTGACAAAAGAGAGGAGAACTACCTGTTGAAGTAACTTACACGGTGCCGCTTTTATGCTGCAACTGTTCCTACATTAGTCTTCCTTCTGGGTTTGGAACCTTACTGAAGTGAATATATTGAATCTATTTCTATAAGAAATGTATCATAAATGTGTGTGTGCTTGTGTGTCTGGTACCTCAGAGGGGCATAACAGATAGAGAACCAACCTTGTAGTCAGAAAGATTTGGGTCCATTATCTGCATTGGTAGAGGAAGTGACTGATAAAGTCATGGGCCTTGAGAGTATTGAAACATGAACATTGAGAAGCCTAGAAATGGTGAAAAGCAAGGCAAAAACCCCATAATTATCAGCCATGCAGGAAGTAGGTGAATTCCACTGCAGTGATGAATGGGATGCTGATTGCATGTTAGCGCAGAGATTGGGTGTTATTACTATGGAAATTCTAGGTTTCAAGAAATAGACTGTGATGTCAGCCTTTGATACACGATTCCTCCCTCCCTCCTTTCCTTCCTCCCTCCTTTCCTCCTTCCTCACTTCCTTCCTTCCTCCCTCCTCTCCCTTCCTTCTTCCCTCCCTCCCTCCCTCCCTTCCTTCTTTCCTTCTTTCTTTTCTATTTTTAGTACCTACTATGTGTCAGGTGCTGTACTAGGCATTGGGGATATAAATATAAAAAAATGAGACAATCAGTGTCCTCAAGAACATCATATATTCCTGCCCCTTCAGGCCTGTAGGAGGCACATTCCTCTTATGCTTATGCTCATGCTGCATGTAATTAGCTCCAAACACCCACATCCATATTATGAAAGTCCTGGAAGGACCAGCTACAGGAAAAGAACAACAATAACAGTTCCCATGAAGTGCTCAGAGTGTGTTCTTTTTTTGGAGACTCACAAAAACCCTGTGAAGAAGATGCAACAGGTAGGACTGGCTCCATTTTACAGATGAGGACACTGAGGCTCAGAAGGGTTATGTGATTTGACCAGGATCCCAGATAGTTTATTACCAAGGCAGAATCGAAGTCAAGTCATCCTGATTCCAAAACCAGAGCTTAAACTACTGCACCACGCTGCTTCCAGATACACTGAAGAATTCCTGCTTTCATAGAACACCCATAACAAATGACAATGGCTGATTTATGTTGCTTTTCAGAAATGTGAGTTGATACAGCAGCTTGCTAGCCTGTGGCTTCTAGGAGTGCAATGGTTAATTTCACTTTTGAAGAAGATTTTGTTCACATTTGATTAACTCTGCAAAGGTTCTCCAGGGGCCTCAGGATAATCAGAGGGGAAAAAACCCCGAAGCTTTTTTCTAGTCAAATGCACCATGTTGAGTCGACAGGGAGCTTCAGAAATAAAAGAGATGGCTAGTTAGCTGCTTAGACATTTCCACCATTTAAATTCTCTTGAAACATTTTTTTTAACCATGCTTATCAGTAAAGGGAGTTGACACACCAATTATCCACTGCAGTGAACCAAATACCAGAATAGCGGCTGCTGTCCCCTCTGTTAATAGAATAGAATGTGGGCTCCTTGGATGACAAGCTTCCAGAGAGGGGATAACATCATCACTGAGCTCCTACTTCTGCTTCTTTGGGAATTTTATTTGGACTTCAACAGTTTATTTTAATGAATTCTTTGTTAAACTCAAGGGCTGCACCAAACCTTTTGAAGTCATAGCATTTTTTTTTGTTCGTACTCTCTGCTCACCCCTTATCTAGAATGACTTCTTCCCTCCCCTCCCCTTACTACCTATCCAAATTCTTCTCATCTTTCTCCCCTCAGCTCAAGGCCTACCCTACATCAAGAATTGAAATTTAAGTCCTAGAGTCACAGGTTTCTGAGCTAGAAAGGACCTTAGAAGTCACCTAGTCCAACCCTCTCCCCCCTCACTTTACAAATGAGGAGACTGAGGTTCATAGGGGTAAATTGTCTTCCATAAGGTCACACAGGTAACAAGTGCCAGAACTGGGATTTACATGCAGTCTCAAATCTGATAGAACACATATTTATTATGCATCTACTAGGTGCAGCCATTGTGTATGGACACAAAGAAAGAAAGCCAAGACAATCCTTATCCAACTTCAAGGACTTCTGCAGAGGCTACAGAATAATATTATTTCGGAGTTGGGAAGGACCCCTGAAGCTATCTCATCTAACCTTTGGATAATATCCCTGACAAATGCTCACCTAGCATCTGCTTGAAGACTTCCATGAAGGGGAGCTCACTCTCTCAAGGCAGCCCATTTCACTGTGGAATAACTCTCATTATGAGGATATTCTATTAAGCTGACATTTGCATAGTTCTACCTTCTAGGGTCAAGCAGGACAAGGCTGCCCGATGGTTAGAGTGCTACATTTGGAGTCATGAGGTTCTGACTCTGAATTCGGCTTCAGACACTTCCTAGATGAACCAGATTCCTCAAGGCAGCATGGAATAAAAAGTAGGAAGAACTCCAGACTTAGGACCAGAATCCTCCTACTTACTAACTGTGTGGTCTCAGACAACCCCCTTCACCTCTGTAGCTTCAGTTTTCTCCTCTGTAAGGTGATGAGTTGGATTATTTAGTCCACTGTCTCTGAGATACCCATTTTACCCAACATCCCATAATGACATACTCAAAAGTCTAAGCAAAGCGGGGCCCAAGCCATAGAGCTGAGACTCACAGAGGAGCTCAAATGGTCATTAATCAATGAGTATTAAGTGCTGACCACTTGTCAGGTGCTGATGCTAAAACAGAAATAGAAAGAATGCAACAATCTTTATTCTCAAGGACTCTGGATTCCTCCTGCCTTAGATGAGACACTGGAAAAGATAACTGGCATCTCCCCAATTTAGGGGCTTGTCCATAGCTCAGTCAAGGGTATGACTTCAGTAAAATTGTGAAGTCTGTAAAGAATGTGTTTATTGCCTTCCCATCTCCCATTTTCATACCCATTTCCTCCATTTTAGCATCCCCAAGTGCCCGCATGTTATTCCATCACTGAATGGTCCCTGTTGTTTAAATCTATTTAAAACCTGACCTACCAGGGAGTCTACCTGGGTTATGAACCTTCCAGGAACCTTGTATGTTCCACCAAAACTATCTGTTTTGTTCTCTTCCCTCAGGGGTCTTTTCAGTGACTATTCTCTTAATTTTTATTGATTTGAATACAGTTTATCGAGCACCTATCATGGGCAGGCGACTCTTAGGCTCTGAGGACACAGAATTGGACAAAAAAGCCCACAAAGATAGTTTCTGCCTTTGAGAAGATTAGAATCTAATAGGAGGATGTGATGTACACAAAGATAATTCTCCTGAAAACTGGAAAAGGATTAAGTGCCTAGGAGAGGTCAAGTGAGGTGGCCTGAGAGAGTCCGCTTTCCCCTGGTTGACTGAATAGGCATTAGTACAGATTAGGGGCCAGATTGGATGTGAGAATGTATGAGTAGGGTTCTTAAGACCCCAATCCAGGAAATTGAACCATTCCTCTCTGATTTCTCTTCTGGTCACATCTTATCATGATTTTTGCTGGTATTCACCTTTTCTCCCGTCCCTTTCCCAGGGAGCTCTGAGTTTGTGTTTCCTGCCGACTGCACCAGCGATTGTGAGCTATCTACTGTCCTCTGGAGCTGTTGTTTCTTATTACAATTTATTGCTGCTACTACTATTAGTACCACCACTACCACTGCTGCCACTACTACTACTACTACTACCACCACCACTACTGCTATTACTACTACTAGTATTACTACTACTACTACCCCCACTACTAAACATTTATATAAAGTTTTAAGATTTGAGAACTTTGCATATTCCATCTCAATTATTCATCACAATAACCCTGAGAGGTAGGTGCTGTTATTATCCCTGTTCTAAAGATTAGGAAACTGAGGCAGACAGAGATTAAGTGGCCCCTCACTCAGGGTCACGTGTCTAGGAAAGTTCTAAGGCAGGATTTGAGCTTTGTCCTTCTGACTACCAGCTCAGCCCTCAAGCCATTTGGATTGCCCAATACCAAACTGTCTTTAAAGCACAATGATCTTGCTGTACCTTTTCCGCGAGGGATGTCCCAAGGGACATCTTACCTCTCGACGTTTCAGTTGTGTTTAGTTATAATACACCAGAATTGCCCCCACATAAATGCTGAGCATTAGAATGAGAACATAGATAGTTTTATTAGTGGTTAGAAAAAGAAAACTGTACTTTATATGAAACATTTGAGAAATAACTCCACAGTGGAAAGATGACTCAATATGGAGTCAGAGGACCTACCTGGGTACAGATCTGAGCTCCAACAAGCACTCCCTGTGTGACCTTGGGAAAATTACATGGCCTCTGGGCCTCTAGTGTCTCACCTCAAAATGGGACAGTTGGACTAGATGACCTCTGAGCTTCCTTCAGACTGAATTTTATGATCCCCGAATGTTTTAATTTCACATGGCTGCGCTTACGGTCTTACTTGCTTTTTCAGGATAAACACTAAGGATTCATTCAAACTTTCAATGGACTTGTGATTTAATTTAGGTGAGTAAGATGATCAGCTTTAGAATTTCAAGAGGACTTAGAGATCATCTGGTCCATCCTATTCACTTGACAAATGAGGAAAATAAGGCTGATAGATGGGATATGACTTGCCCAAGGTCACACAGGTGGCCTTGCCTCCATTCCTGCAGATTGCAGCAGAATTAGATTCTTGTATTTTAAGTTTTTCTAAAGTCAATGAGTCCTGCAAAACAAAAACCAAAAACCTCAGCAAACCTCACTGAACAAATAAGTATTATTTTTTCTTCTACTTTTGTAGAAGTATCTGTGAGAGAACAGACGTTCGCTGAGAGCCTTGCACTGATGAGGCCAAGCTCACGGATTTCAGCCTGGTCTGGTTGATCAGTTTCACTCAGTGCGGGTGTCGGTGTCTGGCTTAGATGAGGTCGTGGGTGTGAAGGTGCTGCAGAAAATGTCAGCTCTTCTTCTTCTTCAAAAATGTTTTTATTGGGGTCTTTTCGAGTCCTTATCATTCCCACTGGCATGCCTCTTCTTTCTCCCAGAGAGCCATCCTGCATAACAAATAATATTTTTTTAAAGTCAAAACATGCAATGCCCAACACCTGTGGCCCTGGCCTCCCACCTCCACAAAGGAGAGGTAGGGACACCTTCTCATAGCTCTTCTTTCAAGCTATTCTTGATCTTCATAATTTTGCAACATTCATTTTTGAATTTTTTGTGTCAATCTTATTAAAAATATATACCATGGGGCACAAATGGGACAGGGGAAGAGAACGCAAATGGATCATGTACCTATCGCTTTGTTACTGAAAAATAAAGAGCAAACACAGTTCCCCAGCTCTACAGACATAAATATATACGCACATACATATGTATGTACAGATATCTGTATCTATTTAGCTATCCATCTTTCTATCTCTCTCTCTCTGTGCATCCATCTCTCTCTCTCTCTCTCTCTCTCTCTCTCTCTCTCTCAGAGGACACATGGAAAGTGGACTGAATTGGAACCAGGAAAACCTGGGTTTAAGTCCTACCTCTGACACAGAGTGATTACGGTACCTTGGACATGCCACATAATTTCTCAGTGTCCCAGACAACTTTGAAAAAAATATTTTTTTTTGGAGGCAATCAGGGTTAAGTGACTTGCCCAGGGTTACACAACTAATAAGTATCTGAGGCTAGATTTGAATTCAGTTCCTCCTGACTCCAAGGCAGGTTCTTCATCCACTGCACCACCTAGCTGCCCTTCCTAGACAGCTTTCAATCACAGTTACAGATGAGTTGTCAATCAGTATCAGTAGAAGGAGTTTCCATACCGGGATCTTCCTACATCAATGAATAGAGGTTGAGATTAAAACAAACATGGACTCTGTATGTGCTCAATGGCGGGGAATAAAAATGCAAAAATGAGTCTGCCCTTCCTCTCCTGGACTTTCTATTTTATTGGGGGGAGGGGCATTTAACATGTATATAGAGAAGTAAATATTAGGCAATTTCAGGACAAAGAGAGCAATAAAAACCAGGTTAGGAAAAGTGTCCTCTTGAAGACATCGCTTGACCTGATCCTTGAAGGAAGCTACAGATTCAAAGAGGCAGGGCTGAAAACAGCATGTCCTAGGCACATGGCCCTGCCTGTGTAAAGGCATGGAGGTAGGAGATGAAATGGTAAGTCCAAGTTCTCTCCCCTCCCCCCTCCCCTTCCCCTCCCCTCCCCGTCTTCCTTCCCCTCCCCACCCCTCCCCTCCCACTCCCTTCCTTTCTCTTCCTGTCCCTGGAGTAGTAGCCACCCCCTGGGATGGGAGCTGGGTAATTCGCTGGAGGGGGTGCTAACAGTGAGACTGCTCCCCTAATTCTGGCAGTGATGCACCGCTGTTGCTAGGCATCTTAATAGCTGTAACAGCCTGTATCTTGCTCAGCGCCTGGCACAGGGCTTTGTACCCGGTAGGCCTTGCATAAACATTTGTAAGAAGAAATGAGCAGCCAGGGCCCATGGAATATTTGGTAAAATAGATTTTGGGGGGGAGAAGTCAAATCAATGTCAGTTTATAAATAAAACCTATTTATGAGTTCTAAACTATAATTAAAAAGAAGAATTAATCAATGAATTACACATGAGCTGAAACGAGCTGCTTTAGAA
Organism: Phascolarctos cinereus; assembly: GCF_003287225.1. Lineage (NCBI taxonomy): Eukaryota > Metazoa > Chordata > Mammalia > Diprotodontia > Phascolarctidae > Phascolarctos > Phascolarctos cinereus. The sequence goes on from NW_027555736.1 coordinate 20,588,820, forward strand.
AGAACATTGAGGAGAGAACTCTTGTCAATGAGGATTTTGTTGTTGTTTTTCGTATGCTTGATTTGATCTAAAAACCTTTTTCCCTTCCCTCCCCCCTTGTTCCATTATATAAAAATTAACATCAGATTGCCCTTTAAATCTGCCAATGCTCATGATTCTCCCTGAGCAGGAATCTTACTGAGTCCAGAGACAAAGGACCTGCATTCGAATCTCACCCCTTACCATCTGCGTGACCTTGGGCCAGTCACTGCCCCTCTCTGGGCTAGTTTCCTCACTTGCAGAATGGTGGGCTTGACCCGGGTGATCTTGAAGGTCAAATCCTGTTGTCTCCTGCGTCTCAGAAGCTTCTCTCAGCGCTGCCAGGCGTTCTCAGCAGGCTGCGGCTCTATCTCTGGGGCCCAGCCCCCGGAGATGTCGCTCACCCACAAAGCTCTGGGGAGGAGCTCTGGCCAGGACAAGCTTCGGCCCTGGGTGCATTGTTGCGGGCAGGGGCTGGCTTCTGGGGCTGCTGTGCGGCGCTCTTCCTCTTGCCTTGTAGAGGCAGCTCCCTAGGGACGCTTGACCCAGCAGCCCCTTCCCGCTCCACGGGAGAGGAGCCCTGGGGAGAAGGTTTGTCGCATTTCAGCTGCCCCCCTGCTGGATGCTGCCTCTCCCCTCTTGGGGTCTGGCCCCTAAGTTTGCCCATTATCATCTGCACTGTTTCTCTTCCTTCAATGATTATCATTAAATCACGGTGAAGCAAACAGCTCGAAAGGAGCCTGCTGGGGGTGGCGGAGGAAGAGGCGGAGGAGCCTGGGTTTGGAGCCCCAGGCCCTGGGTTGGAATCTCATCTTTGGCTTTTATTAGACAAAGTGCCTGATTGGGGGGAGGGGCCAAATCCCTTCACCACTGAGCCTCGATTTCCTCTTTGGTAAAATGAAGGGGCCAAAGTAAGGGATGTCTAGTGTCCCTCTAAACTGTAAATCTGATCGTTCTAATCAGTCTCAGAGGATCTGGATTGTGAGCTGGGGGGGACCTCAGAGGCCCTTGGGGGGCCAAGCCCCTCCTTTTACAGATGAAGAGCTCAGCAACAGAGAGGTCAAGTGACTTACCTAAGGTCACACAGCTAGTAAATGGAGCCAAGATCCAGACTCACGTCCTTTGACTCCCAATATGCACTCTTGATGACTCTCCACATTCTCCCTAGACGTGTGCACATATGTACACACACATGCCTGTGCATCTACATGTACACGTGTGTATGTGTGTGTCACGCAACACACATGTAAGTTCATGTTCATGCACATGTGCGCATAATGCACTACACACGTATGTGTGTGAATATGCCGATGTGCATGCCCACATGTACATTGTATGCATATGCACAGGTATGTGTGTATATAATACGAATCCTGCTGCTGCTGCTGATAATAGGAACAACACGTATTCACTCTGCGCCCAGCATCGTGTGGAGCGCTTTACAAATGTTACCTCATTTGATCTTCACGACAACCCTGGGAAGTGGGTCTGTTACTATCCCTACTTGGCAGTAGAGGAAACAGAGGCGAACATCTCAATGACTCGCTTGAGGTCACACAGCCGTAAGTGGCTGAAGCCTGATCTGAACTCAGATTTTGATGACTCTCGGGCCCAGGGTGGTGTGTAGACATAGACGTACACGTACATGAATAAGGATGTTTTTGTGTGCATGTACCTGTATGTGTATATATAGGTTGTATGTGCATACATGTGTTTGCATGCATGTATGTGTACACGTGTATGTGGCAAACAAGGTCTGCCACTGACCACACCGGCATTTTGGGGACCTCTAACACTCCAGTGCTGTGGCTTATCTAGACTCGGGGTCTGCCTTGAAGCAGCTCATGTTTGTCTGTGACGGGGGCAGCCTTTCCTTTCTCTACCCACATCCATGGTGTTGCTCTTTCCAGAAAGAACAGAGAAGAGATTTGATGCATGGCCATTCAGAGAATGAGATGTTCTCCAACAAAGTAATTTCAAGAATCAATGAGCACAAAACTTATGTAAAAATTAGGTTTATTACAAGAGAAATGACCATGTGTGTGGAACCCAAAGAGTTCACAATCCATACAGAAGTTTGCATTTTTATAACAGTAGACCTGCAAATTGTTAAGGAATGTGAAGGGGTCCCCTGAACTTTTCTTTTGGAATTTCCATATTTTCCAGAACACAGACCCAGAGTATACAGGAGGCCCCGAGTGTGTCAAGGATGAAGCCCTGCCTGAGCAGATATAACGTGTTGTTTGCATCCCAAGCTGGATTCCCTGTGTGTCCTGGGAGTCAAGACAGGCGCCAGTCTGCGCTAGGCTGAGAAAACCGTGCAGCTGGGACTCTTGTAGATAAGCAGGCCCTCCTGTCTTCCTAGTCTAGCAGTTCCCAAGGGAAAAGAACTCGATTTTTGCTCCTCCCTTTGGGAAGGGTTTTGTCCTTTTCCCACCCATGCCACGTCCCTTTAGGTAGAGATTTCTGGTACCTCTTCCTTCCTTTGTCCCACTGTTATAAAAATGCAAACTTCTGTATGGATTGTGAACTCTTTGGGTTCCACACACATGGTCATTTCTCTTGTAATAAACCTAATTTTCACATAAGTTTTGTGAAGTGGTGATTGCCTGTTAACAAGATGTTTAACAGACAAGTGAAAGATGGCTTGAATTCACCAATAAGAAAAATGCAAATCCAAATAACTCAGAGGTTTTGTTTCTCCTCCATCAAATCAGTCATGTTAACAAAATATGCTGATGCCTCAGTGGATTTAGCTCTACTGCAGCTCAGAACTCCTGAGTTCAAGCAATCCACTAGCTATGCCTCTCATATAGCAGGGCTTTAGGCATGTGCCACCGTGCTTGACCACTAACACACTGGTGGTAGTATTACGAACTGGCCTATTTATTCTGGAATTCAATCTACAATTGAGCTTAGAAAGTCATTGAAGTATTCATACCCTTTGACTCAGAGATCTTACAGAAAGGCATATAAACCAAGAAAATCCAAGGCAGAAACAAAGACTCCATCCATATACACCAAAATACTCATGTTTTCATTCACTTTTGTGGTGGCTAAGAATTGGAAATAGAGTAGATGCCCATTAATTGGGAAATGATTAAGCAAATTGTGGTAAATGAACACAATGTAGTGTTACTCTACCCTAAGAAATGGTGTATGTGAAAAATTCAGAGAAGCATAGGAAAACAGGAACTGATGCAGAATTGACTTACAAGATTTTAGGGCTTGAGTCCAAACTCATTTTATTGATGAAGAGACTGAGATTCTGAGCCCCAAGAAGACTAAGGTCACACGGGGGAAATAATTGACTCCAAAGACAGTGACCACCTTTCCACCATTGCTCTGAGTGAAGCAAACAGAACCAGGAAACAAGGTACGTGATGGCTCCACCAAAGTAGACAGGCTATAAGAAGAAACTGAATGCTGCACCATTATAATGACCAACCTGGGCACCAGAGAAGAGAAGGGAAAATCTACCTCCCTCCCCTTTCTCAAGCACAGTTGTTGCATTGATGACTGCTCTTTCTTTTTAAGTTTTTGTCACAAGAGACAACTCACTGGGTAAGACATGGGGGAGGTGTAGATTTGGAAGTGAAGTGGTTATAAAAACAAAATAAATGAATAAAAATAAGATTTGAAAAAAGGCTGAAGAGGAAGGGGCATTTGGAAGGGAAGCAGGAAGATGCTGGACTATAAAACCCCTGCACTGTACATCGTGCCTTTAACTGTCTGTTTTACCTATTGTTGAACCAATCCTATCTGTGTTAATGGAGGAAACAGAGGCAGTGTAGAAAAATGAAACTGGTTTTAGAATTGGAAAACTGTTATTGTTTGTCCTTCATTCTTGAAGACAGTCATGCCATCAGGGAGGTGATGCCATGACACACAATCAAATTGGATTTAAGTGAGGGAGGGTTTTGCAAAGTCTCACCTTCTCCTTCAGAGCCATCTGGGTCCAGTGGTGAGAGTTAGAAGAAAGAAGTATCCAGAGAAAGGAGCATGGTTCACAGTTTCTTGTGCTAGAGAAAAGTCACGGATAATGAGGACTGCAGAAGACCACAGGGTTTGGCAGTAAGGAGGTCATTGGGGGCTTTGGAGAAATGCATTTAATCAGAGTGATGAGGACCAGAAGTCAACTTGCTAAGGGTTGAGGAGTGACTGGGTGGTGAGAAAGAGGAAGGAGAGGGCAGGACAGATTAAAAGGGAGAGACAATAAATACTTAAAAAATCAAATGGAAGAAGATGTGGACTGTTCTTCCTAGAAGATTGTCAGGATGATCGCTTTAATTTGAGGGGTTATTAAAATCAAGAGAAGTGTTTTTTTTCTTAGAATTGAAGAAACCTGAGTATGTTTTGTAGGTAAAGGGGATGAAACCAGTAAAGAAGGAATGCTGAAGATGAAATAGAGAGGGAAGGGATGATTGACAAGGCAAGTTTCTGGAGTGGGTAAGAGTGGATAGGATTGGTATAAGAGGAGGGCATTAGTCTTGGCCAGAAGGAAGTTCACCTCTTTCTCTGAAACAAGGGGAAAGGGGTATGAGTCCACACAGACAGCTGGCAGTGTTGAGAGGAGAAGGGTTAGAACCACAGGGTTGAAAGGGATCACAGAAGACAGATTCTTACTCTTTCCAGAGTCTGAATTCTCTTTACAATATCCTTGACAAAGCATCATTTAGCACCCACCTGAACACCTCTGGTGAATATATGCAATACAGTTCTGAGGTTCTCTGATTATACAATAATTTGGAGGTGAAAATTAGGGCAAGAACGGAGGGAGAGCAAAGTGGCTGGGTGGCAGAGAGCAACATGGAAGGAGGAAAAAGGATCAGAAAGAAATATAAAACAAGTAAACAAACTTTTAGAATTTTGTTTAAGGTCAACCCTAGGCAAGGGGAAATGATTTTGGGATTATTCTGTACCCTCTAGGATAAAGGATTTAAATTCATGCCATACAGAGCAGAATAAGGGAATTGAGTGTTTCAGCTGGAGAAGAGAAAACTCAGAGAGAATAGATACCTGCCTATTCAAGTTGCTGGATAGAGAATTCCTTTCCAGTTATCGGTTGGACTGGGGTCAGTGAAATCCCTGCTAACTATTGAGATTCTGGGAAACTGACCTGAATGAGGCCATGGAAAGGTGGCCACATTACAAAGCTTCCATGAAAGAATGAAAGGATACTCTAAATAACCAATAACAAGAGAAACTCAAATCAAAACAACTCTGAAGTTTCAATCTACAGCCAGCAGATTGGCAAAGCTGACAACAGATGGGAATAGTCCATATTAGAGTGACTACGGAAAGACAAGACTACATGCATTGTTGCTGGAACTGTGAATCAGCACAACTGTTATGGGAAGCTATTTGGAATCGTGCAAATAAAGTGACTGAAATTCACCTTTGACCCAGAGATTATCCTAGTTAGGTATATACTTCAGGGAGGTCATTGGGGGAAAAAAGGGTCTATATACACCAAAATTTTATAGTAGCACTTTTTGTGGTGGCAAGGAATTGGAAACAAAGCAGATGCATGTGGATTGATTGGGTAATGACTAAACAAATTGCAGTTTCTGAATGTAATAGAATATTATTGTGCTGCATGAAACAATAAACATCATGTCTACTGAGAAGCGTGGGAAGACTTCTATGAAGTGATGCAAAGTGAAGTAAGTAGAGCCAGGAAAACAATATACGCAAATGACTACAACTGTGCAGATGAAAAGAACAACTGCAAAACAATCAAATCTTAATGACACAAAATGATAAAAGACTAAGTTTGGTTTCAAAGAAGAGATATAAAAAGACCCATCCACTCCACCCCCTCCTTGCAGATGTGGGGGTCCAAAGGTGTGGTACAAGATTTCGTTGTGTTCATTGGTTTTGCCAATTTTTTTCCTCTTCTTTCTCATGAAAAAACAAATGAAAAAACCCCAAATTTGTTATCAGGAAAGGGTTAGAGGGAAGGATACAAGGGGATGTAGATGATATAAAAACAAACAAAAAAAATCAACCTATCTTTTTTTTTTTAAAAAAGAAAGCTTCCATATGCCATGTTTCATTTCCATTCTTGTTCAGCCTCTCAGCCCCAGGGTGGTACCCCAGAGGAGCCCTAGGCTGTGTTGACAGCAAATTCACTATATTGACATTATAGAATCCCCTCCTCCCTTCCAGTCCCCAACCCATCTTTGCTTGTGTCACTTCCAATTCCTGCTTATCTTTGCACAGAATCTCATTTAACACATCTGAGCAGACAAGGGAAACCGTCATATGATGACATTTTCCACAGCTTGTTCAACGGGCAGAATTGAAGTGTTTCTGGTGATCAAGGAAACCCATGTAGAGAAGCTAATTAAAGCCCATGGCATCTTCCATCACCCCTTAGTTCTGTTTTCACGTTGCCTTTGGTGTCTGCTGGAGCCCCTGTTACCTTCACACAAAGACAGAGATTTATTGCCCAAGTTGCTTTTGATATTTGTTTTTAACCTTCTAGGGTTTATTTTGAAGGTAACACATTTGTCTGAATCATCTTAATGAATTTTATCTTTCTTCCGTATGTATCACTTTTAAAGAAAAGTTCTGATAATTTTATTATTTGATTTTAGTCTAGAGAGTGTAAATTAAACACTACAAATTATTTCTTTTTAGTGAAATCATTTTTGAAGAGTAGGGACAGGATTTGTATATTTTCTTTTTTTAAAAATATATTTTATTGATCCTAGAATGGTAGATTTAGAGCTAGATCACAGACATTACAGCTCATCAGTCCAACCCTCTCATTTCACATAAGGGGAACTAAGGCCTAGAGAGGATTAGCAACTTGCAAAGTCACACAACTACTGAGTGTCAGAGTGAGGATTAGCACTCAGGTCCTGGGACTCCAAGTTCAGCACACCGATGCCTGTTGTATCTCCCTAATCCCTTTCTCCTCACCACCCCTATGAAACTTTTCCCTGTGATAGAAAAACAACCGGGCAAAACCAGGATTGAGTGTCTGACGATGTTCAGGATATTTTGTTCTATTCTCCTACCTCTCTGCTCAGAGGCAGGAACTATCTTATCTCGTCTCTTGGATATTTCCTGTTTTTCCCATTATGTGGATCATATGAACTTAGAGCTGGAATGGACCTTAGAAGGCCATCTAGTTCAACTTTCTCCTTTTGCAGAAGAAATGCTGAGGTCTAGAGATATTAAGTGACTTGGCCAGGGTCACACAGCTAGTAAGTGCTTGTGAAAGGATTTGAATTCAGGTTTCTGGGCTCCAATTCTAGTTCTCTCTTTATTATACCAAGAATTAGACCTCCCTTTCCGTGATTTTTTTCATTTACATTGTTATTGATTATTACATAGATTGCCCTTTGGATCCTGCTTGTTTTTGTCTTGCATCGGTTCATACAAATTTTCTGATACTTCTCTATGTTGATATTCTTAGTTTTGAATCTAATATTAATTTTCTATTGTATTCATATGCCATAGGATTGGTTTGTTTGCATTTTTTTTAGCTATTCCATAGTCAATGGATAGCAACTTGTTTTAGTTTTATTCCCCCTTTGGGGCTCACTTGCCCAACTTATACTTCCCCTCTGAGGTAGATCCACAGAGGGGCAGCTGTTACTACTCTCTGGGTTCTAAAGGCATTGCTGTGGTTTGCTGTCCCCCTAAATATTTGGTCTCAAGCCCCCACTGGTGTGTTTCTCTTTATCAGATGGTTGACTTTGTTCTTTAACAAAAGCATTTACTTAAATGACATAGCAACAATAGTATCTTCAAAGCATTTTCCCCAATGCTAGGGGCATACTCTCCCATATAGACAGCCAGAGTCTAGGATGGGAGTAGACTGATTCCGGTATGAGATACAATGCTCATAAAGGAGGAGCATGTCTGGAACACATGTGGCCAAGACAACTCACCGCTCTGAATCTACAAGGGCTCAATGTTCTTTCCCTCTGTAGAGTGTTAGTATGTCATTCATTGCAGGACTTGACGTTGGTGATGGACTGGTGGCTTTGCTGCTCGGCTAGGTTGGCTCTTCACAGTCTCTCTATGGGACCTGATTGGCTTGCTCCAAGTTTTTTCCCCTTCAGCCACTGGTTTGGCTGGTTGGTCCTTCACTCTCTTCAGCAGGAATGAGTGTGCTACATAGCTCTTTAAGCTGGGGCAACTTTCCTTAGGTTAGACTCTGCAGAAGCTTCTTCCCCTTGACTCCCTCAGGGTCTCAGCTCTTGAAGTGGTTTGTCTCCTTCAAGCAGGAGATAGGAGAAGTCTTGTCCTTCCTCTTCACCAGGACTCAGAAATCTTTCCTTCAGCAAACTATTCCATGTTGCCTTGGGATGAATAGTTTCCATTTGTTCATCTTAACCTCCCAAATTCCTTTGGGAATCTATGTTGACAGTGGCTAAGGACAAAGATAGGAATGCAGTCTATGCCCTGGAGGCAAGTTTGTCATTTTCTTGTAAGATTTATAAACAAAGTATTCAAACCTCTCATCCTTTCTAGGGCAGGGAATGTCTACTTTGTGTGTGAAGGCTTTCTTTCCCTTTTACTTTTCAATGTCTGTCTTCTAGCCCCATAGACCTTCAGCTTTTGCTAAAGTCCCATTGGCACATTGCCTCTATTACACTTGGAAACAACTCCAGAAAAAGTAGTAATATAAAATGAAATTATAATTAATTGAAGCAACATGGTATAGAGATTAGTGAGTTGTACTGGAGTCAGGAGGACCTGGCTTCAAATCCTGCCTCTGTGTGAGGCTGTGGAATAAATCCCATCATACAGAATTAGAAAGGACATCAGACACCAGATAGTCCCAAATGTACCTTATGGAGAATCCTGAATCATTACCCATCCTTTGATTGAAGACTTTCTATGAGAAGTAACCCAGCCCATCCTGAGGCAGCTGTGGACATTTTGGACAGCTCTTACTGTTACATCAAGTTGAACGTTGTCCTCTTTCCAGCTGCCACCAATTGTCCCTAGTTTTGCCCTCTCGGTCTGAACAGAACAAGGCTTATCCCTTTTCCATGTGACAATACTTTAAATGCTTGAATACAAACAACTTTAATGTTCTTTTCCTCTCCGGCATAATTATTCCCAGTTTCTGCAATCAATCTTCTTATGACATGATCTTGAGGTCATTCACCTCCCTGCTTGCCCTCCTCTGCCCACTCTCCAGCTTATCCATGTCATTCCATAAATGTGATGCCCTTAACTGAACGCAGGACTCCAGGCCAGGTCTGCGCAGGCCAGAGTATAGCAGGACTCTTGCCTCTCTACTCCTTGACATTATGCCTTTCATGTACATGTATATAGCTGAGCACATCAGTTTATGGAGTTTTATCGTATGTTTAAAGGCAGCAGGGAATATTATTTCAAGGCATATTTTTGTCCTCATGCGTTTCAGTATAAATGATAAGTATTTTAAAAAGATCACCAGGAAAATAAAAGCAACTTACAGATCAACATTGGTTGCTGAGGATGAAGTGGTAAGGAAATGTAACAACGAACTTGATCCCAGCCTTAAAATTAAAGCAATATTAAGTGTAACACATAGTGACTTTGATGCAAAGGTGGGAAAAGGTGAGGATGGGGTGAAATGCATGCAAAAGCCTGATTCAGGAAGAAGGAATGAGAAAGGCCAAAGACATGTAGATTACACAGAAAGCTCAAGCTTCTAGACCATGGACACCTTTAAGAGAGACTTGGTAGCCTAGAAGCAGCCAGTAATGCCATATGTTCACACTCCAATGGATCCATCATCTCAACGATCTGGAGGTTCCCAGTGATGCAGATAGCAACCTGTCCATGCCTATTCATCTGTAAGACTTATCCATATCCTCCCATAAGCCTGCTACATGTGGTCCACTCAACCAGCTGAAGGTCTTTATTGCTTCCTTCTGACATCCTGAGGGTAATTTATTTGATTCTTTATGGTGTTATACAACTTAAAGCCTCTCTATCAATAATACTTTATTTGAGAAACAACCGGAAGACAGCAAACCTAGTAAGCTAGATAATACCATAAAAATGGTATAGATTATATTTTAATGGGCAAGAAAAGACTTATTTTTGATATGTGATTTATCCCTGGATCAGCTGTTTGTCTACAGTGATTCTGGGGAACTAAAATCAGAATTAGCAGAGAGAGAGAGAGAGAGAGAGAGAGAGAGAGAGAGAGAGAGAGAGAGAGAGAGAGAGAGAGAGAGAGAGACAGAGAGAGAGAGACAGAGAGAGACAGAGAGACAGAGAGAGACAGAGAGACAGAGAGAGACAGAGAGAGAGAGAGAGAGACAGAGAACAGCAGTGAGGAAAATATATGGCATACAATTGAAATAACTTAATTCTGAATGATTTAAACAAATGAAAATTTAAAACAATGAGAAATGGACAAGAGAAATTGCATCAACATCAACTCTAATAATTTTATACAGAAGTTTAACCAATATAAATTAATTGCTACAACAAGGAGACCAAAAGAGGCCAAAAAACATCTTAGACATGAAACATCTGACTTACTTTCTAAACACACAGAGAGAAATGGCTGCTAAAGGCAAAACATATGAACTTGGCATATAAACTTGCTTACAACATTTTGCAATGAAGAATGATAGATGATGGTGAGAAGCATTGTCTCATAAAGCAAAGAATGTTAACGGAGGGTAAAAATCAGTTTATAGAAAGCTTTGCAAGATACTCAATTAAAGCAAGGCCATTCCAAGGACACTTAAGGATGAAAATGGAAGGGGGACTACAAACAGAAGAAGTGTGGAAAAGATCTGCAAAAATCATTAGAACAACTATTTTCTCCATCAATGGCTATGAAACCACCACATTTGGACACTAATATCACAGCTTCATGCTTATGGAAATGGCACTAAAGAGAACAAGGATGGGAAATGAATCTTGATTGGACCAACTATATATAAAAGATTGCTACACTGGAGGCAAGACAGCTGTGAAGGTGTTGAGGACTATATAAGGTATCTGAAGGAAGGAAAAATACTAAAGATATGGAAAGAAGGGGGGGAAAACCTTGTAATACTGAAAAAAGCAATCGATATGCCTGTTATTCTATCTATAAAAAGTCTATGAGAATCAACTGTACAGAAATCCAGAACATTCTAGATGAGGGTGTTAGTAGGGAGTAAGCAGCCTTTCGCAAATAACCATGGACCACATCTTTACCATCTCACAAATGACCATTTACATTGTATATATTTTGTATGTATACAACTATGTGCATGTTGTCTCCACCCATCAGAATGTGATCTCTTTGAGGGTAAGAACTGTCTTTTGCCTTTCTTTGTGTACAGAGCTTAAAAGCTCAATACCTGGTGCATAGTAGGATATAATAAATATCTGTTGCTGGTGATGAAGATGAGAATTATGTTGATAGCCATACCAAACCCTATTGGTCTTCCTACTTGTTGATTATGAAAAATGATTCAATTTAATAAAACAAATGGGCAATCTCTTTTATAGCAAGGGATTCCTTAAAAGATATAACCACAGCAATAACCCTGCTTAGTGACCTTATGATGATAAACAGCAGACCAGGCATGAAACAGTGAGATTTGCAGGTCAAAGGTATTTGTTAACTGTGGCAGAGGAGATTCATCAGAGGGTCCATGTTGAGGAGGAATTCCCTGTGCATGTTGAAGCCCTCCAGATAGAGCACTGCAAAACCTCCTGGATGAGATATGTGATTATTCAAAGGAGCTTGACCTAACCATCCCCATAGGAAAAAAACAAGTAGATGAACACCCATCCCCAGCTCCCAACATGCATTTTAATGGATGCCCTCCAGAGATTTTCCCTGGGAATGTATATCGGGGATAGACAGTACAGTTGGATAGAAATTGGACTCAGAACTAAACAACGGGAAGAGGAGGCTGAATTGCCTTTGGGATGTTGCCAATCTCCTTTGTTTAACTGTCCAAAAGGACCAACCTTCCAATGAAAACAAAAGCTCGTCTTTTTAATATTAACATCCCTCCAGTGTGGCTAGATGGTAGCAAGATGAAGATGGTAACTGTCTCTAAAAACTTAAAAATAACATCTCACTGAGGGCACATGGTGAGTGGGAACAGGTTGTAACACTATAACCACTGAAAATCTCCAAAGAAGATCATGTAAAAGACATAAACAAGGAATTCTGTAATAAGAAGAGAAATGAGTTATTCACAGGGCAAGAGTGAGGGTGTGACAAGTGGATAGTCCATGTACTCCATTGGTATGCTCTAGGTGACAGGAGGAAGGAAGGGAGGCTTCTAGTTCCTCTGATGAACTCCCAGTGGTGAGCATATGTAATGTGAAGAAGATCCACAAAGATGGACAGGTGAAGTTAGTTTGAAAAATGCATCATTGGTAGGAACTCTCAAATGGATACCTTTCATCCATTTGAGGAGTTGATTATCAGCTTACCCAAATATAATCCTGAGAAAGTTTCTAATCAAAATAAATTAGAAATATGCTTAACAAGGGTTTTGTTTTAGTGCTTCCCCAAAATGTTAATTTTTTGACAGGCCTCAATCCTAGTAAACTTTTTTCTTCATGACCTATCAGTGGTTTACCAGGTTATTCAATATATTTAAGATTTAAAAGTTCTGCATCAGCTTCTAACAAAATGTTTTGCACATAGTAGGTATTTAATAAATATCTATTTATATACCTGAATTGATTCTTTAGTTTTCAGGATCACCTCTGGTTTTCATAGCTGTCCAGGGCTACTAGGGTAACAGACTTGTCCATCCATCCCTCTTTGACATAAAAGTCAGAAAAATCTTCCACCTTGGAAGAGGAAGGGCATAAAGGAAGAGAAGAGCAAAAAATTACCTATAACAGTTCAAGTCAAAGTACAAAATACCCAACCTAATAAAAAGTGAAGGTCCTCCTTCTGCACTTGCCCCCCTTTCTGTGAAGAGAGTGGGGGTGTTGTGCTAAACGGGAAGAGAGTTGATCCATAAGCAGCAAAGAGCCATGCCTAACAAGAAAGGGACACAAGGACATGCGATGGTGATATAGATCATCGCTGGGGTTGGCTCTCCATCCTCCTGAGTCCTAATATTCTCTGGATTCTACACTCCATACTGCCTTGTTACACTCCATACCAAGACTGACTCCAGAGCTCCTGTGTGTTCACCTGATGACCAGTCCTAAGGAAAGGGGGAATCAAACATCCCAGAGAACTGTGTGTTCATACTCCTCTACACTACCTAGAATTCCTGGGTCCAGATTTATCCTGTGGCTGGGGTAGCTTCTGGGAGGACAGCAGTAGCCTTGCAGCCATTCAGTGGTTATTTATCGTTTATTACTTTGCATTCAGAAGTGCCTTCAGAGCTTTGGCCACATTGTAGGCACACCCTGGGGGCACATTTTCATTGTTTCCCCCCCTTTCCTTCCTACTTAGAACAAAGCCCCATGGGAAAGCTGCTACACCTAGCCAATGCTCTGAGTCTACCAACGTATGTATTATCTCTTTATTACTATTTATTTGCTTATTGATTCTCTGCAAAGAACAAAAATGGTGTATGCAAAATTGTATAATGTGATTACTTCTGTGGGGAATTGATGTCATTGTGGCAAGGTAATATAACAAGATTTCATTGTATTATAGCATATTTAGGGGGCAGCTAGGTGGTGCAGTAGATAAAGAACCGCCCTTGGAGTCAGGAGGACCTGAATTCAAATCTGGCCTTAGACACTTACTAGCTACCTATGTGACCTCGGGCAAGTCACTTAACCCCTATTGCCTCTTAAAAAAAAAAAGAATTATAGCATATTTAAATGAAGGCAGGGTGAACCAATGGGTGGGGGCTCAGAGCTAAGTTCTGATTGGTGGACCACAAATCCATAAACCTAGATGTGAGAGTAGAAGCTTTCTGGTAACCATAGAGTTGCTGTTGTTCAGTTGTTTTCAGTCCTGACTCTTCCTGACCCTACTTGGGGTTTTCTTGGCAAGGATGCTGCAGTGGTTTGCCACTTCCTTCTTCAGCTCATTTTACAGATATGGGGAAGCTGAGGCAAAGTGAGATTAAAGAACTTGACCAGGGTCACACAACTATTAAGTGTCTGAGGCCAGATCTGAACTCATGAAGACGAGGCTTCCCAATTCCAAGCCCAATGCTCTATGTTCTATACAACCCAGCTATTCCAACCATAGAGTATTTGTCCCTTATTTGCCATGGTCTCCTTCCCCTGTTGTAAGGGTTCTTGATTATGGATTTCATCATTGAGTGAAGATAGTATGTATAAAGATACATATAATTATAAAAATATAGACTCTGGCCAAAGTGCCCTTAAATTATTAGAGAAGGTCTAAGAAGGTATTGTCAAGGATGCAGCTGTCGCTGATTTTGTGATACAGGATCATCCCTACCCTGGGTTTTGGTGTTGTCTACCTATGACTTCAGGCAGCTTATAAGACACCCCAATGCGTAACACTTTCCCTTAGGGGACACACAAGACACAGGCACCCAGCAGGAGCAGCAGGCATCGTGCCCTCCTCTGTCTTCCCTCTCCAAATCTGCCCTGAGCCTTATTTCTCTGCCATGAAGAGATTTCACTTGACTATTGCTTCTTCAAGCACACACAACTCAGCCCAACCTTCAGGTTTCTTCTTCATTTGAAGGCAGACCACTGCACTTGGGGCTATTTATGGAGCTACAAAATCTTAGCAATGGAAGGACCTCAGAATCGATCTCCACTAACCCCTGTCCCTTTGACATCTTCCATCAACAGCTGTACATCTTTCACTTAAATATACCTAGTAAGAGGGACCCATTATTGCACAAAGGCAGCCCACTTAGGACAGCACTAATTATAACACCATTTCCCTTACTTTGAACTTAAATTTGCTTCCTTGCCACTTTCATGGTTTCTGCTTCTGCTTAAGGGCCAAGCCCAGTAATACTATCCTTCCAATAATACTGTCTTCCATTTGTCCTTCAGATACTCAAAGACAGCTATCATGTTTCCCTCCACCCAATCCCCAAATCATCTCTCCTCTAGGCTAAACATCCCCAGCTCCTTCATTCGATAGCTCTAGCTTGTCAATGTTTTAAAAATTGTACGTAGAATAGAATAGCTAAAACCTCTCCATGCTCCATATATTAAATTGCCCTGCCTCTGTGATTGTGCTAACAGGATACATACACACAGGGGACCTCAACCTCTACATCCTCTTAAACCCTTTTTTAGCCTAACTGAATTCTTATCCTTCCCTTCTGAATTTTCTTTGGGATAATATTATTCTCTTCCACAGTCTACATTTCTTACTCAGGATTAATTCCCTGATGGAACTGAGTCAATAGCCACTAAGGGGCTGTACTTAGAGAATTTCATTCCTTTAGTCAATTGGCTTATTGATCAATGATGGTATCATGGACTTGTGGGACTGAATGGAGGTCATAGAGCTGGCTCACTTGACTTTGGTGATGGGGAGTAAGTAGAAGCAATTGCTTCTGTCTCTTTCATTTTCTCTCTCCTAGGTTTTACTTTGCCTTCATTTGCTTCTCTTCATCTGTTTTTGTTGAGTCTTTATTAGAACATTTTCATGGTCATCTTTCCCATTCTGACACATGAATCTCAGCTTTGGTAAATGTTTAAAAGAAAAGAAAACTGTTTTCTCCCAACTTCTGACACTTCCCACAGTTTCTCTCTCTCTCTCTCTTTCTCTTCTCTCTGTCTGTCCTCTCTCTTTTTTCTCTTTATTTTCTGGCTCCTGCTACTGTGATTTTCTCTGCTCTCCTCTCCTCTCCTCTCCTCTCCTCTCCTCTCCTCTCCTCTCCTCTCCTCTCCTCTCTTCTCCTTCCTCTCTCTCCTCTCTTCTCTCCTCTCTCTCTCTCTCTCCTCTCCTCTCCTCTCCTCTCCTCTCCTCTCCTCTCCTCTCCTCTCCCTTTTCCTCCTTTCTTCTCTTTTCCCTTTCCTTTCCCCTCTAATTTCTCTCTCTTTCTACTGCATTCTGGTTTTTTAGGCTTAACCTAAGCCATGAAAATTAGCCCTGCCTAATTTTTAATCTTCAGGAATTGAAAGAATCAGACTAGGACCTAAAATAAAATCAGGAGAAAATTGAATCCCAAAAGAAACTAAGCCTCAGATTAGTATCTTACCTGAATCTACCAATACTCCTTGTTTTCACATACAACCTTACTGTGGTCCTAATAGAATGTAAGCTCCCTAAGGAGAGAGGCTATGTAGTTTTTGTCCTTCTATCCTTGGCACTCAGCATGGTGCTTTGCACATAGCAAACATCTGATAAAAACTTGTTGAATTGAATTGAATCATAGCAAATTGGAAAGGAGTTTGGCAGGTTGGCGGAGTAGTAGGAACAGTAGCTGTGAAACCTTGGGGACCTGGGTTTGAGATCCCGCTCTGCTACTTACTATTTGTGTGACCTCGAGCAAGTCACTTACCTAACTAGGTCTCAGTTTCTTTCTTAGTTCAATAAAGGAGTTATACTAGCCATTCTTTAAGATCCCGTTCTACATCTATGACCCTGTGAAAACTAGATGCTTAGAAATCAAGGGGAATCAGAGCAATGTCTGTACAAGGCAAGCCTAGCTGGGGAGTCACCTAAAACCCTCTGTGTGTGCTCAGCACAGGAAAATTCCATTCTTCCTTTCTGGGCCCTAACTACTGCCCAGGGAGTAGAATTCTGGACATGGAGTTAAAGAGACTTAGTTTCAAATCTTACCTCTGGTATTTACCAGCTGTATGACCCTGGGTAAGTCATTTCCTCTTTTTGATTCTTGGTAAATGGAGATAATAATAACTATTTTACCTAGCTCACAGAGTTGTCATGAGAATCAAAGGAGCTAATGGATATGAAGTGATTGGCAAGCTTGTAACAGTTATAAAAATAGTATCAGTGATTATTATGATCGTACAAATACCATAGCTGATAGCTCATTTTTGCTACTCAGACTGCTTCCCATCTAGTAGCTAAGAGAGGTGATAGATTGGCTTCCTATCCTAGTTGTGACAAAGGAGAAACATGGATTGGAGAAGTCTCTTGGAGAGACCCTGGCCCTGTCCCCATTTCTAAAAATATGGAATTGGACAGTAGGACAGCTATGCCCCAGGATCATAGAATTATAGAAGAAGAGCTAGAGTGGACCTCAGAGAACATTTAAACTACCTAAACCCATCACTTTGCTGATGGGGAAACTGAGACAAGAGAAGGAAAAAGACTTGTCCAAAGTCACAGAGTGGCAGAGACCTAGATCCTGTGATTATTGCAAAGGCATCGTTTGCTCTACTATAAGGAAAAGGACCACATTAAGATGGATAGAAGATCTAAGCAAATTTATTCTTTAAATTCCATTTATTAATACAAATCCCATTCGGAACACCAGATTAAAGCTCGAGGAACAAAGAAATTACTAACCCTGTAAAGGTTTTCCAAGGGGATTTACGATGCCACTGACCCTCTTTGGCAGAGCAAGATTGGAAGTATCTCCTCTCTGAGGGACATTTGGGGCTCAACGAAAACTTGAAAATAACCCAAAATGACTAGCTCAGGCCCACAATCACAGAGCATTGGAGCAGGAAGGAATCTGGGAAATATTCTTATACATAATTTTACAAGTTTTAGAATCATAGCTCTAGCACTAGCAGGGACCTTGGATTTCACCTCGACCAATCCCCCATTCCCCTGATGAGAAAACTGAAGTCCTGCATCATATAGTGCAGCAACACCAACAGTAACAATGCAGGGCAGTGCAAAGAGGACTAGATGCAGCCCGAGGTCTTCAAGTGAAGGCTGGATGACCACCTTTCAGGGAATTTTGTTCAAGAAGAGGTGGACTAGATGGTTCTCATATTCTGCTATATAAATATCAACATAATTAGAAGAACTGATTGGGTCATTAAAATTCCAGCACAACACGAGAGTTTGGCAAGAACCTGGGCTATGGATTTCCATCATTGGAGATTCTAGGTTACTTGCCGGGGCGGGGGGCCCTGAAGAGCACAGGGCTGTAATTGGGAATTTTTGTGCTTGGGGCCAGTGGTACGTTCCATAATATCTTCAGTGAGGGGGTAGGGGGAGGGAGAGGCTAGAGGAAGAGAAAGAGACATTGTGACACAGATGGTGTCCGCTGCTTGGGAAGCTGGTGGCGTGGGGAGATCTCTCCTCCAAGGCTGGTTGAGTGAGGAGCTCGCCACTGAACCACAGGATAGCTTCCCATTTTCATTATTTGTGCTAACTAGGAGCAAAGCTAGGTTGTTTCTATGCTTCTGGATGTGTTGTTAACATCCTTTTAATTTGACACTTCTTAATTCAGTCCCTGAGGCAAAGCCCCAGTTGATCTGCCCTAGTTACTCCTCAACCAGGGAAGATGGTACAGGCCTCTTTATTGAAGCATCACTACTGTTGTGATTCCCTACCAAGCAACCTTATGATCTCCCTTTGATTACCCATGTATATTTCTCAACTGGACAGAGAAATTTCTCATTATAAATCATTAAATTGGATTCCAGAGAGGTAATAGCAACCTTTCTTGCCCACCAGCTTAATCCTGACTGACAATCTCTTTTGATCCCAGACAGTAGAGATGTTATAATTTAATTGAAAAAGAGCCTGCTCTCCTGGTTATGTGCCATCTCTAATAACGACTTCGATTTAAGCAGTAGTTCAGTGGTGACTTTGCCTTGTCCTGGCGTGAGTTGGCCCTGGACTCTCAAGGGCTATCATATCAGTCACTCAGCCAGCAAGTTAGCGTATGCTTCCTTCCAGACTCTTTTCTAGGTGTCCAGGATGTGGAACAGAAAAGGAAGGCTTGAAGAGTGAACTTGGGATGAATTGTGTTTGGATTGTCCAAGGAGGAGTCTGGAGAGGCTCAGCAACACAAGGTGGTGACAATTTCAGCCATGGAGAATCTCAAAGCCGACCTCTGAAGGCCCAGAGGAGTGCTAATCTGCATTGGAGAGACTGTGCACTCTGAGGAGATCTCATGCAGTATGTGCGTGATGCTTTCAGGCTTCCAAATCCCCCTCCTCTCCACAATCCTGTGAGGTAGCTAGTGTAAGCAGGGTGATTCCCAGATTACAGATGAGTAATTGGAAAGCATGCTGGAGCTTTGTGAGGTCCAAGTGAGACAGTGAATGAAAAACTCCTTAGTACTGCTATCATTACTATGAAGGACAGTGAGGCCTAGGGGGCATCCAGCCAGCCTTGAAGCCAGGAAGACCTAGATTAAAATCCCAGCTCTGCCACTTCTTGCTCGCATGCCACCAGGCAAATCATTTCACTTCCCCAGGCTTGGACTCAGTTTCCTCATCTGTAAAATGATAGGGTTGGATTAGCTGGCTTCTGAGTTCCCCTTCAGCTGTAGAGCTAAGATCCTATAAAGATAATAATAATGATGACAATAATAACAATACTTCTACTACTGCTACTACTACTGCTATTACTACTGCTGCTACTACAAAAGTTAGAGAACTGTGCAATTTCCTTGGTCTGAAGAATTCCCAGGCAAGGAAACTCCCTTTACCAAAGCAGGTTGGCATCTTTATGAAAGTTATAGATTTAGAGATTGACTAAAGGTTACATTACACAACCAGAGTCAGTCACTGTTAGTGGTGGGATGTGAACCTAGATCTTTCTGACTTTGAAACCATTACACAACACTGACTTTCTTAATAATAATAATAATAATAATAATAATAATAATAATAATAATAATGATGATGATGATGATGATGATGATGATGATGATGATGATGATGATGACAGTGACAACAGAGTGAAGAAAGGGCTTTGCACACAGCATGCCATTTGGGCCCCACAGCAAGTCTCTGAGGCAGATAGTAGGGATGGTTATGACTATCCCCATTTTTACAGATGAGGAAATTGAGGCGCTTATGATTTGATTAGTCATAATCAGTCAGTATCAGAGCTGAAATGGATGAAGCTATCATGGTTCTCAGCTAGTTAGAAGTTATTCCCCCAGAAGAAGATTGGATGTGACCACTTAGAGGGCCATCTCCTCTACACCCTTCCCCATGCAGCCTTTTCTCTTCCTTTTGAGAGGAGTGGTGGGTGGAAATCAATACCCTTGTAGGTTGTAGCTACAATATTGGGCAATCTGATTTAGTTTGGGAGAAGTTCTCTCTCTCTCTCTCTCTCTCTCTCTCTCTCTCTCTCTCTCTCTGAGAGAGGTGAGGACCACGCAGAGCATACAGGGAACGGAGTTCTCCTAGCTGGCCATTCTTGGTGGGACCGAGTTCATCTTGTTTCTAGGCTAATGGGGGCACTTCAGCACAAACAGGGGGCAGGGCAGGCTCTTGAAACAATGTAACACACTTTTTCTTTATAGGGAAACTGTTCGAAGCCTCAGGTGCTTTTCAAAACATCCTCCACAATTAGGGAGACAAGCACACAGCAGGTCACCTTACTTAATGCTTGCCCTTGATGGAGAATGGCTAAATACAGCTCTCAGGTGGTTCATTTCCTCTGGTCTCTGCTTATGGGAACATAACATGTGGTGTAATGGACAGGGGAAGAGAAGGCAACACACATTTCTTAATTGCCTGCTGTGTGCTGTGTTTTACAAATATTATCTCATTTGGGTCTCATGACAACCCTGTTGTTATTTATCCCTGTTTTAAAGATGAAGAAACTGAGGCAGATAGGTTAAGTGACTTGCCTAAGGTCACCATCTAGCAAGTGACTGAGGTCAGATTTGAATTCAGGTCTAACTAACTCCAGGACCACCTAGCTACACTTGTAAAATTCTAGACTTGGAGGCAGAAACTCTAAAATACCAAGGTTCAGTGGCCACCTAATTACTAGCTGTGGGACTTCTAGTCTCCATATGCCTCCTGAGTGTGCAGGGCTACGTGACCACTACGGCCACTTTGAGCTTAAGTCTTTGATGCATGAATGCTGCTAAGCGCTGGCTGATCTGCCTGGTTCCCCAAAATGCACCATGATCCCCTTTTGTCATTCAACAGAAGGCAAGTTTTGTCTATCTGTGAATGATCAGCAATGTAAATAAATTAGGAGACAAGATCACCATATGTGCCTTAGTGAGAAATGTACTTTATACGCCAATGTATAAAATGACTTGACCTCAAGGAGAGGTGTAGTGGAAACCATCCAGGAAGAGCCTGATAAGAGGAAGGAATGGCTTGATTATGCAGAGCAGGGGAAGGATGGGGAAGGGATGATTCAGAGGCTTCGCTGGTAACCTCAGAACGTTAAAAGACCTAGAGAAAGTCCTTCCAGTGTGTTGGGTATTTCCTCTGAGGAAAATGTATAGGAGACCTCACTCAAAAATTATACTGGCTGACAAAGGTGCCATGAACTGAATTGATAGAGGAAGTTTTCACATTGAGGAGGACTTGGGTTTATTGGAATACTGAACTGAATTGAATTGAGTTAAATATTTATTTAAAAGCCCCCTCTAGACTAGGGATTCAAAGACAAAATCAGTGCAATTCCTATCATCATGGAACTTTTATTTTCCTGAGGAAAAGAAGGGAAATAGCATGTGACAGGTAAGTAAACAGAAAATAGATATAAAATAAATACAGAATAATGGGGGGGAGGAGGAAGAGAATGAATAATTGGGGAATCAGGAAAGCCCCCTCACAGGAAATATTACATTAAATGATTCTCAAAGGAAGTTAAGAATTCTAAGATGCAACAGTGATGAAGGAAAGCATTTTAGGCAGGGGATACAGCCTGTACAAAAGCTTAGGGGCCAGAGATTGAGTGTTTTATAAACAGGATGGCAAGCTGGCCAGGATGGCTGGAACATAGCATATGAAATCAATTTGGAAAGATAGGTCAGAGTCAGAGGCATCCAAGTATACCCACATGCACGCACACGCACTCACACATACACATGCCAATATTACATAATGATTATGTAATGATGAAGTGCTAACTTGGATATTATGGGTCAGTAGAGAAGAGGGAAGTGCTAATGATAGGATTTGGAGCAGGGAGAGCTTCATGAGGGAAGGCTTCAAGGGGAAGGTGGGATTCATGCTGGGATAGGAAGGATGGGTAGGCTATAGATAAATCAGGACAAAGGAGGGCATGGTTGGCAGAGAGTGTGACTTGAGCAAAGGTCTGGAGGGTGGGGTGAATGGTGAGAAGGGAGATCTGCCTGCCCGGAGCAGAGGAAATGAGACACTCACTGGGGCCAGGTGAGTTTAGGCTTCAGATCTGAGTCCACAGTTGAACCCTAGCCAGGGTGTGACATTGGACACCTGGTTTGGGTTCTGCTCTGGTTAACAACCATTTAATGCATTATGGTATTCCAAATGTCATCCAAAACCTTGGAGGGGAAAAAGAGATTTGGGGCCAAATCATACAAACTGGCTGGAAATATTTGGTTTGTATAGACACAACCCAAGTATATGATCAGGGCTGGCCTGAGGAGAGTGTGGGAAGCAGGGGGGGTTACCTCAGGGACTCTCCGCCCTGCTTGTGCCCCTTGGGACACCACCTTCAGGGGGCCTTCCTTTTCTATTCCTGCAGGGCTGGCCATTGAAGGGGCTCCTAGGCTCTAGAACTGGAAGGAACCTTAGATCCCTGGTCCAGTACCACACTTTACCAAGCAGGCAGCTGAGGCCAGAGACAGGTAGTGACTTGGCTGACGTCACCCAAATAGTAAGTAGGCAGAGTTGACCCTTGAACCCAAGTGCTTTTATTCAAATCTGGTATTCTTTCCTCTGTACCAGAGCTGTCTTGTATTTCATCCCAAATGAAGGCATTTCCCCTTTGGAGATGACTATTTTATTAGGGTAAAATTTCATAGGAAAAGTAGAAAGAGTTTGGGCTCGGAGTCAAAGGGCCTGGATTAGAATCCTGATCCTGGCACTTAGTACATGTTTGGACAAATCACAATCTCTCTGAGTTTGTTTTCTTATATGTGAAATGAGGGTGTAGGAGCAGATAACCTCTCAGGTCCCTATGGGCCTGAAGACAGAAACGCCAACAGGACCTCAGGAGTGAAGCTGTAATGGGGGAAATTCAGGCACCATGACAGTCAGATGGAGGAGAGATTTGGAGATGGAGGGTCTGGACTGTCCATTTAAACATCAGTTCATGTACCAGGGAAGCCTAGGGAAGGGAAGCTGGTCAGTCATGTCTAATTCTCTGTGATTCCATTTGGGGTTTTCTTGGCAGAGATACTAGAGTGGTTCACCATTTCCTTCTCCAGCTCATCTTACAGATGGGGAAACTGAGGCAAACAGGGTTAGGGGACTTGCCCAGGGTCACATAGTTAGTAAGTGTCTGAGGCCAGATTAGAACTCAGGAAGGCGAGTCTGCCTGACTCCAGGCTGGAGCTCTATCCGCTGCACTACCTGGCTGGCAGGTGAGGAGAGCAGGGCTGTGCTCGAGGTGCACTTCAGCAGAAGATGGTGAGGGGTAGGGATGGCAGTGTCTGGACTGCCTAGGAAGGAAGCCTACCATCCTCCCAGCCAGGAGGAAGCGTGCTTCCTTGGGTAGGATGTCCTGGGACAAAGCTCTACTTACCACCGGCTGTCACAGTCATCAGAGGACTAGCCAAGCCCAGTGTGCCAGAGCATGGCCAGGCAGGCCCCGGGCTGGTGAGGTTTTAGTCTGCTCCAACTCTCAAAGACTACCCACCAAGGCAGGAAGGAGCTGCGATCTCAATCAGTAAAAGGGAGTACTCCCACTGCCGAGGCCAGAGGTACTGGAAACAATGTGAAGAATTTCTGGGGAAGGTGAGTTTTCTTAAAGGGTGAGAGGGCTGGTGACTCCCAGCGAGAAACAGAGACGTCCAAATGCTGGGACAAGGGCTTCACCTATCCAGCTCTTTGCTTCCTTGGTCCAGGACCGGACAGGAGGCACTCGCATGCTCGCTGCCTCCAGCCTCTTTGGGTCACTAGTGCCTTATGTGCCTTGAGTGAGCCAGTCCCTCACCTCTTCTAGGCTTCCTCTGCCTCATTTAAGAAATGGGGCTAGGTGTACCTGCTCTGCCTAGTTCTTCGGGTGCTTGTAAGGCTAATGGAGGGAAAGGATGGGCCAACGCCAACATTGGCAAACACTATTCCAGTGGGAGATGGGGCTGTCATCTTGTGTTCTGGGCAAGAATTTTCTTTGACTTCTCCTGAGCAATGTGAGGATGACCTGGGTGGCCAGGATTCCTCTAGGCCTACAATTTGTTTCCATTACCGAAGGAAGTGAAGCAACTTGGGAGGGGAATTAAAATGCCAGACACGTCTGTGCCCCGCTCGATTACAACCTGAGTCAAGCTGGTCTGCTTTGACTGGGTAATGTCGACAGGCAGCATACATACAAAATAGTCCTGTCTACAATTAGCCATCTTGGTCAGCTTGGCATTATCAAAAAATATTTATTAAGTCACAGCCCCATGGAAGATACAAAAGGAGTGCAATGGGTAGTTTCTACTCTCAAAGACCTTGCAGTTAAGGATGTGACTCGTGAATATAGATCATTGAAGCATTGATTTGGAGCTAGAAAAGGACCTTGGAGATCACAGAGTACAGAAATACATTTGTAGTATACAAATATGCATGATATAGTATAGAAAGATATAGTATAGAAACATGTATAGTATAGAAAATATCTTATAGTACAGAAAAATATATTGTTGTATAGAAATATGTAGCATAGAAAGCTACATAGTATAGAAATATATTATACAGTATAGAAATAGATACATATAGAAAGATATTATATGGTATAGAAAGACATAGTATAGCATAGAAATATATAGTGTGGAATTAGATATGGCACAGAAAAATATATATTATGTAGTATAGAAATATGTTATATAGTATAGAAAGATACATATATATATAATTTAGAACCATATATGGCATAGAAAGATATATCATATAATATATGAGGATATATAATACAGAAATATATATAGTATAGAAATATATGATATAATTTTGAAATACATATCATATAGTATAGAAATATGTAATATAGTACATATATACATATATAGACACACATTTTATTTCAACTCTCCTCATTTTTGATGAGGAGACTGAGTCTCTGAGAGGCTAAATGATGTCCCCAAATTTGCATAGATAAGCAGCAAAGCCAGGGTTTGAACTCTCTTAGAAAATAATAAAGAAACAGGTAACTAACAGTACCATAAGAGTTCCAATAAGAAGGCAGCGAGGCCTACCTGTCTGCATCAATGTGCTTACTTTGTAGGTGCATGTGCATGTGTGTGCGCGTGTGTGCATGTGTAGCTTAACACAGGTAAATGTGCAAACTCACTAGCTGTTGTAGAATTGCTCACCTTCTAAGAGCTGACGTCTGATTAAATCTTTTGCCAAATGAGCTTTATGGCTCTGAAGGAAACAGGATGGAATAATTAATGTGCACGTTAAAAAATCAAAGGTAATTCTGTTCCAAGCAAAGCAGATCCATGGCTCTGGCTTTTGGTTGCTTGATTCCATTTTCACAGAAACGCCCCCAAAACACATCAACTCGGGGAATGCCAACCCAGATTGTCTTCAGTGCTCTTTATGAAACTCTTGGTCTTCTCTATTGGCTGTGGCAGTTTCTTGAGTCTTTGAAATAAAGGGGATAGATTTCACATAACTTCCTTTGAATAATTTATGGGGAAAATCTGACAGAACTATAACTGAGAGAGAGGAATATGGGCTTTGTCCTGGGGAAGTGGAATGTAGGGAGTACTAGCTACACCATGACTCTTTTTTAATTTTTAAAACATTTTTATTTAAAATTTTGAGTAGTGAAATCTATCCCTTCTTCTTTCCCTTTCCTCTTCCTTCTCTGGGATAGTAAACAGATATGTTATATGTATGCAATTATGTGAAACATTTCCATGTTAGTTATTTTGTACAAGAAGACTCGAATGAAAGAAAAAAATTGAAAGAAAGTGAAAAATAACACGCTTGAGTCTGTACTCAATCAATAACAATTCTTTCTATAGAAGTGGATAGCATGCTTCATCATTAGTCCATTGGGATTGTCTTGGATCATTGTATTGCTGAGAACAGGTTAGTCATTCACAACTCTTCATCAAACAATATTGCTGTTACTGTGTAAGACATTCTCCTGGTTCTGTTCACTTTACTCTGTATCAGTTTATGGGAGTCTTTCCAGGTTTTTCTGAAATCATCCTGCTTGTCACTACATATCATGCAATAATATTCCACTACAATCATATACTACAGCTTGTTTAGCCATTCCCCAAGTGATGGGCACATTCCCTTTGGGAATAGAGGTGTTAATTACAACTCATTGTGTTCATATTCCACTGGCCTCTCCATTCTCTCCATTTTTTCAAATGGCATCATCAGGCTGACATCATAACTATCTGATGAAGAAAAGTAGAGTTTGACTGATGGTTGAATCAGTCCTCTATTTTATTTGGTGGAAGAGCAGCACACATTTTTGTAAGCTTTCAGGTTTGCAGAGCACTTTCTTGTGCTGTCCTATGGGTATTATTATCCCCATTTTATGGATTGAGGTAACTGAGGCTTGGAGAAATTAAATGATTTGGTCCTGATCACTCAGTGAGCAACAATGAGATGAGATTTGAGTCCTGATCTCCTAATTCTGGGCCCAGCTTTCTTTCTCTTACCCCAGACTTCCTTCCCATAATTATATCTATATTTATAGAGAGGTTTAAGTCTTACAAAGCACTTTCCTCACAAGACCCCTTAGCGAGTTAGTCATGTATTAGTCAGAATTGTCCCTCCTCTGCTCTTTTGCACTGGCCATCCCTCACACCCAGAGTGCCCTCCCTCCTTGGCTCTGATTCTTAGAATATCTCGTTTCCTTCAAAATTCTTCTCCAATGGCACTTCCTGTGTGAAGCCTGTTCTGATGTCCCCAGAAACTCTCGCTTTCCTAGCACAAATTACCTGGCACTTTTTTTTGTATGTATCTTACATGGGACATTCTAAAAGTCTTAGCACTGTTTTCAGCTTTAATAGCGCTGAGACTTTGGGGACATCCCACCTCTCCCTATACGTGTCTGTGTTGTCTTCCCAATGATAGAATATAAGCTTCTTGAGGACAGGGACTGCTTCATTTAGGGCTTTGTAGCTCTACCTCGTTTGTATCACAACACCTGACACACAGTAGGTGCTTAATGCATTTTTGTTGATTGATATTTTATAGCCAGGGAAACTAAGGCTCCATGTGTCCCCAGTCCCACCACCAATAGGCATCAGAGCAGCGCTTCAAAGTCCAGAGTTTGATTACTAGAGCACATTGCATTTTGCACATCCTCATGTTAGGGGATGGAACACTCCAGAATGCTCTCTTCTTTGCCATTCCCTTCAGAGAAATTCATTGGGTAATCCAACCAGAGGCTGTTTTTGGACATGTTAGCACTCTTTGAGTTAATAGAATGGGAAGAGATTGACAGCAGCTTGAAGAAGAGAAGACAGGACCGTGAGTCCAAGGGGATGTAAGTTTCTTGAGGTCAGCGGCTGAGTGTCTTTCTACCCAACCTAGCACAAAGCCTTATCCAGAGTAAGTCCTTGATACGTGCTTCTTCATAGGAACTTCATAGCAGGAAGAAGACTCTGAGGATAACTAGTCCAAGCCTCCCATTTTACACATGGGGAAACTGAGGCTTAGAAAGGTTAAGTGATTTGCCCAAGGTCACACAGCTAGCTGATATTTATCAGGTGTGGAATATGAACCCAGGTCCTCTATCTGACTCCCTAAGTCTTTCTCTACTGCGCTGCTGAATTGAATGAGATCTGTGAATGAAGAGAGACTTGGGGAGAAATGGTCCATTTCCTTAATGAGGACTCTGGGATGAAGCTTCCACAAGATTGGTCACCATGAGGCATGATTAAGGGAATGTTAAAGAGCATTCTGTAACCTAAAGAGTCTCTGTTCTACCACTAGTCACACCAAGGCAGCCAGCAGGCAGAGGCAAGCCAAGAAGGTATCACTGCTGGGCTGGGCTGATCATTCCCAGGAGGTCTTGCTTCTTTCTGCCCAGTAAAACCAGAAGCGAAATGCCCTCTCTTATCTCTTACACTTTGTTATCTTCTTTTTTTCATACTTTTAACAAGACAAAAAAAGGCAACATTTCCAAAGGCTCACTTTCGACTCTGGGGATTTGAAAGGCTTCCCTTGTGGGAGACAAACCAGCCCGTCTGATAAATGTGGATTCACAAACTCACCCAGAGATGAGACAAGAGGAGGATGCTGGGGTCCTAGAAGTAGGCAGCTTTCTGCAGGCAGGTAGGACCATGGGAACATGGTTCAGCTTCCATAGAGAGCTCATACCCAGGGTCAAGGCACCCAGATGGAGAATTAGGGCTGCAAGTGTTCCAAGTCTGAAGGCTCCCCCTTTCCTACCCCCTCTTCCCTTGTCTTTCTTCACCTGCTTTCCTACTCTCAGACCACTCATAGAATCCATTTTCTGATTTTCGTACCTTGGGGGTGGGAATTTCCAGAAAGAATAAAAACACGTATTTTTCCTCTTTGGTCAAACTTGACAAATGCACCATAACTTTTCTTCAATTTGGATAACAACCCTGATAATACAGATCCAGAACCCAGATCTAGAACTTAAAAGGAAGTGTTGAATTGCAAATGACTTACTACAAATCAACCAGGGGGACCTTTGAGGTCATCTAGACCAAGCCCTTATTTCACAGATCTATCAAACAAGCCTTCATTAGTAACCTACTATGACCAGACACCATATTAAGCCCTGGAAATGCAAAGATGATAATTAGTCTGCATCTTCAAGAAACACACCTTCTACTGGAGCTTTTGCCTTCTTACTCAAATGAGCAAACTGAGGCCCAGGAGAGTTAGTTCACCCATCCAATCCTCTTTCCTCTCTGGATAATCATGGCATAGATGTCCCCTGGATCTCCTCCCACCTAACCCCTCCTTCTCAGCCTGGTCAGCCAGATCCCTCCGCCTAACTTTTGGTGAACCCCAAAGCTCTGCCTTGGGTTCTTTTCTCTTGCTTCTATTCTTAATCTCATGAGTTCCTAGGAGTCAAACAAAAGTCTTTTGAAGCTTCATTCTAGTTCAAAAGCTTCTTATAAAAGCTTCTTTCTCTCCCCACCCCCTTAGGCCTTTTGATTGGCTGATTGGTTGAGACCGTTCTCACCTAGTTGGGTCATCAGAACTACAATGGGGTGAGATGATTTCGACCTCACTCTTGCAATAGAATCACTAGGCTTTGAACTGTGTCCTCTGACTCCAAATTCCAAGCTCTTTCAGCTAGCCAGTCAGACAGTAAACATTTATTAAGCACCTAATAGGTGCCTAACAGGTCCTGTGCTAAGCTTTGGGGATACAAAGAAAGGTAAAAGTCAATCTCTGATCTTGAGGGGCTCCCAGAGTCACCCTGGATCTTTGAGAGTTCTGTAAACAGAGCCAAACTCCATCTTTCCAAACTTGACAAGGTTCTGAATACAACTCAAGCAATGACCTGCTGCTGTCTAAGGGCAAACTCAGAAAAGTTTGGAGGGGCTCATCACCCAAAGGTTGACCCATTTCTCTGTTAGAGCATGACCTTCTACAAAGTGCCTGGCACATAATAGGTGCTTAATAAATTCTTTGGATTTATTAAGATGTGGAGAGAGTGGGACCTTGCCTTGTGTAAGTGGTAAAATCATGAATCCTTCAAGTAAGGAGGCAGTGAAACACAGTGGAAGTAGCCCTGGCTCTGGAGCTGGAGGACCAGGGTTCAAAACTGGGCATTTACTCCCTATGTGACCTTAGCCAAGTGACTTAATCTCCCCAAGGCCTCAGAACTAGATGGAATCTGAAGCCCCTTCCAACTCTAGCTGAGCAATCCTAAGAGAAACAGCACGGGGTAGTAATAGAGCCTTGGCCTCAGGAAGACCTGAATTCAAATCCCATCTCAAATACTGTGTGACGCTTTAATCTCTGTGTGCCTCAGTTTCCTCATTTGTACAACGTGGTGGTTGGACTCCATGGCTTTTAAAGTCCCTTCTCTCTCTAGTGCCCGATTCCAGGATCCTTTGTGTTTGCTATTCAGACCACCTACTTCAAGTACCAGGGAAAATGAATTAGTAAGGCAGTATTAGTAATTAGTATTGGTATTAGTATTAGGTACAGAATGGGTGCAAGGGGGAACAGAGTGATCTTTCTGCTCAGCTCCGGCCCTTCCTAACTAGAATGATTGTGCCCACCAGACCCAGGAGATGGCTCTTTCCCGTGGATGGTGTCAAATAAAAATAATAGGAGTTCCCATTTACAGATCTTTCGGAACACTTCATTCTCCTTCTGTGTAGATACTCTCCTGTTCGATTTTGTCATTGTTCTGCCAACTTTCCTCATTTCCCCGCACTTTCACACCCGCCGCCTCGCCCCAGGCCTGAGACGGCTTTTCCCTGATTACATTCTGAGACGCCTGCTTCCCGATGACGCTTTAATCTCACACAGAAGCTATCTCCGACTCACTGCGGCTGACGGGATGCCGCTGGTGAATTTTCCCATAAAGAGCCGGTTCTATTCACACTGGGTGCGTTTGCAGAATCACAGAATTTCGGAGTTGGAAGGGACCTCTGAGAACGATGAGTTCCTCGCCAGAATAATTTTGTCACCTGAAACAATTCAGCGGGGGGGGCAAAGGGTTGGATCGGGGAGACTTCCAAGGACCTCAAAGACGTAGCAAGGGGACTAGGGGGCCATCTGGTAGTTCTAATTGTGAGGAACTTTCTTCCATTAGTCCTAATTTTCCTCCTTTGTAACTTCAATCACAACTCACATTTTGTTGTTCTCTAAGGAGGAGCAAAGTTAGTAACTCTCTACACCATCGGATCCGAGCTGACAGCTGGCCTCGGTGGGGGAGGGACGGGTGGCGGTGCAAGAGGATGGGATTCAGGGTCACAGGGTCTCCTTTACTGTATAGCATTCATTCCCCCAGTCTCACTTGAACATTTCATTGGCCTACTGACCTAAATGGTTCCACAAAAATACCACTTTAGGTGAAATAATATTCCAGGGGGCAGTTATCTCCTTAGGGACAGAGTCATGAACGATCGTTACCCAAACTCTTTTGGTTGTGGAACCATTTGTGACTTGAAATATGCCACATGTAAATGGTGATCTCGTGGCCTGAGGCGGGAATATTCGGCACCCCCCCCCCCCCCCGCCGGGTAAAGTAGAGCTGGGGGAATTATGGATCAAATTGGGCGGGACAGATGAATCTATTTTGATAATTTCCCCAAACTGCTATAAATAGCTGGTATTTTGAGGCACACAAAATTTCATGGTCAGTCTTTTAGGGGGGAAGGCATCATGAGCATAGATTTCTTCTCACAGTACCACTATTCACATTATGTGGAAAAGATAGCATGGTGGAAAGAACCCAGAGTACTCTGGTTCAAATCTTAGCTCTGCTATTTTGTGCCTTCTACCTAATCTCTCAGGGCCTCAATTTCCTCCTCTGTAAAAGGTAGGGGTTAGACCAGATGACATGTAAGATCTCTTCCAGCTCAAAATCCCATCTCAGTTCTATAGAACACAATTTGGAAAATGCTATTATCACAAGTCATAAGTGGCTAGTAGGCCATATAATATGATAATGGGGGCTTCAAGTCATTATATACGAGTTTGGTTATAAATGACTCATGCTTTTTTGAAAGCATCCAACAAGCCCAGACACGTTTTATTTTTATTTTTCAGGGTAGGTGATTCTTTTTTTTAACTTTTAATTTATTTATTTATTTTTAGTTTTCAACATTCACTTTTATAAGATTTTGAGTTCCAAGTTTTTTTCCCCTTCCCCCCCAGATGGCATGAAATCTGACACAGGCTATACATGTACAATCCCATTGAACATATTTCCACATTAGTCATGTTGACTCATAATTTTTTTCCATAAAACATGGTGTGTTGTCCCTTAAATTAACGAACATGACACACCTACGGTGTGTTGAACATTGTGCAGGGTGCTAGGGAAAATAAATCATTTAGATATCTTCATGGTGCCCATGGCTTAAGAGGGGGATGTTACTTGAAGCTTTATTTGTATGCTTTGTAAGTGACAAAACATATCAAAGTTGAAGCTTCCATCCACAAATCATCTTCACCACTTGGGCCAATGTGACTGGATATGTGGGGGTGAGTTAAGGTCTAAGAACACTGAAAAGGTAGGGGGAGGGGTAGTTTATGAAGGGCTTTGAATGCCAAACTGAGGATTTTATATTTGGTCCTGGAGGCAATAGGGAGCCTCTAGAGTTTATTCAGTGGGAGTGGAGGTAACGATCAGACCTGTGCTTTAGGAAGATCATTTTGGCAGCTGAGAGGAGGATTGGCTGGAGTGGGGAGATGTGAGACAGAGAGGGGCATCAGTCAAGATATCTCAGTTATTTTCTCTTTTAGTTACTTTTCAAATATTCCTAGAGCATTTCCTGGATTTGACCCCATCACACTATACCTTGTATAATGATGATAGTAACTAATACTTATGTACCTCTCTGAGTTCTGAAAGGTACTTAAAGTAAATTATCTCATTTCATTCTGACAACCCTGTAAGGAAGGTACTAAAGGTATTAACCCAGTTTTATAAATGGGGAAAGAGAGGTTCTAATAGGTGTGAAGAGACCTGCCATGGCCACACAAGTAAGTGCTGGAAATGGTATCAAATCCAGATCTTCCTTTGTACCTGGCATGTCCTACCCAGTAGATTGGAAGCTCAAGGGGAAAACTGTGCCATTTTATGTAGATTTTATGCATACCTAGTGCTCAGTTTGTGCCCTTGAACATTTAAGGTCACTGGTAACAATGATGATCATAATGACTAAACACATGTGTAGCTTTAAGTTTTGCAATGTGCTTATACACACATGATATACATACATGCTTATACATACATGATTGATCCTTGCAACAACCCTGCAAGGTAGGTGCTATTATTATCCCCATTTTAGAGATGAGGAAACTGAGGCAGACAGTGGTAAAGTGATTTGCAAGGGTCACACAGCTAGTAAGTGTCTAAGGCTGGATTTGATCTTGAGTCTCCCTGACTCCATGTCCAGTGCTCTATGGGCTGTAACTGAGCTACTTTAAAAGTGTCCATTGCATTGAATACAAGTGTCAATGTCCTGGCTTCATTTCTGCCTCATGGAGCCAGGGTTCGAAGCTGACCTCCTGGAGCCCTGTGGAGTCATTAGAGCCTAGCAGCTCACAGTGACTGCAGGGAGCACCAGCAGGCTCACAGGCTTGGAGAGCAAAAGGAGACAAATCTATATCCCAGAGTCCCTGAGAGAAGAATTGGAAGTGAGAAGATGGAGAAGCTGAGGCCAAGGGCCAGCTGTGAAAGGAGATTGTCTTCCACTGACATTCTTCACAAAACTCTGACTTCTCCCCTGTGGATGATCATGGGCAAAGGATGATATTGGGTGGTTAATAATCCAGCTGCAAATGCAATTCTTTTGATAAACTCTGGGCTCTTTGGGGCATGACGTGTCTACTGTAATTGCACACCACTGCTGAAGTCAATGGGTCCCTGGGTGACTGATAGATTATTTCCTCTCAAGTTCTGGTTTGAAAGGGAACTATAAGACAAGGAAGGGAGAAAAGTTCATAGAATCTCAGAGTTGGAAGGGGCCTCAGCACTACTTAGTCAAACTCTTACTTAGAAAGGAAATTGCTCCATTCTTTCCTTGAAGATCTCCACAGGAGAGCCCAAACCCCTCCCAGAGGAAGCCCATCACATTACCGGACAGCTCGAATTGTTAGGAAGTCCTTACTGCTATTTAACTAAAATTCGGTAAATAAATATCCCATGCTTAGCACAGTGCCTGGCATATATAATAGGTGCTTAATAAATGCTTATTGACTAATTAACTGACTAAATTAATCTCTTTAGAACTTCTACCCATTGCTCTTATTTTGGCCTTCTAGGAAAAAGGCAATAGTCAATAAACATTTATTAAGCACCTACTATGTGTCAGACACTGTGCTGGGGATACTACTGTGAAAAAAAGACAGTTCCTGCCTGCCAGGACCTGGGTGGGAGTGATGCTCATGGGGTCAAAACTGAATAAAGCAGTGTATGGAGAATGAAGAGCTGAAAGTGTAAGCCCCACAAAGGGAGGTTTGGGGAGGGATTTTTGCTCCACTCCACTCTCCTGCCTCAGATCAGCCCCTCCAGGGCTCATAGCAGGCACTGAACAGAGTCAGTCTTGCCCCCATTAGAGGTGACATATTTGAAGGCGTACACTGTGTTCCCCTGATCCTTCTCTTTTCCAGGCTGAATAACATCCCACTGAGAGGAACGTGATGATATAGTGAGAAGAGCACTGGTGCTGGCATCAGAGGACCTGGGTTCAAATTATATCACCTCCCTAAGCCTCAGTTTCCTTTTCTGCAAAATGTGAGGGCTTTGGACCCTATGATTATCTACCATGTCCTAGAAGGACTGCAATCTTCTTCTGTGCTGAGGGCTATGAACTTGCAACTCCTGAAAGAAATGAAATCATCTCTGTTGGACAACTGCACCTCGTGATTATCATAAAATCCCCAAGGAAACTCCCGGGCCATTTTGCTCTGTTCCCACTCCTCAGTTGTTTCCCTTGGCCTCTCCCCTGGGCTCTTGAGCCCTCTTTGCTTCTCGATGGTGGGAGTAGAGCACATCGATGAAGCGTCATGGAGGGACGTCTCTGTCAAACATGTTTCCTCCTTCCCTATGCTGTTTAGCAAACGGCCAGCTCTGTGGCCATGGCCAACCCGGGCCAAATGAATTGCGGTGAAAAGCTGCTCCGGGCTTTTTTGAAGGATTGTTGCATGGTTGTGGATGGGGACCCAGGCCAATGTTTATTGGAGGACCCAGATGGGTAGTTAGACTGAATCCTGTCATAGACTTTGGGAACGTGGGTACGTTGAGTCGCCTGAACCGTTTACAATCTACAGCTTTTCCATTTACAAAATTGTATTTTTCATTAAGAGTCTACAAGCTTTCCCATTTACAAAATTGTATTTTTCGTTAGCAGCTCACTGATAACATTTGTAACAGCCAGGGGGAAGTCAGCGGTCCTAGCTTAATTTGGAGAATTGGCTTAAGATGATCAGATTGCTCTCCTGGAGTAGAAAAATGAAATGACTCATTGTCATAAAAAGAATGGCCAGCTCATTATCATTCCAATGGGGAGCAGTTGAGTGAAGGGAGTTCCTGAATTGTTTAGACCAAACTTCCTGGCATCTGCCTTTTCTCCTCACTACAGAAAGGACAAGGTTCCTTTAGGAACTGTACGGACATCCTTGACCAGAAGCCTTTCTCATCACAGCCTAGTTTCCAGGCTTTTGTATTCAGTTTATTTAGGATTATGGAATCACAGATTGGAGCCAGAAGGGACCTCAGAGAGAATCAAGTCATTGTACAAATGAGGAAACTGAACCTTAGAGAATTAAAGCAATTTGCTCAAAGTCACACAAGTAATGAGTATCAGGGGTAGGGTTTAAACCCAAATCAGCTGACCCTGCAGTCTGTGCTCTTTTTCTGGGGTTTATTTTTTGGGAGGAGTATCTTTGTCTCCCTGGAATGATGACACTTGTGTGCCTCTCCCCCCACCCCCTTTTTTCCCTGGGGTGTCCTAACTGCCTATTACACTCTTATTTATTACACATGTATGATAAATGTGAGTTGTCACATTTGTGGTGTGGAAGTGTTCCTGTGTTTTTCAAGGTCATTTCAACGGAGAGTTTCCTCTAGAGGTCCAACCCAGCTGGAAAGACTCTGTGTCCTATTCTAGGGTGAAGGAATCTAATTCAATTGAATAAATCACTTTCAGCTTCTGCTCTGTGCCTGGCACTGTGCTTGGGATATGAAGGCAAAAGTCAACAGTCCTTGACCTCCAGGAGAATACCTTCCACTGATGAGATATGATATACCCAGGTGTAAATAAAAGTGAATTTGAGGGGAGTGTGCTAATAACTGGGAGGTCAGAAAAGGCCTAGTGTAGGAGACAATACCTGATGGCAAAGAATTGGAAATTGAGAGGATGCCCATCAATTGGGGAATGGCTGAGCACATTGTGGTATATGAATGTAATGGAACACTATTGTGCTATAAGAAATGATGAACAGGCTGACTTCAGAAAAACCTGGAAAGACTTATATGGTCTGATGCTGAGTGAAGAGAGCAAAACGAAGAGGGCTTTGTACATAATAACAGCCACGTTATGTAATGACTAAGATTGTTAAACTGAACGCTTCTCAGCATTATGAGGATCTAAGACATCTCCAGAGGCCTCGGGATGGAAAATGCTGTCCACATCCAAAGAAAGAACTATGGAAGTCGAATCACTACCACTTATTTTTACCTTCTGTTGAGTTTTGTTTCATCTTTCTGATGGTTCCTCCTATTGGTTTTAATTTTTACTTACAATTTCACTAATGTGAAAATATGTTTAATGGGTATGTAAATGTAAAGCCTATATCAGATTGTGCGTCATCTTGGGGAGGGCGAGGGGGAGGAAGGGGGAGAAAAATTTTCAACTCAAAAGCATATGGAAGTGATTGTTGATAAATCAAAATAAATTAATAAAATTTAAAAAATGAAAAAAAATAAAAGGAGACAATACCTGAGCTAGCCTTAGAAAGATAGTAAGGATTTGGGCCAGAGGCAAGAGAGGAGTGTATAGTAAGACTTGGGGGATTCCTTGGGCAAAGGTGCAAAGGTGGTAGATACACAAGGAATGCCTGGCAGTGAAGTTGGCCTGGCATGGAGAGTGTAGCAAAGGGTGGGCATCAAAAGCAAGGTCCCCAAAGTTTCCACGTTTTGAACAGTTTGAGTTCCAGAAATGCCTCTGTAAGGTGATTGTTAGAGACTCAGAATTCGTTTTTCCATAGAACCAAACTTGGAGAGGATAGTGACACTCCCAGGCCAGCCCACTGGGCCATTAGACCATACATGGACCCAATAACACTAGCTTAACTTCTGAGATCTGGGACTCAGTAGGAGTCATGTTGTGCAGAGGAGAGGAAGAGAAACAGGCAGAGGAAGAGGAGGTGAGAGTAGTAGCAGAAGCAGGAGCAAAATTGTTTCCTTCCTCCTCTTTCTGGGGAGCAGGACTGACCCAAGACAAAATTGAAATGGAATCTGTCTTTGGACTTATTCACTCGTCCTTGCTCACTGTAGGAGCAGCTAAGTGGCACCATAATGCCTGGAGCTCTGAGCCTAGAGTCAGGAAGACATGAGTTCAAACCCAACCTCAGATACTTCCTAGCTGTGTGACCCTGGGCATGTCACTTAACTCTGTTTGCCTCAGTTCCTGATCTATAAAATGAGCTGGAGAAGGATATGGCAAATTTCTCCAGTATCTTTGCCAAGAAAATCCCAAAATGGGGTCAGAAAGAGTCAGACATGATTGAAAATGACTGAACAACAGCATTTTCTGTACCCAGGCTCTCTGCTATGTTCTAGAGACCCAAGTTCCCAGGGTCCTTCTATGGCCATAATGTAATCCCTCTACCCCCACCTAAGAGCCCTAGAGTAGAAACCAGTGATAGGAAAAACATAGAGCTCTGGAGTCAGAGGACCTGGGTCCAAAGCCTGCTTCTAATAGTTATTACTTGCGTGACCTTGGGCAACTCTCTTTTCTTGGTCTATTCCACTCCCAGTGTGCTCTATGTTCCCAAACAGCCCACCCACAGTCATGTCCTCCAGATGAAAACTCCTACTCCCTCTGCAGCCAGGGAGGAAGACAACCTGATGCAATGAATTCACACCAATGGGTGGGTGACTTAGTCCTTTAACCCTCCCAGAGGCTTTTGTAATTCTAAATGAGATACTTTCTTAGGGATGAATCTATAATGAACTACAAAAATTCAGGCATGTGGGAAGGTGGTATTTTTAGGGGGAGACCTCACAGTTCAATTCTATTCATGAAGTATTTATAAAGTTCCTACTGTATGCAAAGACACTGAGCATAAATAATAATGATGATGACTGACATTTATATAGTGCTTCCTATGTGCTAAATGCTTTATAATTGTTTAATTTGATCCTCATAACAACCCTGGGAGGTGCTATTATTATCTTCATTTTACAGATGAGGAAACTGAGGCAAATAGAGATTGCCCAGGGTCACATAACTAGGAAGTATCTGTGGATGGATTTGAATTCAGATCTTCAGATCACAGATCAGGCCTCTATCCACTGTACCACATTTATTAAACATCTATAATGAGCAGGACACTGTTCCCAGGCCAACCTGTTTGATCCTTCTCAGCTTCCTTTGTCAGTCAGTTGACAAGCATTTGTTAAGCCCTTAATATGTACATGGCACTTTGCTAAGGATTGCTGGATCCCCCAGTCCAAGTGCCCCTGTCCCCTGCCCTGTAGGTGTAGGTGAACTGTAGGGCTCTGTTCTTCCCCTTCTTCTACTTTCTCTCTTGAAGATCTTATCGAATCCCCTGGAAATTCAGTTATTATGGATGCAGATGATTCTCAGATCTGCTCACACAGACCTTCTCTTAAGCTTCAGTCTTGCGTTGCTGACTGCTGGTGGGACATCTCCACCTGAATGTCTCATAGACAACTCAAACCCAGAAAAGGAAGAGAGACCAGGCCCATGATTTCACTGGTACAGGGAACTCCTGGATGGGGGAGCTCTCTCTATCAGTGAGGGTCAACATCTTCTCAGTACCATGCTCAGCAGAGTGGCCCCAGGGCACTAAGAGGGTGACTCGCCAGGACTTACCTCCAAGTCTTCCCCATTCCAAAGTCAGCTCTCTACCCACCATGCCAAGTTGCCTCTCAAGCCAATACCACCATGTCCAAAACAGAGCTTATTGTATCTCTCCCCACCCTGCCCTCAGCTCTCCAAACAATGCCATTCTAAAGTTCCATCTTTGTCCATAGTGCCACCATCTTTTGTTGCCATTTATCTGTTACCTCTGTACCTTTGCATAGGCTGCCTCCCAAGCCTCTTCATCATAGGTAGCTCTTCTAATCCCTAGATCTACTCAGGGCTCAGTTCAGGTGAAACCTATAGCCTTTTCCAATTTCATTCATTATCAGCATTCTCCCCTTCCCCAATACTAATATTACCTTGCATTTACTTTGTATAGATTTTGTATTTATTCATCTGTGTCTGTGTTGTTTTTCATGCCCATTTTTCTCTGCATCCCCATTGCCTAGCACAGTGCATTAGAACTGGGATTGGAACTCAGGTCTTCCTATAATGTGCAGGATACTGGCCTGGAAACAGTGTGGCAAGCCTTCCTGCACTAGGCTATTCCGCTCCTCACTAGACACAATCTGTCTCTGGCCCTTGGGCATGGTTCTCTGCTGGTCCAGCTTCTATGAGCCTGGGCTCACCTCCACAGCATGAGATTCTTGTTAAAGGTAGCAAACCTTTCTCTAGGTCTCCTCCTGTGATTGATCCCCTGTGCAGTCACCTGGACAATAACTTTGGCAGCTGCAGACGTGGATGCTGGAGTGGAGAGGGGAGAGATTAGATGCAGATCAATCAGGAGACCGATGCAACCAGAAGAAAAAGCAGAAAACTGGGAAAACATTTTTGCAGCCAGAATCTCTGATAAAGGCCTCATTTCTAAAACATATAGAAAATGGAGTCAAATTTATAAGAATACAAGTCAATCCCAATTGCTATATGGTCAAAAGATATGAACAGGCAATTTTCAGACAAAGAAATCAAAGCTAGCTATACTCATATGAAGAAATGCTCTAAATCACTATTGATTAGAGAAATGCAAATTAAGCAATGCAATTAAAATCCAAATAAAACAACTCTGAGGTACCACCTCACACCTATTGAACTGGCTAATATAACAAAAAAAGAAAATGATAAACGTTGGAGATGTGGGAAAATCAGGACATTAATGCATTGTGGGTAGAATTGTATACTGATCCAACCATTCTGAAAACCAATTTGGAACTATGCCCAAAGGACTGTCAAACTGCACATACCCTTTGATCCAGCAATACCACTTGTGTTCTATAGACCAAAGAGATAAATAAAGGGAAAAGTCCTATTTGTACAAAAAATATCTATAGCAACCCCTTTTGTGGTGGTTAAAAATTGGGAAATGAAGAGATGTAGCTGTAGTATATAATTGTGATGGAATATTATTGTGCCATAAAAAATGACAAGCCAGATGACCTCAGAAAAATTGGAAAAGGCTTATGTGAACTGATACAAAGTGAAATGAACCAGGAGAACATTGTACATAGTAACAGCAATCTTGGACAACAAAGAAATGTGAGTGACTTAGCTATTCTCAGTAATACAATGATGCGAGACAATCTCAAAAGACTTAGGATGAAGCATACGCTCTGTCTCCAGAGAAAGAACTGATATTATCTGAATACAGACTGAAGCATGCTATCTTTCTTTCTTTCTTTCTTTCTTTCTTTCTTTCTTTCTTTCTTTCTTTCTTTCTTTCTTTCTTTCTTTCTTTCTTTCTTTCTTTCTCTCTCTCTTTCTCTTCTCTCTTTCTTTCTCTTTCTTTCTTTCTTTCTCTCTCTTTCTTTCTTTCTTTCTTTCTCTCTTTCTTTCTTTCTTTCTCTCTTTCTCTCTCTTTCTCTCTTTCTTTCCTTTCCTTTCCTTCCTTCCTTCCTTCCTTCCTTCCTTCCTTCCTTCCTTCCTTCCTTCTCCTTCCTTCCTTCCTTTTTTCTTTCTTCTTTCTTCTTTCTTCTTTCTTCTTTCTTTCTTTTCTTTCTTTCTTTCTTTCTTTCTTTCTTTCTTTCTTTCTTTCTTTCTTTCTTTCTTTCGTCTTCTTGTACAAAATGCTTAATATGGAAATGTTTTACACGATTGTAATGTATAACCTATATCTGATTGTTTACCGTCTCAGGGAGGGAGAGGGAAGGATAGAATTTGGAACTCAAAACCTAAAAAAACCCAAATATTTAAAAAATTGTATTAACATGTAATTGGGGAAAATAAACTATATTATTATTATTTTTTTAAAGATCAATCAGGAGGCGACTGCCATGTCCAGGTAAGAGAGGATGAACCAGGGTGCTGGCCACATGAACGGAGAGAGTGTGGACTGATGGAAGACATATCACAGAAGTAGAATGAACAGTTAGTAAATGCTTGTTAATTGACTTGACAACTGGTTAGATAGAGGGACGACAGTGAGGGCTGTCATGAGGCTTACACAGAATAATGCAAGTCAAGTGCCTTGGAAGATTCAGGAAATTTAGCTGTATCATGTGTTATTGTTGTCCAGTTATACCCCTGACAAAAAGCACTTGGGGTTTTCTTACTTTAATCAGTAGCAGCATCTGCCCATGGGCTCTACAGCAGATGGGGTATTGATGTTTTTGACTCATTCCAGCAGCCTTTTTGTGGTCCTCAAACATGAAGGAGTGCCACTTTCTCTACTGTCTTGTGTGTCAGACTGGTCGTGACTATGGCCTTGAGTGGAGCTAGCCTGCAGTGATATTTCTGAGATTCCTAGGAGCAATTGGATTAGACCAAACAGGTAGCTTAGCCAATCTGTTGTGATGCCACAGCCCAATTGGCCAGTGTGCTGGAGGGCCTTCCAATCTTTCCTAGCTACTGCAGGGGTCTCAGGGCACACACAGAGTACCCTCTGTACACCTTGGCTGGTATCCCCTCACTTTGTCATTCCCTCTTCCCCCCACCCCACCTGATATACACACAATGGCGCGGATGATGGAGGATAGGTTGAGTTCTGAGGGGATTATCACTGGTGTTGATGTTATTGCTATTGTTATGACTGGTGAAGAAACTGAAGTCCAGAAGGTTTGGGAGATTGATATGTGCAAAGTCCCAAGACATGGGACTGGGCAGTGCAAGGAAGCAGCTTAGATGGACTGATGCCATTTTTAATGGCTACGAGGAATGTGGCTGTTCAGAGTCTCTGGAAATGTTTAAGGTTTAT
This sequence comes from Phascolarctos cinereus, assembly GCF_003287225.1. Taxonomy (NCBI): domain Eukaryota; kingdom Metazoa; phylum Chordata; class Mammalia; order Diprotodontia; family Phascolarctidae; genus Phascolarctos; species Phascolarctos cinereus. The sequence continues at coordinate 20,630,670 of NW_027555736.1, forward strand.
CATGAGTGCCTGAATATTTACAACTGCTCAGGTCTCTCCATCTCTTTTTCTGTATGTCTCTTTCTATATGTCTAGATCTCTTTTTTCTTTCTGTCTCTCCATTCATCTTTATTTCTGTCTCTCTTTGTATCTTTCTCTGTATCTGTCTCTTCTTTTTTCTCTTCTGTTTTGTATCTGTCTCTTTTCATTTCTCTCTCTCTCTCTCTCTCTCTCTCTCTCTCTCTCTCTCTCTCTCTCTCTCTCTCTCTCTCTTTCTGTCTCCTTGCCTCTCTCTGCGGGCCTCTGTTTCTCTTGTCCTTGTGCCTCTTCCTTTCTCCATCCCTCTCTCTCCTTTCTTTCTCTCTCTGTTTGTCTCTTTCCATCTCTCTGTGTGTCTCCTTCCTCTGTTTCTACAGTTCTGTCCCTGATTCGTTGTCTCTGTGTTTTTCTCTGTGTCTCTCTGTGTGCTCCTCTCTGTCTCTCTCTTTATGTCTCTGTCTCTCTCTCTTTGTGTCTCTTTCTGTCTCTCTCTGTGTTTCCTGGTTTTCTCTCTGTTTCTCTATCTTTCTGTCTTTGTCTCTGTGTCCCTCTATTTCTCTCTCAGTCTTTCTGTGTCTGTCTCTTTCTTTCTGTCTCTGTGTGTCTCTGCCAACTTATAACATTTTCCAAGGTACCCATTTCCTGTAAGAAACCAGGCTTGAGCATGAAGTGCTGATGGCAGGAAGCCTTCCTGTTTGCAGAACTCTGCTTGTTTTTAAGAGACATTCGATACGGGAAAGTATTAGTTCCAGACTATGTTATGATGAACCCTGGATGTTAGCATGAGAACTGAACATCTGGAAGCTGCTAATGAGGAAGATGATAATAGGCCCTTTTCTGGCATATGACCTCAGAGGTGCTTGGGTTAGATCAGACCTAGCCAAGGTGGCTGTGCAGGCCTGGGAGTGGGGGCAGGGTGGAGGAAGGGAAAACAAGGAAGCGGGGAGGTGAGCTGCACCCATTTGCAGCATGTTGTACAGTCTCGGCAAGTTCACGGGCCCCAGAGCTAACCTCCTGTCCATCTGTTGCTGGGTCTTGGTGTTGGCTTGTGGCTGGGGCAGAATTCCTCCATGTTAGCTTCTTTTTTTTTTTTCCTTAATCATTACCACTTGTGGAGTTGGAGACATCTTGAAACTTGGCCATGTTGGCTCAGTGTTCTCCTAAAGATGCAGAAGGAGGAAAATTTTGCTTTTGCCAAATGGAAAAGTCCAAAATCCAGAAAATCTTATGTTTCAATGGGCTGCTGGACAATCTCATCTCCATGTTCAGATAGGTTGAACAAAGACTCCATTTGGATTCATTTCACTCTGTTCAACCAGCGTTAACCAAATGCCTACTATGTATCCTTGATAAACGCCCATTTGCATAGCCCTCGTTTCAACAGGGTGCAAAAGAGTGCTGGTCTTAGAGATAGAAGACCTAGGTTCGAGGCCTAACTCTGATGCTATCCTGGGCAAGTTCACTTAACATCTATGGGCCTCAATTTCCTTATCTGTAAATGGAGATAATACTTGTGACTTTAGAGGTCATTAAACCTACACCCTTTGTTTTACAAATGAGGAAACTGAGGCCCAGAGAGGGGAAAGGATTTGTCCAATGTGCCAGGTCCTTTGTCTCCAAACCCATTACTTTTTTTTTTTTTTGTTATATAACACCAGAGCTTAAGGTTGTCACAAATGAAATTGATTAGGGCTGTGGCACTAATATCTGAGCATATTGATTTATTAGCAAGGCTAGCCATTGCATAACAAATTGGGTCCAAGACCTCAGTAGGTACAAGGACAACATTCAAGGTCTAATAGAGCCAATCAGTTTACACAATCTTGAGTCACATGGGCATTCTCTTTTCTGATTGGCTAGAGTTTTACAAATCTTGTGTTTATTTCCAGAACGCCCTGGAACATTTTGTGGTTATTACAAAAACTTTCCATAAGATGTATAGAACATTTTATGGTCATTTCTCTCCCTCCCCATTACCTCAGTTTCTCAGAGTTATCTCAACATCTTAATTTCTTTCCCCATAATCATACAATTTTATATTAATGCAAAGCCTAGATCACAAAATGGAAAAACACAAACAAAATGGAATTAATTTTGAATTTTACAAGGTGCCATGAAAGTATAGGCTACTGTAAGGAACAGATTAAAAAAAATATTTTTTTAAGTTACTACAGGTGGAAGGGACCTTGGAAACTTTCTAGCTTAAGACCATCATTCAGCACATGAGGACACAGTGACCCAGATTAGCGAAGGGTCTTGGCCAAGGTCCTACAGGTATTAATTAACAGAGCCACAGTTCAATTCCAGGTCCTCCAATGTAAAATCCTCCACATTCTCTATGGTACTACCCTGCCTCTTGACTGAGAGTAAAGAATGAAGAGTGGTATGGTGATTAGAACTTTGGCTTTCAAGTCAGAGGCCTTGGTATCAAATCTTGGCTCTGCCGTGGAGGTAACCTGAAGCACACTTTACCCCTTCAAATTCTAGTTCCTTCATCTGTAAAATGAAGAGGCTGAGCTACAAGACTTTGAGGTCCATCCCTTCTAATCCTACATTCCCATGATGTAAATGGTCAACTCTGGAGGGGTTGTGAGGAGGCAGGCACACTAATACTCTGTTGGAAGCTATGAATTGGTCAAACCAATCTAGGAAACCATCAGGAAAAAAGTCACTAATGTGTTCATGCCCTCTGATCCATCAATACCACAACTCAACATGTACCTAAAGAGGGGTGAAGATAAAAAGAAAGGTCTAATATGTTACAAAATACTCATAATAACACTTACTGTGGCAGCAAAAAACCAAACCAAAACAAAACAAAACTGCAAACAAAATGAATATTCATCAGTTACGGGAATGGATAAATAGACTGTAGTAGATGAATATAATGGGATGTTAGCATACATAGAAGTGAAGAACACAAGAAATTCAGAGAAGCATGGGAAGACTTGCAAATATGGCAGCCAAATGGAGGAAGTGGAACCAAGAAAAACATTATGCACAAGGATTAAAATGCCACAAATGAAAACTACTGAAAAGCAGCCAGTATCTGAACAATCGTCATGAGCAGCCTGGTCCAGAACAGATGATGATGAGACAAAATCTGCTCATCTCAAGGTAGACAAGCAGGTGACTCTGTGTGAGAAGGGGACGCCAGCTGTCAGCCACGGCCGCTTGGTCAGATGGTTTTCCGTAACTATTTTTTCTTTGTTAAAAAGGAAGACTCATGAGAGCGATAGAGTGGGAGCTGCAGGGGACTGCAGAGAGCATTCAGTCCAACCTGGATTTTTCTATTCTAAATCAGTTCTTTTCCCTGCACTGTGCCACCTTCTAATTCAATGACATGTTGGTATGTGAGTGTGTGGGGGAGGTGGGGACATTACATCAGGAAATGATTGTGGTGTAGAAATGAAACACATCAATGTACTTAAAGTATTTGAGAGTCTGTGGCACTGAATGGCCAGGTTAGGTCCTTTGCCCCCGGGAGAGGGAGGAAGGAGGCACACAGAGATAGACATGCAACAGCTGACCTCATGCATGTGGCATCTGACCCCCAAAGCATTCTGTCTATTCCTGTTTGCCTCTAACTCTCAGGTTTCATCATTCTGATGGCAGATCTTCCCTGATTTTGTCCTGCCCTCCCCTGATACACACTAAATGAGAAGAGAGCAGGCAGACTCTGAGAGTCTATAACTAATCCCCCTGGTGTGGGGAATCCCTCCTCCAGGGGCAAATGTTTAATGGCTGTAGCTCCTAAAAAAAGTGTGTGTGTGTATATATATATATATATATGTATATATGTATATATATATATGTATATATAATATTATATATACTTATATATATATATGTATATATTATGTATATATACATTATATATAATATATATGTATATAACATATATATATGTATATATATATATGTATATATACATATATATATATGTATATATACATATATATGTATATATACATATATATACGTATATATAATATGTATATATACACACACACACACACACACATATATACACACATACATACATACATACACACACACACACAGATAACACTCTTAGTTTAATTTGCATTACTAACATTTTCTCTATCCCTTTCTTAGGTCTAGATAATCTGTAAAACGATAAGGAAAGCAGCAACATCGGATGATTTTCTGAGGTGTAAATGCTCCCTAAAAATTGAACAATCCATTCTGAAGAGCCTGTTCTAGAATCCCATGGCCCTTCACCCACACAGATTTCCATCCCCTCAGTAATGGTCTTAGAAGGCAACCTGAGGGTCAGAGAGGACAATTGCTTGTCTGGAGGGATGCAGCTAAGTGTCAGAGGCAAAATTTGAACAAGATTTTCCTCATTAGCTTTAATAAATCTAACCCTCTAATCACTAGGCCAGGTTTTCTCTCTACAGAGATCAATTGAATACAGTTGGTAATGAAGGACTACAGTGTCTGGTCAGGAGGATGGACATATCAGTGAAGGCTAGAAAAGGCTTCCTGGCAGGGGTGGACCTGAGTGAGCATTGAAGGATGGGTGGAAGTTGGAATGTGAAGTCACTTAGTCAACATAACTATTAAGGGAAGGACCCATCCAAACTGGAGTGAGAGACAGAGAGACAGAGAGAGAGAGAGAGAGAGAGAGAGAGAGAGAGAGAGAGAGAGAGAGAGAAGAGAGAGAGAGAGAGAAGAGAGAGAGGCAGGGAGGGAGGGAGAGAGAGAGATGGGGGGAGAGAGAGAGAGAGACAGAGAGAGAGACAGAGAGACAGAGAGAGACAGAGAGAGAAACAGAGAGACCAAGACAGAGACAGGGAGAAAGAGAGAGAGAGAGATGGAGAGAGAGAGAGAAAGAAAGAAGAGAGAAGAGAGAAGAAAGGAAAACCTGAGAGAGAAAACAATGGGGAAAAATCTGAGATGTTCAGAGTCAGTTTGCATCAGTGTAAAACCCAAGCAACCAGTGGGTTGAGGCAGACAACCAGTCAATTCAGTGAGGAGGGGAAAATCAGGCTGGTCAGCTGTTCTGTGGAATTGATTCAGTTGTTTGCTTGGTTTGATACAAAGCTACAGGACCTGAGGCTTTGGAGGGCTGGATTAAGCTCACTAATCACCGAAAGAGATCAGTCCAGATGGGCTGGAGGCACCAGGAATTGGGCCAAATGACTGTGAAGGCCCTCTGGAGTGACGTCTGCCTGACTTAATTAATCAGCAAAACCAAGGATTAGGGTATGTGTGTGTGTGTGTGTGTGTGTGTGTGTGTGTGTGTGTGTGTGTTGTGTGTGTGTGTGTGTGTGTGTATCCTCTTGTGCAGGCAGGTGCAAGGCATCTTATAGCAGGAATCTATGTTATCAGCACTCTCCAATTTTCTTTGTCCTGGGCCAGAGGCCTGATCTCCTCTCCCTAGTTGTTTTGGAATCAGGGCTCATGCTCATGCTGCTGTCTTGGTTTTGAGATGAGCCTAAGAAAATGGTGGATGTTGGGTCTGTAGGGAGGTTGGACCCCTTGTCCCCTGTGGGTCAGGGAATGATCATGGCCAGCCAAGCTCTTTCCTTGGTTTGGCATTCAAGGCCTTTCACCCACTGCCTTGGGCTTACCATCCCAGGTCTGTTACACTTGATTCTCATTTGTGTGCTCTGCATTCGAGTCAAACCAGCCTCCTTCCTTTTCTCTGTATTGGATATTCTGCTCCCATCTCTGTGCTTTTGTATGGGCTATAGAGTGTTCTCCTTCCTCTCACCTCTTGTTTTCTTTGAGGCCCAGTACAAAGGTCGCCTTTGAAGTGGAGCCTTTTCTGATCCACTCACGTTGCTATGCACATGTCTCCCCCCTTTAGAATGTAAGCTCCTTGAGGACAGGGGCTATTTTGTATCTGAAACACCCAGCAGAAAGACAGAGCTTGATAAGGACTTCTTGTCAACTAGATGCCATGCTCAATTGTTTCTGTGCTACTGAAGACACAGATGTTCTCAAAATCCTCTAATATTTTGTGCCCTGGGGCAAAGCTCCAGTCCCCCTACCCTAGTTATGTTCTCAGCCATTTAGCACAGTGCCTGGCTTGAAACAGGTACTTAATAAATGAGAGGGCCACAGTCACAGAGAACTCTTAAGAATATCAGAAACCAAAAGAATCGATCTGGGGCCAAACGCAGTTTTCAGATTGTGTTCTGTCAAACCTCCTGACTCCACAAAGACACCTTGAAAGACAGGTGATTGTGGGGAGCCTCTGTCTCCTCTGCTGCTTCCAGGCATAGGGGCAATCTGGCAGGTCTTCAATTATGTCCTAAAGCCAAAGGAGGGAAAGAAAATGCTTCGGCAGAGTTGGTGCTATATTGATAGAAGGCACCATCCTCATGGTTGTTTTTGGTGACTTCAGTCAAGAAATAAATGTTTATTAAGTACCCACTATGTTCCAGGCAGTGTGCTGAGCTGCTAGGGATAGAGGCAATGAATAAAACTATAATTTCAATGCTATTATCTCACTTGCAGTAGACTTAGGGATGGCGGCTCAGCATTATCCCTGCTGGAACTGGTTTGGACTTTTCTTCCTGGCTCCCCCTTACCACGTGTCCCTATTTGGGGTGACCTGATACCTGAGGTCACCCCAGGATTAAATGGCGGACACAGCAGGTCTTCCAACCTGGTCCTTCAACTGCAGATGTGGTCCTGCTGCCTCCTTGGAGCTCACACACAAAGCAGGTAATTGAAAGCTGACTTCTTTTATTCTCTTTAATGATATGCACAACCCTAATCAATGTTAATGCCATCTACAGAGATAGTTAGCAAGCTGTTTATTTTCTCTCTTGAGCCTGTTATGGGAGATGCTGCCTAAGATGACAGAATGCTGCTTTGGAGCTTCTACTTTCCAGGACCTGTGGGTGGCATTCTCTCATTGGAGTCAGTCTTCTGGAATGTACATGCATAAAGGAAAAGCCTAAATGATACGAAATCCTAGGTAACTCTCAGTTCTGAATGTGAGAGGCAAAGTGGCAGAGTGGATTGAGGTCCCGAGAATCAGGAAAACTGACCCTGGGTGAGTTGTGGAGCCCTCATGGCAGCTCTCTCAGACTGTTGCAGAAACAGTGCCAAGCTCCTTTGGGAATTCCCCATACTAGAGAGGCCACAAGTGTGGTCCCTGTCCATCCCTGGAGTCCCGTATCTGCCTCTTCCCCTCTGCCTTTTAGAATCTCAGACTTCTGTCCCCACCTCTGCTGGAGATCTGCTCTGATTCTCCCATGCTCCTCTATAAATTTATCTTCTACCCAGACTCTATGTATTTTGTATTTTGCATTTACCTCTATATGCCTGTGTTGTCTTCCTCATTAGAATGTAAGCTTCTGGAAGGCAGGTACTGTTTTTGTTTTTCTAGTCTGTCCCCAATGCTTAGTGAATGTCTTAATAAATATCGATCAATTGATTGATTTCACCTCAGACAAATGAAATTGACTTTTATACTTAGCAAGAATAACGAAATTATTTCCTCCTGAATTCTTGCATCCTAATGCACAGGTCTGACTATGTCACTATATAGCTCAAAAGCCTTCTGTTGCTGCTCAAATAAAATGCCTAACATTTGGGTCTCTGCAATCAGTCTTCAGGCTTTATTTCCAGGACTACTTACACCAATGTGCTTTATGCATTCGCTGGCCCAGCCAAACTGGACTATACAATATCATCCTGCCCACAGATTCTTCCAAATGCCTGGAACGGACTCCTTCCTCATCTCTGCCCACTGGAAGCCTTTTCTGCCTTTGAGGCCCAGCTCATATTCCACCTCCTCCATGAAGTCCTTCCTGATTCTCCAGCTGAGAGCTATTTCTCCCTCTTCAATTTTTCCTACCACACTTTGCCTGGCTCTGTTCTTTGGTCTTGACACTCTCTAACCTGCAGTTAACTAAATCCATATTCATGGAAGAAAGCCTTTATTTGATTGGAAACTTCTCAAGGGCATGGCCTATAATTTTTCCATCTTTGCTGCCAGATCCTAGCACAGTGCTTTCCACATCATGGATACTTAATAAGCATTTGGTGAATTGAGTTTTAATCTTCTATCATAAATGGTAAGATTTTCCATGATGGGAGGGACTTTGACGATTATTTGTCATGGCGGCGGTGTTGCTGCTGTGGGTGTTGGTGGCAAACCTGGATTATGGAACACCTAAAGTCTCTGAAAGGCTTCGCTCACAAAGAGCTTGGGACAATAATGGGGTCCTAGGCTGAGAGCTGGGAGGGACCTTGGAGGTCACTGAGTCTAACTCTCTCATTTACAGAGAAAGAAACTGAGGCCCAGAGAAGGCAGGTGATCTGCCCAAGGTCATGTTGTGTATAGTGCAAAGAGCGCTGGATTTGGAATGAGAAGACTTGGGCTTGAATCCTCATTTGGCTGCTTACTAAGCCCATGAACATGTGGAATTGATTTCACTTGCTGGGCCCCAGGATCCTCTTCTTGACTCCAGGGCTCTTTCCCTTAGACAATGGATCAGCTCTTTCTTATGGCTCCTTCTTAAACCATCAGTGCTTTCAGAATTCAGTTCTCAGTCACCCTTGGTCATAGTGGATGGAGATGCCCATGGCCAGGTCATTTCTTCTTTGCTGAATATGAAATTTTTTGTTTCCTATTTCTTGATGCCTGTCATCCCCCATGATGTTGCAATAGAAACCGAGAGCGGGAAATGAAGGCGGCAACTTCATTTACTTTGGGTTCATTAATCTCCTTGGGTCAAAAGGATGAGGAGAGGGCATTGACATCATTGTCTTTCTTTGCATAACTCTCTCTCTCTCTCTCTCTGTCTCTCTCATTTGCTCCTCCCACCCCCCGTTTCTCCCCCTCTGTCTCTGTCTCTCTCTGTCTTTCTCTCTCTCTCTGTCTCTCTCTTTGAGATGGGGGTTTGTTTTGGTGCCACATGCTCCACATTTCACCTTGTTCTTTCCATCCTCCTTGGAAGACTTCCCCTCCCCTTGCCTCCTCCCCTCTTCTCTCCTCCAGCAGTACTCTCCAAGCTCCACATGCCTCTTCGTTTCCTCTTAGGGCTAATAATAACAGAAGACACAAATAGCAGCCGTGCTGGATGTCGACAAAGTTGTTTGGTCAGTTTGAAAAGTCCTTCTTCAAGCCTCTGCCCCAGATGTTTGGCATCTTTCCTTCTTTTCCTTCATGAGATATTTGATTTTTCTTCTTCTGAAGGAAATGAAGCCTTCACATTCAAAGCATTCATGCTTTGCTGAGTATAAACCAATTTATAAGATCATTAGGATTACAGGACTTAGAAGTAGAGGTAACTTAGAGACTCTTTAATTCAATCAGAGGCATAACTAGGGCAGGGCAACTGGCACATAATCCCAAGGTGCTAGAAAGAGGGGACATACTTCTATACCAAAGTACTCCATTGAGGGAGAGGAAGAAGGTAGACAAGGTTCTTGGAGGGTCACTTCTGATAATGGTGGCAGGCAGGAACAGAATCAGCTAGAGAGAGGGGACCCCACTCCTCCAGGACAGCTTAACTTTCAGGTGGGGGTGTTGTGCCTAGGACTGTTTTCCAGCCTTGACGAGGAGGCGCTTCAGGGTCCAGTTTAGGAATGTGCTTCTCCACTCCCCACAGAGGAGAGGAGTAGCACAGCTCCAAGGCAGTCCTGGGATGAGTGGGGAACCAAGACCATGACTTGAAATCCCCTAAATAAAATTGCTCCCTGGGTAACAGAATTCCTAGTTGACTTTCCTCAATTTATAGATAAAGAAATTAAGGGAGTAAAATCCAAAATCTCAGGTAAAGTTTGATAGGCAGCCTATGACACCAAATCCATTGATTTTTAAAAATAAAACAAGGCTTCGACGAGGGTTGACTTGTCAAGGAGACAAAGGAGAGACTTCTTGTTCAGTTACCGGTTGCATTTGATGGCTTCCCTGAGGATCTCCCTACTCTGAGATTCGGTGATTCTGTAATTCTGCCTTTTGACCCAAGTCCAGTACTCTGTAGCCAATAAAATGTATTAGGCACCTACTAAGTCCCAGGCATTGTGCTAAGTTCTTCTCCATACATCCACCCACCTCCTTTACTACTGCCCAGCTCCTTTGGTTGTTTTGATATCTGTGTCAGATCAGACATGAATAATGCCTAGCATGAGACTGAACCATAACTAATATGGGGCAAATAAGACTTGGCCCCAGCGTACTGACATTCAGGGGTGCAGCACCCTCCTTCACCTAGTGACAAGCATCCACAAACCTCACCTCATGGACCCCCATTAATAACTCTCTCGGAGGATGGGTTATCCTTGCCTCTGGCAATACTGCACCCCTGGCCAGACTGCTCTCTCTGCCACCATTTCCACATCCTCCCTCAATGATTTTCCCCCTAGATTAAAAAAAAATCCTGTTCACTCTGTTACTAGTCATTCGACTAGAGAGCAGGGATTCTTCTTTAGGTAGTTGGGCTCCGAGTCCAGGGATCATGCTGTTGCATACCCCTGTATCCCACAGTGGTCTTATTTTACAACTGGGGGGCCTGAGGCACAGTGACTTGCCTAAAGTTATGCAGGTAGTGATAGTAGATTCAGCATTTGAATCCAAGACTCCTAACTTTCAATCTAATGTTCTTTCCATTACACTATGATAAGAAAAGGCTCTGAGAAAAATTAAACCCAAAACTTAAATTATTTTGATGAAAATATTTGAAAAGGCTCTTGTATGATCTATATGCCTTCGAGTTGATGATATCATAATCTGTCACAGAGGCTTGTAGGGCCAGGACCAGGGCAAGGCTTGTGACTAGCCCACAATGTTACAGCCAGTCTGCAAGGCAGCTCTAAATCCTTTGTCCTTGGTTTTGTGTTGAGAAAGGGGAAGAATTCAGGGGAAGAAATGATGATGTATCTAGAGGGCAAGTAGCTGATGGTCTGAATGGGAGGAGATGAAAGGAATAGTTTGAAGAGGTGGAGTGATGGATGGCCTAGGAAGTGAGAACCAGATTTTTAAATCTGCCTCTCTTTGGATGTGGGTTTGGACAAGAATGATGGAATGGGTCTGAACTCCATCCTGTCCCATGACCATGTTCTGCCAGCAGGATATTAGGGCTGCCTGGGGGCAGCCAGGGCAGCACCAAGACCCTATTGAGCATGCCCAGCTTGTGTCAGACAGGAAAGCATGGGCAAGGGACACTGGCCAAAGCTAATGAATGTCGAAGAGGACTGGGTATGGCTGTCCAGGTTGGCTACTCCTTCTTCCTCACCCTCCCACTGCTGGTTCAAGTGAGCTTTCTCACTTTGGATCTTTGAAAGGCAACCAAGGTCAGCACGAGCTCCTGCCCCATCATTCTTCCTCTAGAGTGGTGCCAGCAGCACTAGCCAAGGGCACTAGGTCATGTGGCAAGAAGGGTTAGGAGTCTGTATCCTTCTTTGTTTCAGTGCAGTCCTGAGGCACATCATCTCACAGTCCTGGGGGTGAATGAATGGGGTAGCTCCAAGTGCCAGAATGGCAGCATAAAGAGACTGCACCCCCTGGGGCTGGGTCAAAAAGACTGCCTTCTATTGCTGAGAGGGTAGGACCCTTTTGATCCCAAGTTTTTCTGTCTTTTAGTGTCTGTTTATCTGGTAGCATATGGAAGGCAAAAAGCATATATATTTTGCCTCAATCCCTCAAGGGGAGCTGAAGGATATTTATTAGCCATTGTGTTCAGGAGCATAGTACAACCAGAACAATGGGAGGTTTCTCTTTTTAATACCATTATTCCATGGTTGTAAGTCATGAACAAAGTGTAGATAATAGTTTTGATTTCAAGAAAAAAATGTCATTCTGGAACAATTCCCAAAGAGACTGTTGTTGAAGGTGGTGGTAGGGACAGCAACGTGTTCCTGGTGCTAACCTGTGGAACAGTGCAGTCCATCAAAGGAGTGAACCGTTAATCTCTTCTTTGGCATTGTCTGTCTTTCTGAGAGAATAAGGATGATAGGTCATGAAAGTAGGGGAGTGGGACTGAACCTGTCATCTCATCAGTATGGGAAAACTTCCTTTGCAACTTAGAATCTTAGAGAGATGCCTAAAACACTGAGAGGAAAGAAAGAAAGACATAAGGAAATAAGGAAGCAAGGATGGAAGGAAGGAAGGAAAGGAAGAAAGGAAAGAGGAAAGAAGGAAGGAGGAAGGAAGGTAGGAGAAAGAAAGGAAGAAAGGGAGGAAGAAAGAACAAAAGGAAGGAAGGAAAGGAAGGAAGGAAAGAAGGAAGAAAGGAGATAGGAAAGAAGGAAGGAAGGAGAAAAAAAGAAGAAAGAGAGGAAGGAAGAAAGAAAAGAAGGAAGAAAAGAAGGAATGAAGGAAATGGTACTTGATGGAACATGCATGAAGGAGATGGTGCTTGAGATAAGATTTGAATGGAGCTAGGTATTACAAAAGGTGGAAGTAAATAGAAGGTTCACTCCGGTTACGAGAGATAACCTGTTCAAATGTGTGGAGACAAGAGATGAAATTTCACGTACAAAGAACAAGTCTAATAATTTTGCTGGAATGTGAAGTGAATGAAGTGGAATGATGTATAATAATCCTGGCAAATTAGGCTGGAGCCAGGCTGTCAAAGGCCAAACAAAGGACCTTGTGTTTTATTTCAGAGGGTACTGCTGAAACCTTCTAAGCAGAGAAGGTGACATAGTTAGATAGATGCTTCAGGAAGGTCCCACTGGCATCTGGGTGGAGGATGGAGTCAAGTGGGAAGAGACACAGAGCAAAGAAACCATTTAGGAGGCTATTGTAATAGTCCAGCAAGAAGTGGTGAGGGCCTAAGGTAGGCTCATTGAGTGGGAAAGGTCCAAGAATGCTGGGGGGTAGAATCAATAAGACTTGGTCATTGATGGGATAAGGGTGGGGGAGGAGAGATGAATCATTAGGTCACCTGCATAGCCAGAATAGAGTTGGCACTAGAATTCAGGCTTCCCTCTTGACTCCAAAACCCTGGCTCTCCAATGTGTGTCCAAATGGAAAACTTGACTCTTTCCAATAAAAGAGCAGAATGACCTGTTCCAAATCTGTAGCAAATGAAGTGGCCTGACTTTGGTCCAGAAGGCCTTCCCAGTCCCCGGGAACATCTTGCTAAGGGTCCACTGAATCCTTCCAAGCAGCCAATCTTTCTTCTTTCTTCTGCTCCAGGAAGTCCATTCCCAGAAGTCTCAGGTTCTGAAAATCAGCATAGAGGCCTGGATATTCTCATTGGCAGGTGCTGGGCTGGGATTTGGTTTGGAAGCCAAGGAATATTAAATGGGAGTGTTTCCATGTAAACTACATTTACAAAAACAACAAAAAAAAGGTCAGTATAGCGAGACCAAACACAGTGGGTTTAGAATAAATATACTTATGACTACACGTGAGAAATGTCCCTGTATATGAGCAATGATCCTGCTTTGGCAGCTGATTCTGTTTGATTTGCAGAAGGCAAGGCATGGGTGGGGGTGGGTGAGGTCTTTCTGGAAGCTATCCCCCTGCAGCCTCTGCTTTTGTTAATCAGTTGGGTAGCTCTCATTCATCCCCTTCAGTCACGCTTCCTCAATTTTCCCATTAAAGATAATGGCTTCCCAGAACGCAAATATCTGGTGTGTTTCTAATCACAAGAGTCTCCTTGATGGCATGACATTCTGTGGCAGGCATTAAACATGCACGCACACACACACACACACACACACACACACATGCTCGTGCATCCATTCTATGCATGCCCCATTCTAGCTTAACTTTTGGAAGTAGACCTCTGGGGATTTCGAGTCCTTCCCACACCATTCCTAGGAGCATTTTCTAGGACCCAAAAGCCCAGAGCAGAAAGGGAAAGATTCTAACTGCCTTGACCAGAGGGACTCCATCCAAGGGCCAAGAGAAATCTGGCATGTTACTAACGCTATCTCCTTTAGGAGGAAACTGAAGTCAGTCCAGTTGGTCAAATGTACTTGTGTTCAAATCTGGGGACAACGTGTATGCATAATTTAAGAAGGGAACTAATTGAAGAAGGGAACTAATTGAAGAAAGCCTTGTGGTGCTGAATTCAGAGCTGGTTAGATTCAGAGTTAGAAGGAACCATAGAGGACATGTACTAGGACTGCTTCATTTTATAGATGAGGAAATTGATGTCTAGACAGGGTAAAGAGACTTACCCAAGGCCACACCAGTGGTAAGGAGCAGAACTGCTAAATTCAGGGAGACTCTTTCTACCACACTAAAGAAACTTCCACTGGAACTGAAAGTTGGGGCTCAAACATTGGAGCTGAACTTACTTCTGTATGTGAGAAACAGCCATCTGTGTTGGAAATCGATCCATTTTTGTCCCGTTTTCAGAAGGTGAGGGTGAACAGTGTCTATCTGGAAGCCACAACCCTAGTCTGAATCCCTCATTTTACACATGAGAAATGAGAACAAAAAGGAGAGGAAGTCCAGTGTCACATAGGGAGTATTGCTGGTGTCTATAGCATCGACGGCCTTCCCAACCTGGCTCCGAGCCTGTGTAGAACTCACCTCACTCTGGGGTCCAGACGAACCGGGCTGTTTGTTACTTCGAGCCCGAGCCGTTCCCTCCCCCATGACTGGAAAGCTCCCCCTCCTCATTGCCACCTCCTAGCTGCCCTGGCTTTCTTCAAGTCCCAGCTCAAATCCCACCGTTTACAGACAGGTTTTCCCAGCTCCTTTTAATTCTAGTGTCTTCCCTCTGTTCATTATTTCCACTTTATCCTGTCTTTAGCTTGTCTGGCCATATTTGTTTGCGTGTTTTCTCCCATTAGACCGTTAACTCCCTGAGGGCAGGATTTGTCTTTTGCCTTTCTTTATAACCCTAGTTTTTGGCACATTGCCTGGCATACAGTGGGCACTTAATAAATGCTTATTGACTGTCTTACTAAATGTTTATTGGTGAACTGGATGGGATCATGATGTCACAGTTCTAGAACTTGAGGGGAACTCAAGTCACCACATGAGAACCCCCCCCGTTTTCCATATGAGGTCCATGGAAATAAAATTACTTACCCAACGTCTTATAGACCATTAGGATCAGGATTTGAACCCAAGACCCCTAAAGTCCAGTCTACTCATTTGACAGACAGAAGAGGGAACTGAGACCCAGAGAAAGCCAGTCAGTGACAAGGCCATGATTTGAATTCACGTCTTCTGATTGCTCGATCCCATACTCTTTCTGTCACAAGCTCTGTGACCATGGACAAATCATTTCTCCTTTCTGTGCCTCAGTTTCTCTGCCTGCCATATGAGGGTTGGGCTACGTGTTCTCAAAGGCTACTTGGTACATAGTTTTTTCGGGGCTCCAGCACTCCCACCCACTGCCACTAGATGGAAGACTTGCATTAATTTCCCTGAATCTGCCCAAAGCCTTGGTACGAAGCAGAAGGGCTGCTCTGCTGCTAATGACTCATTAAGGTAGCCGGGCAGCCAGCTGGAAGAGGGACCCTCAGCGCCATGAGCCACCGGGGCTTCAGTCGACCCAGAATCCGCAGGGGACAGGGCCCTTCAGCCAAGAGCCTCTGCTTTGTGACAGGGGCTCCATTTTTGCACGGGGGATGCCTTGTTCCATCACAGGTGGCTTGATACCATTCCAGCCCATTCCATTTGCTTGAATTTAATGCAATAAGCATCTATTAAGTGCCTACTGTATGCCACACACTGTGCTAGGCGCAGGGGATACATAGACACAAACAAAATAATTCCTGCCCTCTAGGAGCTTATATGGGGGTGGTGGTGGGAATTCAACGTGCACATGGAAAAGACAAATAGGTAAAAGGCATACATACCTGTCTCTATGACTACCTGTTTACACACCCACCTTCCTAGCTACCTATAATTTATCTCTCTATCAATCATTTCTCTTCCTATCTCTCTATCTCTTGAGTTGATGAGGTGGGAGGTGAGCTGAGCCTCAAGGGATCTTGGGATTCCAAGGTGGCAAAGAGAGGAGAGGAGGGAGACTGTGGGAGGGAGAGCCCTAGACTTGGGGGTCAGAGGGCTTGGGCTTGGATCTCACCTTTGCTCCTTCCCACCAGGGTGACCTGGAGAAGTTCACTGTCCCATCTGTGGACCCCAAGCTCCTCACCTGTAAAATGGTAGGTTTGGACTGGAGAACTTTGGAGTACATGTGGGAGAATGAGGCCTGGAAAGACAGTCTGTGTGAAGGCTCAGGATGAGGGCATTATCTACTCCAGTAGTTAAGGAGGAAGGCAGCTGGGTGGCACAGCAGATAGAGCACTGCGCTTGGAGTCAGGAAGACTCATCTTCATGAGTTTAAATCTGCCCTCAGACATTCACTAGTTGTGTGACCCTGGGCAAGTCACTTAACTCTGTTTGCCTCAGTTTCCTCATCTGTAAAAATGAACTGGAGAAGGAAATGGCAAACCACTCCAGTATTTCTTCCAAGGAAACCCCAAATGGAGTTGCAAAGGGTTAGGGAGTGACTGAAATGACTGAACAACAACGACAACTATGTCAATGTTTGGAGTTATAGGGTGGTCATGAGCTAAATCACTTGACTTGTTTGAGTCTCAGACAACTCTGCAAGATTATAAATTACTCATGGATCATGATCTGCATTGGGCAACCACTGGGCGTTACCACCCTGAGGGAATCACTGGTCACTGATGTTACTTCCAGATTATGTCCTGGGGTTAATGTAATCCAGACCAAACACCCAACCTCTTAAACGAACAACCACAGAATTGGAGGAGAGTAATTAGTGTTCAGCTTGAGTCTTCCTAAGGAGAAGGGCATGGTCTTTAGTCATGAGATCTGATTCTGATTAGGATTTCGAACTTAATCAGGCCAGAAAATGGCCTAATATGTTTTAGGAAGGTTTTCCACAATTAGAGTTGTAACAAAAAAAGGTCTTTCTGGTAACTATTAGTTAACCAGAAAATCCAATTAATGACAATTCTCTAATTCCACCTCTTCCACCTCAGCTTTCCAGTTAATTAAGGTTTCCCTGTGATTAGATAACAGTGATGTTTTCAGACTCCATTGAAGTCTTACTATGATGTCTCATCTCAGGATAGAGATGACCCTGGCTTCGGAAAAGCAATGTCGACAGAGTCCAGGCTTTGGCATTCTTATCAAGATGAAAAGACTGAGAATTCAGGCTTCAGGTATCCGTCCCCAATAACCAGCAGGCCCAGCAGGCTGGCAGAGGCTCATTCTCATTTGAGCCTCATGACAACCCAGTTGGATGGAGCTGGAAGGGACCTCAAAGTCAATCTTGTTTAACCTCCTCATTTTGTAGATAATGAATCTGAGGTCCAGGAAGATGAAGTCAATTGCCTCAAATCACATAGCTAGTATGGGTGGTACAATGAAGGAATACTGGTGCTGAAGTCAGAGGACCTGGGTTCAAATCCTGCCTTTGACCTGACATATGACATTGGACAAGTCACTTAAAATGCCTTTGGCCTCAGTTTACCCATCTGTAAAATGGGGAGGTGGGACTAGAGAACTTGTAAGATGCCTTAGGCAGTAGCAAAAAATGTGATATAGTGGAAAGAGCACTGAATTTGTAGTCACAAGACTCGAGTTCAAAACCTACTTCTGCCATTATTACTGCATTCATTCCCTTGGGCAAGTCACTTCTTGTCTGGGTCTCAGTTTCATCACCTCTAAAATGAGTGGGTCATCTAGACTTCTAAGGTCTCTCCTAGCTCTGAGTTTCATCTTTTATTAAAATATGGAGGAGTTGTGATCTGGGCCAGTGGGTAGAGTATTGTTCTGGTGATGTGAATTCTTTGGATATATCAAAAGAAAAAAAAGAAGATTGTCAGTCTAAAGGAAAGGTTTCCTTGTGAAAGGCTTTATGAGAATTGATGATCCAAGAAGTCAGCCAACACAAGAGCAGACTTAGTCACCGATCTCCCTCAGGTCTAACCTTGGAGGCCAGCAGATGCCAAGATGAAAACTAGTCAAAGGGGAAGAAAGAATTGAAAGCCAGGCATTTGTGGCTGTCCCAGTCCTGTGGCATCAGCAGACATAAAAATCTGGGAGCCTCAGCTGCTTCTTTGTAACATCCCACATTCCTTTTAACAGCTCACACCTGGCCTGCACCACTCACAAATACAACCAAGCAGCGTGGGGAGATCTGTTTCCCAGGCGAGGGCTCTGGGCTTTCTTCGTGCACAGCGGGGCTGCTCAGTCAGTTAAGTGATCGTGGTCTTCCAAAAGGCCCAGCTCTTCCAATAATGATGGCTCCCTGGGCTTCTCAGCAAAGGACGTTGTGAATTAGCCAAAGATGGTCCCAGTACACTAGGTAATAGTGAGCAGGCCATTATAGATTTTCTGGCCATAAAAACTAGACAGGTGTTAGATTTAAAAGAATTAGAGCTCAGAGGTTGGTGAACACTTAATTGTAACAGCCATATTTAGTCTCTAGTCTACCGGGCATCCTAGAACAACCATGAGGTTAAATGTGACAGCAGCTGCAACATTAGCTGATGCTTGGATAGCTCCTTCCAGACTGCAAAGCACCTTGACTGCAGCATCTCCTTTGGACCTTGTGACAGCCGTTCGAGGCCAGTACCAGAATCTCTACTTTATAGAGGAAGAAGCTAAGGTACAGAGAGCTTGTGACTTGCCAAGAGTCACAGAGGAAATAAGAATCAAAGGTGGGATTTGAACCCAGGTCTTTCTGGTGCTGAGTCTAACATTCTGTTAAATACCTGCTGCCTCTCACAGGTGCTAGAGAATTACATAGAGTTGGAATGGATTTTGGCAGTTCAACCCATAACCAAAAAAGGATTTCAACTGCACCATACCTGACAGGTGGTCATCCAGAAGGAGCCCGTGACTTCCTGTGGAGGCTCATTCCACTTTTAGATAGCTGCCCTTGTTAGGAAGCTTTTCTCTCTATTGCTCCTGGTCCTACCCCTCCCCCTCCCCCAAGGAGAACAAGCATAACCCACCTTCCAGGTGACTGCCCTTCAAACCCCTGTCCCCCCTTTCTCCCTTGCAGTCTTTCAGTCTCCTTTTCTCCAAGCTTGGAGGAAACATCACAACATACACGATAAATTCCTGTAGCTGAACCTCACTTGGACTCACTATCCTGGTACTCATCATGAAGCCTAGTTGCCACAATCCAATCCAATCTATTTCAAGCCAGGCCAAGCCAAGCCAAACCCCCCAAAACATTCATTTGGTAACTACTATATTCCAGGCAGTAGGAATACAAAGGCAAAATGAGCAACTCTACCTGTCCTCAGGCAGCTTATAGTCCACAAAGAAGTATGTGTGTATTTGATCCTTTGAAGGGCTGATTATGTGTTGGAGGTGTCTCTGGACAGCTCACATACATTGCAGCTGTAGATTCCAGTCCACTAGCGTCCTGATTCCAATGTTAATACCTTTCTAGCATTAACCTGCCTTTTCAGAGACTTAAGCAATATTTGCATAGGGCCATTCCAGACTCGGCAAAATCAGAGTTCCATCAAAGTCACTGGCCCTTTTAAATCAGCAGTGACATTCTTTGTTCACTCAACAAATTTGAGGACATGTTCATTTTCCTGACAGGTTTCAGTGGGTTTGAATGCAGTGGACAGTTTTGTGCTTACTTAACCAGGCAGGTACTTTTTTGTACTAGGTGAGAGGCAAAGCCATTGGTATAAATGTAATGAGAATCTATTTTGGGATATGAGCCCAGCAACATAGACAATTTTTATTAGTATTCATAAATATTTATGTTCCAATGTAATCATAACATTATATAGTATTTTACATAGATACTTAAAATTCACAAGAAGAATTAAAAAAAAAGCTTACCCTTTCCTCCTGGCAGCAAAGCAGTTGAAATGAAATAAAGAAAATACCATAAAACACTGCTTTGTTGTGGGCCCCCAGATGGTGAGACAATATGGTAGAATGGAATGTTGGATTTGGAATTAGAGGCAAACTTAGGCTCATTTGGGGGAGGAAAATACTTCCTATAGTGAGAATGGTCCCAAAGTAGAAGGAACCATGGTTTGGAAGCTCATGGTTTCCCCCCTACCACATAATTTTAAGCAGAGGTTAGATGATCACTCTTCAGGTATGCTAGCTGGCCAAAAAGGTCCCTTTAAATGCTAAACTTTTCTGATTCTGTGATCTGTATTCAAATCTTAGTTCTACTACTAGTAAATTCAGTTCAATTAAATAAACATTTGTTAAAAGCCTATTGCATTCAGGACTTGAGCCTCTCTCCACTGTGTTATATGTAGGTAAGTTCAGATGATGAGATGCCAATCTGTACCAGTAGAGGAAAATGCCACACTGGAAGTTTCTCACACTAGTAAAAGGTCTGCACCGTGAAAGAAAAGAAAATTGTGCAAGGTATTGGGGAAACAGAGAAAAATGTTTTAGTCCTCACCTTCAAGAAGATGTTCCACCTATATGAACCTGCTCTTTTAAGTGAGAATGCAGCATCCCCTCCCAGAGCACACTGGATGCTCTTCCTCCCTTGATGGACACTGATCCTTCTTACTACTGGCTTCTGGGTTCTCTGTTTGGGGAGGGATTCTCTCTGTACCCCTCCTCTCCCTTTCTAGCTTATATTCCCTTATATAAGCTGCCTTCCCTTATTAGACGGTAAGCCCCTTGAGGCCAGGGACCTGTCATTTTCCTTTCTTTCTATCCCCAGTGATTAGCGCAGTATCTTTGCCAAGAAAACTCCGAATGGGGTCACGAAGAGTTGAAAAACAACTCAACAATAACCAGAGAGTGAGAGAGGCCATTCAGTTCAGCCTGCTTGTTTTCCCCAAGTAGGATGCGGAGGGTGTAGGGTGAGGATCTTAGGACCATAAATACTGATCTGAAGGGACCTTTCTGAGAAACAGCATGGTGCAGGTCAGTGGGTGCTGGACTTGGAGCTAGGAAGGACTGGATTCGAATCCTGCCACAGGTAGGTGAGTGTCACGGAGGAAGTCATCTCACTTCTGTGACACTCAATTTCTTCACCTGTAAGAGAGGGATGTTTTATCTCACAGGCTTGTTGGGATATAGAGCATTCATTAAGCACTTACTGTGTGCCAGGAACTATGTGAAGTACTGTGGGTATAAATACAAGAAAACTACACAGTGCCTACCCTGGAGGAGCTTACATTCTACTTGTTATTGTTGAGTCTTTTCAGTCATGCCCCCAGTTTGGGGTTTCCTTGGCAAAGATGCTGGGGTGATTTGCCATTTCCTTCTCCAGCTCATTTTACAGGTGAGGAAACTGAGGCAAACAGGGTGAAGTGACTTGCCCAGGGTCACACAGCTAGTAAGTGTCTGAGGCCAGATTTGAACTCAGGTCTGCTTGACTCCAGGCCAGGCGCTCTGACCTTGGCACCACCTAACTGCCCCTGCATTCTATAAAGGAGAGCTAGAGGCTCAGATGGGATAACAGACGCAGAGGGCATTGGAAACCTTCTCCAGGCACATGTCAGTGTCAGCTGTCAGCATGAGTTTCCATATGAGAAGCGAAGCCTTGAAATAGGAAAGAGAAATGATTCCACCTCCCCGCCTGCCCTCCCCAGTCCAGCCCTTCTGAAGTTCAGTGAGGCCCCACCACCTGCCCCTTCACACCTCTCCTCAGTTGCCCTCCCTCCCTGCCGCATATGGGCCTCCCTTGCCCAGGAAGCTCAGCAGAAGATGCCTTTATCCCCCCAAGACTCTGACAGGCCTTTGTTTAGCCAACAGGGACCCTCGGAACAAGGAGACTTTGTAGGACTCATGGGCAGCTCTCAAGAACCTGCCACCCTGGGGCTGCATGGGGTCATCTGCCGAGCTGGCAGGCCCCCACCTCGAGGGCATGAATGAGCTCCCACAAGCCCCTGGGGCAGGGAGCACACAAACCTTTTGGGAGCCTTTGGGCCAGGGTCCCAGAAAAGGCATTCAGCTCTTGCTCCTCTGGAGCTGCGGTGGGGATAGGGGAGGGTTTCCCCCAACAAGTCCCCACTTGTTCTGAAGGCTCTGAAGGCATCCGGAGCCAAGGCCTAGGCCTGGTTTGCATTCCTGGCTCCTGGCCGTATGATCTCAGGAGCCCCAGCTGTGGCCTGAAAGCACTGTTTGACTCAGGAGCCAAGGCCACAAGTGGTGTGGGATGGCACAGAGTCCTTCCATTCAGGCCCGATGACAGGCCCTTGGCAGGGATGAACCTTTTGGGGGAAACCCAGTCTCAGCCCCAAGCTTGGGTCCCAAGGGCCTTCAAGGGGAGAGGAGAGCCCAGGGGCAGGAAGTGGAGCGAAAGCACCTGTGGAAGGTCACAGAAGCCAAACCTGTCTGTCGACGGGCTGGGTCTGTTTTTCATAGATTTGGGGCGATTTTTGATGAGTAGGTATTTATGATAGCAATGATCCTACTAACTGACCTTAACATAGGGCTTTCAAATTCACAAAGTATGTTACCAAAAAAAAAAATTTCATTTATGCCACACAGCAGAACCAGGAGGATGGTCTGATAAGTATTATCATCTCCCCTTTACGGCTAAGGAAACTGAGGCTGAGGAAATTGTGGGCATAGTTACACAGCTAGTAAATGTCAGGCCAGGATTCAAACTCAGGTCTTCTTGAATCCAAAATCTAGAGAACTAGAAGGAAAAAAGTCAAAATCATGTGGGAATAAGATGAGGTACTGGTCATTCCTAGTGCCCCGTGGAAGCAATGCTGAGGATGCTCAGGGGGCCTCCAGAGGCTGAGCTAACCTCAACGTGCTTTTATTCATTTGACCCATAGACTAGAATGGAGGAGGCTAGACAGTGCAGTGGGAAAGAATGCTGGGCCCAGGGTCCAGAAAAGCTGAGTTCAAATTCTGCTTTAACACTGACTAGTTCTGTGAGCCTCAGCTTGGCTGCTCTGTTTTCTCATCTATAAAATGGGAATCATAATGGTAGCACCCATCTTCCAGGGTTGTTGTGAATATCAAACGAGATCGTATCTATAGAGTGCTTTGTAAACCCTAAAGCATTATATAAATGCTAGTGATTATTAGTAATTAATATTTTAAAAAAGGAAATACTAGCAGAGGGGCAGCTAGGTGGTATGGTAGATAGAATGCCCGGCTTGGAGTCAGGAAGATCTGAATTCAAATCTAACCTCAAACACTTTCTAGCTATGTGACCCTGGGAAAGTTATTTAACCTTGTTTTCCCCAGTTTCTGCATCTGTAAAATAAGTTAGAGAAGGAAACGGAAAACTGCTCCGGTATCTTTGCCAAGCAAATCCCAAATGGGGTCATGAAAGACTGTTGAGCAATACCAACAAAATAATAGCAGTGAAATGACCGATGCTAGGATTGCTTCCATCTGAATTCCATAGAGCAAGATCGAAATGGGATGATACTGTGATAATAATAAAAATAAAATGTGAAAATGAGAATGTAATAATTACATATAGCGTTTTAAGGTTAACAGTATTTTCTTCACAACAACTCTGTGAGGATGGTACCATAAGGATTCTTATTCCCATTTTACAGATGAGAAAACTGAGGCTCAAAGAATTTTAGCGACTTTCCCCATTGTCCCAAGTCAGATTTGAATCCACTTCTTCCTGCATCCGGTACCTGAGCCTCCATATCTAGGACAAACAGAAATCTCCAACAGCCAGTGGGTAGGTATTCACTATGCATCCGCTATGTGCCAGGCATACAGTAGGCATTAGAGATACAAAGAAAGGTGAGGACAATCCTCGCCTTCGCAGGCTAACTGGGGAGGCATCAAGCAAAGGAACAGGTCCAGATGAGCTACACACAAGCACAACAAGCAGCAGAAGAAAATCCAAGGCACTCTAAGTAAGAAGGCATTGGAAAGGCTTCCAAGCTGGGGCTTGAAGGCGCCGGGGGAGCCTGGGCCTTCAGATTTCTCTGTCTCTGTCACAGGCCGGATTTGCAGACTGATAACCTAGCTGTTCCACTTACTCTTAGGGGTAGCCACTTAAATTTCCTGAGCCTCAGTTTCCTCATTCGTAAATATTGGGGTGGGGGGCCAGGGGGCTCCAAAGGCCCAGCTCTACATGTACAATCCTATCATGCCTCCTCAGCTCTTGGGGTCTCATCTGTACAGGGAGGGGTGGGTTGCCCAGGGTGGGTGGCCTCTCCTGGCCCCCCCCCCCCTCTCAGCCCCTCCTCCTGCAGCAGCCCGCAGCCTGGCTCTGGCCCAGGCCGGTGTTACTTAGTCAGCCTTGGCACCCTTGTCCTTGTCCTCGGTCCGGCTTGCCTCTCTCAGAGTCAGTGGGAGCTCATCCTCTGTCTGCAGCTTGGCCTGGCCCAGAACTGAGGCTCCCAGGAGCTCCGCATCGCAGCAGCCGCGGCGGGGGGCCGCTCCGTGCCGCAGAGCTGGGAGCTCAGCCGCCGCTGGGGAGGGGCGGGGAGCCCAGGAAGGAAGGTAATTGGACCCGCTGATCTCTCTGCTGAGAAAGCCGCTGCCAGTCCCAACTCTGCCGTCTTAGATGCAGGGCTTGATGTATGTGGTGAGCAGCCCTACCGTTTGCCATGAGAGAGGCATGAGACGGAGTTATTGATGGAGGGTTAGGGACAAGAAATAAGCAGAACAGAGAGTCTGAGAGCTAGTGTGAAGGGGAGCGGGGACACAGCCCTGGTCTGGGAGGCAGTGGGAGCTGGGTTCGAATCTTGCCTCTGACACAGACTAGCTGGGGGACCCTGGACTTGCTGAGTCCCGTTTTCCTCTAAATGCTGTGAGTAAACTTGCTGTCCTCTGAGCTCCCTCCCAGTTTTAAATCTCTGCTCCTCCGCTCTATCCCTTCTAGTTCTACTGTCTCCCTATGACCTTGCCCAGTCTGTTGAGCCGAGCTCAGATCATGTGGAGTGACTATGCTGTCTGTCCATCGTTTGTCCTGAATGGGATCTCGGGTACAGGACGGGACAGTGGGGTCTCTGCCTCATTCTCCCGTTCATCTGTTCCTTCTGTCACATAGATATCTGGATGCACTTGCCAGGTTCCAGTGGCACCCAAGTCTTTAGAATGTGAAGGAAGGGTGTTTATGGGGTGAGGGCAAATCTAGGATTTGTGGTAGGCTTGTCGATTAGAGGCTGTAAGAGACAATTCATTGTCAGAGTAGGATGCTGAGGAGGTTGGAGGCAGTAGTGGGGAGAGAGACAGAGAGAAAGAAAGAGACACAGAGACAAAGAGAGACAGAGAGATAGAGACAGGCGGAGGAACATTTGTACTGATGAGATCACAGATACATTTGAGTATCTCAGTGACCTTGAACAACACTTTAACTTCTTAGGGTCTCCATTTTCTCCTCTGCTAGACTAGATGCTTGTTGACCAAGGGCTAAAAAGGGCCTTCAGCTTCATCTACCATTAGTACAACCCGCTCATTTTACAAATGGGGAAACTGAGGCCCAGAAACATCTAGGTGATTTTCTTCATGCCACTCTGGTCCTGAGTGGAAGAGATAGGATTTGAACGTGGGTCCTTTGACTGTAAATTCGTTCTCCCCAATCTGTCCCTTCCCTTGACTTTCAGGATTCTTTCCAGCTCTGTGGCTCTGGTCTATGGTGGGCTGTGTGGTCCCCACACAGATAGGGTGGGGAGGACTCCCGCCTGCTCCACTGAATCTTTGTGGGAGGAAGAGCTACGTGATACAGGTATAAGGAAGATCTCGGGTGTCCGGGAGATAGGTGCTTTGAGATCCTAAAGAGTATGTGCTAAGTCCCTTGGAGGTATTGGTCAGCAGGACGTGCCATTGTCCATAATTTGTTGAGATGCAGAGAAGGCAATGACTGACCACAGGTCACCAAGCCCTTCACCTAGACATCGGGCTCTGATTTCCTGACTCAAGCCTTGTGCCCTGGGCCTGCTGCCGCAGCTGGGTAACACGCCGGCTCTGCAATCCAATCCTACCCCAGGAACTTGCTGCTGGGTAACCTTGGCCAAGACGTTTAACTTCCCTGGGCCTCGGTCTCTTGATTGGCCAGATGGGCAGTGTGGGTCAGGTGGCTATTGCAGCTCTAGGATTGTGTGTTCCCTGGGATCTGAAGAGATAACGCATGTAAAGCATTTCACAAGCCTTCAAGCACTATCGAAATGCTAGCTATGATCATTGTTATCATGATTTCTATCTCCAGGCATCAAAATAGAGTCAGGAAGACCTGGGGTCCAGTCTTGCTTCTGACACATGCTCTGCAACCCCAGGCTGACCATTAGTTTTCAGACATTTCTCTAAGATGCCAAGTTGCAGCGTAGGTGCTGATCTGTCTTAGCAGAAGTAGTTTCCACACTGGGATTACCCTACTGGTGAAATCACAGGTGTGGACAAAAACAAAACAAGGCACCTATAGATAACAGCAAGGTTTGGCCAAGGCACAAGCTTCCTCTTGCTGATAACTCTTCAGCCCCAGCTTAGTGATAGGGACTTCCCTGAAGAGACAGTTCTCTATGCTTGCTCTCACCTATGAGGGAGACAGGGTAAATGTTGTACCGCTTATTTTTTAGATGAGGATTCCAGGCACAGAGAAAAGGGAAATGACTTGGTCAAAGTCACGCAGACAGGAAGTCATAGAGCCCACATGTTTTGCCTTCAAGGCCAGGGCTGTTTGTGCCACATCCCACTGCCTCTGACCCTGTGTTCTCGGCTCTCCCTCGGAGCCCACACACCTATGCTCCCGCTCCCTTTCAGGAAATATCATGTGAAGAGGAAGGAAAACCAGACAACTCTAGTCAAGCTGGCCCGTGTGTTCAACCTTTAAAAGTCCACAGAGGGCTTTCCTCTTAATAAGCTTAAGAGATTGTCTTCCCATTTCACAGATGAGGTAAGTGAGGTTTAGAGAAGGTTCACATAGCAAAGAGGAATTCCATCAAAAAAAGATTGCACAAGTATTTTTGAAATGGCTGCCATGTGCCAGGTAAGGAAATACAAAGGTAGACATTAATCTTGTCTTCAAGGAGTATGCATTCTATTGAAAGGAAAACATATGAAGATAAATGAAGTACATACAAAATAAACACCAGTTTGGCTGCAGCGTGTAAGCTGCCTGGAAAGAGAGATTCGAGCTGGATTGTTGTTCAGCCATTTTTCACTCAAGTCTGACACTTCATGACCCCATTTGGGGTTTTCTTGGCACAGATACTGTGGTGGTTTGCCATTTCCTTCTTCATTTTACAGATGAGGAAACTGAGGCAAGCAGGGCCAAGTGACTTGTTCAAGGTCACACAGCTAGTAAGGGTCTGAGTCCAGATTTGAACTCAGGAAGACAAATCTTTTTGATTCCAGGCCTGAGCTCTATTCGTTACGCCAGATTGTGAAGGGCTTTCAATGCCAAAAAAACAAGTCTCTATTTTTTCCTGGATGTTTCGAACAGGGTGTCCCACAGACTTCTCAAACCCTGCGTGTCTATTTATTGTCTTTCTCCCCACATCACTCCTTCCAAACTCCCTCATTTCTGCCAAGGGGGCTGCCATCTTTTCAGTCTCTCAGATCCACAGCCTCAGCATTAGCTCATTTCTCCTCCTCACCTCACACCTCACATCATTTCTCCCTCCTCATGTCTCTCCTACCTAACTTATCTCTCTGCTACCAGAGATACCGGCCCAGTTCATGCCCTCTTTTTGCACGGACTATTGTAACAGGCTCTTCAATGACCTCCCTACCTCAGGTCTCACCTCTATCCAATCTGTCCTCCACACACAGCCAAAGAGGTCTTCCTGGAGTGAGGATCTGATCAGCTGAGCCCCCGACTTCAAACTCCATTGGTGCCCTATTCTCTCTAGTATCAGTCATAAACCCCTCACTTTGGCATTGAAAGCCCTTAGTAACTTAGCTTCAGCCTAGCTTTCTAGCCTTATTGTACATTGTTGCTCCCCTTCCTATACTGGGGCCTAACTACTTCTTTCTGCCCTTCACACACAGCTCTAACCAGCTTCTCTCAGCCCTGCCCACACTCTGATCCAAAAGGGGAAAAATCCATCTCCCTCCTTTTATGGCAAATAAGTGTTATAAACCATTTGCTGTTTTCTCATTCAAGTGACAGCAAATTTCCTCATTCCCTCAGTGGCTGAAAGTCTTCTGGTGTCCCATGAGTTACGAGTCCAAATTACAAATGCAAAGCTGTTATTTCTAAAAAGAGGAACAGGATACTCAGGTCTAAGTTTACTCCTTTACCCTTGAACATTCTACTCCTGGTATGTTTCCACAACAATACTTTAATGGAGTGCTGTGTTCCATTTTTGCCTTCAGGTCAGGTAGTCAGAGGACAAATCAGAAAAGAATGTGAGAAAATCAGCAAAAAGAGCCTTTGGCCAAGAGGAGCTGAGATCACAAATAGGTGAGACCTAGTGGTAGCTGTTTGAAATCTGAGCAGGAGAAAGGGAAGAAAAAGGAAGAAATGAGAGAGATGCAGAAGATGGCTTTCTACCCAAGACCTTCTTCACAGATAACAGCTTAGGCTGACTTCTTCCTACATTAAGGCTTTGACAGGAATCTGTTAATTATACCACAAATGCGACTGGGCGAGTGAATATGTAACATCGCTATAGTGAAAAAATGCCCAGGTGAAGAGGACTTGGGTACCAAGGGCACCCACATCTGGGTGTGGGAGTGAGGTGTACTTTCTTCTTACGGCCACAGACATCCTTTGAACCTCACCTCACCCTTCTCCACTGGCCCTGCCGCTGTGTGGTATAATTAACAGAGGCCTGGGGCCTGCCTTTCTCCGCTCAAACTCTGGTGGAAAGGCTGGACGACCCCACTTCTCCAGCAACTGTACACTCTCTGTGCTGCTGCTCAGCTCCTTCCTGCGTTGCTTACTCTTCTCCCCCAAATTCCTAGTTATGGCTTTGTGATTACCCTGGAGTTTTGGAGAACAGATTCAAAAGAGCTCAGAGAATGGACAAGTTGGATCCTGTGGCCTAAAATTCTATAGCTTACATTGACCCAGAAAGGATGGGAGACTCTGAAGGCATAAATGAGATCAATTCTCTCTTGTTACAGTCCTCTGCTTTCATTTTCTTCATCTCTTCTTAAAGGTGCCTTCTTCTCACAATTGACTTAATTTTCCTATCTGGAGGCCAAATCTACTAGTGGTGTGGTGAAGTCCCATCTGAGCACTTCAGCCTGTGAACATAAGATGGAAAGAAGCAAGCGGAGAGGAAATTCAGGAAAAGATGGTTAAAGGCTGGAAAGGACCTTGAATCTCAGAATCTCAGAACTGTATGGGACCTTGGAGCCTAGAAACAACTAAATAAGGCACCCCCCTAACATGCACATGTATGAATCAGTGAAAAAGCACCCACCATGTGCCCAGCACTGTGCTAAGTGCTGAGAATACTAATTCAAAAAGCAAGACATTCAATGCCCTCAGGGAGGTGACACTCTAACAGAGAAGACAACATAGAGAGGCAGAGGTGTCCAGAGAAGTCACGGGGATGGTGAGTGGAGTCAGGGAGTGATGGATTGATTAATGGCAGAGTTGACTGGATTATTGTTCCCAGAGCTAGAGGTGGAAAGCAGGGGTTAGAGGATGGGGAGCATGGCAGGAAGGTGACTGGGGAGCACAGTATGGACAACCCCTGACAAGCATTTATTCAGTCTTCACTGGAAGACTTCAAGGGTGGGGGGTCCGCAATACCTCCCAAGGTGGCTATTCACTCTTGAACAGCTCTAGTTTTGGGGGATGGCAAGTTTGCACAGACCTGTTCTCAGCTCCTTCTGTCTCCTCCCAACTTTGTCCCTAGTTCTGACCTCTGGGACCAAAGACAGCAAAGATCTTCCTTCTCTCCAGATGGAGGACTTCAAAGGTAGTGAGACTGATCCTGGCTCTACCTTCAGTCTTCTCTTCTCCAGCACAAATATCCCTGGGTCCTTCAGCTGGTCTTTATGACCTTTACCCTTCTCTGGTTGCTCTTCCTAAACAAGTATCCAGATCTGGTCTAACCAAAGAGAAAAGAACCAAAAAATACATGGGAAACCCATTCTATGGAATTGGAATCTTTTTGTGTTGGAAGTCAGCATTCATGGATTTTTCATGGATGAAAATCATAATAGCTAGCATTTATGTAGGGCCTTATGGATTGCAAAGCATTTTACAAATAGTATCTCATTTTATTCACACCACAAACCTGGAAGGTAGATACAATTATTATTCCCTTTTCATAGATGAGATAATTTAGTCTGGGAGAGGCCCAAGAGATTTTCCCAAGGTCACACACCTACTAAGCGTCTGGTGCAGGGTTTGAATCCAGACTTTCCTGACTCCAAGTTCAATGGCTTTTTGATCCATTGCATCACTTAGATGAGAAAGGTATTGGACAATTAAAAAAACAGTCGAGGTCAGTAATGCTCTTAGAAGGTCATGGTTCCTGATACATAGTGTCCCAGGGTTAAAACTTTGCAGAAGATAACAGGAGAAAAATGACCTTAGTGTGTGTTCTAGGAATGAAATTCAAAATTTATTAAGCAGGTTCAAAGCACAGGAGCACCTGCTGGGATGCAAAGATGGCTGGTGTCTTTAAGGAGGGGTAGACATGGAGAATGAGGCATTTCACCAGGCAATGGCTGCAAGGTCTCTTGGGGCAAAGGGCACCAGTTAGAGAAGCAAACAGTCCTTCCACAGGCCCCCTGGGAAGAGGCAAAAACGTCCCAGGGCTGCGGAGGGCCGGTACCCTTCTCCAGGCCCCTTGTTAATATTCACCAAGGTTGTTGTGACAGCTCCTGGTTTCCCATTTAACTTCCTCCTTGAGGGCATGGGAGACTTTATTGAATAAAATCATTCTTGTTCCAGCGTATCTAGAGAAGTGAGTTCATAGGGGACATGCTTATGATGGTTCATGTTGGGTAAATCATTTACTTCACAGATGGCTTTTATAATAAAGCAGAGTATGTAGTCATTCTCTTAATAAAGATTAGAAAAGCTCTGTGAGGAGGCTAGGCTCTGATTCTGGAACACCTGGCTTCCAGCTAAGCCCCTGAGATCTTGGAAAAGCCACTTAACTTTTCAACGCCCCCAGATGACTTTCTAAGGCTATGAGATGCTGAAAAGTTGTTGACCAGTGAAGGGAGTTTCCACACATGAAAATTCTCTATGCCATAGATCAGGACCAAAGAGGGAAAAGCAGTTTAGTGACTGACCATTTACCTTTCTCCTAGGGGAGTTAGAAATAAAAGTGCAAAGAGAGAGAGAGGCTGTGCAGGTATCTTGGGTCTTGGAACATTTTCCCTTTTCAAAGTCATCTCTCAGAGCAAATGGCAGATGTCTGACCTCCCTGGGCTTCAGGAGATGGTTGGCTGGTCAATCTTATTTTCTGCCTGTTGTCCCATGAAAAGATGCTCAGTCATACGCATAGTCATGAAGCACTGGATTTCTGTGGGGGTTTTTGTTTGTTTTTGTTTGAGACAGGTAGGGTGCTGTGATGAAGATAGCAGAGGCAGAGACCTGGATTTAAATCTCAGCTCTGACACTTACTAGCTGTGAGACCCCTGCAAAAATAAGTTCAGTTCCATGGGCTTCGGTATCCTCCTCTATAAAATGGGGATGATGTTATCTTAGAGAGCCATTAGGAAGAGTGTTTGTAAACCTTCAGTGCCCTATACACAATCATCAAGAGACAGCATCATGTAGTGGCTACAGCACCAGCCTAGGATGCAGGAAATCCTGGGTTCGGCTCCTGCCTCTGACCCCATTGGCAGCATGACTCCAGGCACCTCACTTACCCCTTCTGAGAGCTCTCGAAGGTTCCGAGCTGCTGAGGAGTCATTGGTATGCCTTGTTGGAGAGACAGTTTTTCAGCATCTTGCATGTTGCCCAACATATAGCAGGCATTTAATAAATGCTGCTTGGTTGACAGCTGAGTAGTTAATGGATGGGTCTTTGAAGTATCACCATAAGAGGACTTTGATTGATGCCCATTGCAGTAGATTCTGGGGTAATTCCTTCTTCTCCTTTTCCCATTTGAATAACCAGGGAGAATAACCACCACGAGCACCCCCCGGATTTTCACTTCCATTCAGCTGGCCTCATGGGGCAGAAAGACCTTGGGCAATATGGTGCCCCGGCCTTTCTCCCTCCAATCCTGCCATGAACCCAGAGCTCCT
Source organism: Phascolarctos cinereus (assembly GCF_003287225.1). Classification (NCBI taxonomy): domain Eukaryota; kingdom Metazoa; phylum Chordata; class Mammalia; order Diprotodontia; family Phascolarctidae; genus Phascolarctos; species Phascolarctos cinereus. Next base: position 20,662,687 of record NW_027555736.1, read on the forward strand.
AAAGACCCTCATGTTTCTGGATCTCCCTACATGGATGAAATCACAGGTTCCCTTTGAGGCTTGAATACTCAAGTGGACAGGAGATTCCACAGACTTAGGAGTTCTCTCCAAAGATGCAGATTGCAGCTTATTCATTCCTGCCCATTTTGTGTGAATCTTGTTGATAGGTGCCCAAAAGTTTGCTCCAGGAGGTCCATCCTGGACCCTTCTTGTTCTCTCCTGCCTTTGGCAATGATTTTGCATGTGTGTGTGCACATGTGCATGATTCAGTCTCCAAAGCAGCCTGTCTATAATGTTCTTTTCAGCTGGAGGCCCAAAGATGGATGCTTGTAGAAGCAGGAAGCACAGGAGAGAGAAATAAACAGCTGCCACTGCAGACTTCCAGGTGAGTAACAAACTATTTCTCATGGTGAAGAACCTTAAGATTCCACTTAAATACACTATTTTTTTTTTAGTTTTTTAAAAAACGATGCCTCTCTCCCTTTGCTTGAGTCTTCAATCTTTCCCTGCAATCTCCCTAGGGCAAATCCTCCATCAATAATCTCCCATGTTCCCTTCTCATCAATCCACACTCTCTTCCTTTCTCCAGCTTCCCTTCTCCAGTTCCCAGCTCCCATCCATCCTACTCAAGAAGTCACCTTTATTCTTCCCAGTTATTCAAATGGGAAAAAGAGGAGGAGAAGGAGTTACCCCAGAATCCACTGTAATGGTCGTCAGTGAAAGCCCTCTTACAGTGACACTTCAAAGATCAATCAATTAATTAATCAGCAGTCAATCAACCAGCATTTATTGAGCACCTACTGAATTCTGGGCTGTATGGTAGATCTGGGGATGAAAAGGCAAAAATGAAACAGTCCTTGTCTTCAAGGTGCTTGGGTAATCTTACCCCAACACAGACTAAAATCTCTTCTATCCACAGTAGACAGTTACGTGACAGAAAAATAGCACTCTTTGGGGCTAAGGGGGGCATCAAATAACAGCCCTAGGGTCTGCCTGTGGGCCTGCAGTCAGATCTGTTTAGTTTAGTAGGACCTACTTGAGCTCCTCAGGCCCAGCTTTTGAGACCCCAGAATAGCCTCCATGCCATAGTAGAGAAGTGGAGGAGGACCTTTGTGGACCAGGGAACAAGATGGCTGCTGGGCCATGGGCACAAATGCTTTGGCTCATTAGAGTACAAGCGGCAGTGTCTGGAGAATCACAGAAGCTCAGAACCCAAAGGAACCTCAAAGAACCCATACTCCAATCCAATTTGGACAAGAATCCCTCATTTACCATATCCATATATCTAATCAATTCTCAAATTGTTTCCTCTGTATCTGTCTTTATAACATCTCTTACATATGCCCCCCTCTCCTCTCACAGCCACCACCCTATGTCAGCCCTCATCACTTTTCACCTGGAATATTACAAGAGCCTCTTACTAGTCTCCTTTGACCCAAGTCTCTCCCCACTGTAGCCTTTTCTCCACTCACTGTCAAATAGATCTTCCTAAAGTGTGGACCTAACCATGTCACCCCTCTACAGCATAAACTCCAGTGGCTTCCAATTACCCCTAGGGTTAAATACAAATTTTTCTGTTTGGCATTTGAAGGTCTTCACAGCTGGTTCTGGCCTCTCTTCTAGGCTTCTTCTACATTCCTTGCCTCCAAGCACACTAGAGTCCAGTCAGACTGACCTAGTGCTTTATCCTCACATAGGAGTCTCCATCTGTCTTTTGTACTGGTAGTCCTTCAGCCTTGGAATGTTCCTTCTCTTAGCATTCCCAGCTTCCTTCAAAACTCAGCCCAGATTCCATCTCAGGCAGGAGGCCATGAAGCATCATATGGCTTGCCCACTCAAAATAGTTTTGATTTGAAGTCATAAAGCAGTTGGAGTAGTGATCACCCAGGTTGTCAGTATCAATCCTGCATTTACTTCTTGGCAATTTCCAAACATCCCTACTGTGTCTCCTGTCTGGGGCCAAGCAGAATGAATCTAATCCCACTTCCCCATGACAGCCCTGCGAATGTGTGAAGGCCGCCATCATGCCCCTCTCAAGTCTGTCCAGGACAAGCATCTCCAACTACTCCAACTGTTCCTTTTGCACATGGTTTCGAGGACCTTCTCTAGCCTGGTTAGCTCCCCAGCTTATCAATGTCCTTCTCAAAACACGGTGCTCAGACCTGAACAAAATTCTCTAGATATTGTCTGATCAGGGCTCAGTATAGTAGGATTCTAGATAACCTCAGTTATAAACATTACACCCCTTTTAAGATTCCATTTACTTTCCCGGTTACCACATCACACTGTTGACTTATGTTGAGGTTTCTGTCCACAAAAATTCCCACATGCATACCATTTAGCTACACTTCATCGTGTATTGTGAAGTTGATTTTATGGGTACAGGTAGATTGTAGGGTACTCTTTACCTCTTTTTTTCTCCTTGTCTTTTTTCTCTTTTCCTTATGCATAATTGCCTCCCCCTGTTTCTTCTCATGCTCCAATAGTTTCTCTACATTTTTCTTCTTCTTCCTCCTCAAACCAGTGACTGATAACTCCAGTTATTGCATCATAGTTAGGGCTGAAAAGGTGACTAGTCCATGTCCCTATATAGGTCTAGTAAGATTGGGAAATAAGTGACATGTCTTCTTAATCCTCTTTCCACCATCTTGGCATCTTCTCTTTCCACTTCCTGCTTTTTTCCCAAGGATCCAGGACCCTCATGATGTCCATTGGATGTCAGATATGGTGGTCCAAACCTACCTTCCAACAAGCCCCCCAAATGTTGGACCTTTCCCTCCTCTCATTCTGCATCAACACTTTCCTGTCCTCTGTTTCATCCGTTTAGGACCTAGTAATCCATGCTGATGATTTAATTCATCTTCTATTCAGCAAAGTCTATATTTTCACAAAGGCCTCCTGGGGTTATTGCTTTCATCTAAAATGGAATGATATCAATGATAGGTGTAGAAATTACAGAGAGGCATATTTAGGATTGATGTTGAGAAAATCTTCCAAAGTACAATAGCTCTGCCAAAGTGGAATGGGCTGCCCTGGGAGATGGCAAGGCCCCCTCCAATAGAGGTCTTCATGTGGACATTAGATGATCAAGGTCACAATACTGTAGAATGGGGTTTTGATCAGGTACAAGTTAAACTAAATGGCTTCTGGGATCCCTTCCAAACTCTGAAATTCTGTGATTTCATTTTGTCAGAAGGAATATTTTAGGGAAAGTAGAACTTTGAGGCACAGATTATTTCCTAACATTTGATAACCATCTCTTCTTCGTTCATGTAGGAGAGGCTCCATGCCTTGAGAGACTTTTTCCCTTAATAGGCGTATCTATAACGATGAAATCTCAATGTCTAATTTCCTATGAAAATTATGGGAGATTATGTCATGTACTGTGTGTCTATTGCCCATCCCCCAATAGAATATAAGTTCCTTGAGGACAGGGACTGTTTTGTTTGACTTTGTGTATCGAACAATGCCTGGCAAATAGTTAGGTACCAATAAAGGCTTGTTAATTGACTGATTGCTCCATGAAGGGGTACTGAATGTTGGGCTCCTGAGGCAGTACTCAAAATTAATCACCCTCCTCTTTAGGAAGGAAATGACAAAGCACGTCTGAGTCAACTACCTTTGAAAGTATGGTAAATGTTAAAAATATGGGAAGTGCTGCCTGGGGACCAATCTCCCAAAGGACTATCATTCCAGTCTTGCTGAAGCATGAGTATTAAACAACTAACAGCTAGAGAGGATAAGGATGGTTCTCTGTTAAGAAACGCTATGAAGCCCAACTAGGCCAGTAAAAAAATATGAATAAGGTAACTTTTGCTTGGGTCCCACCTCCTGCCCCTTCCTCACTCTCCCTCAAATGCTCTCTTTCTGAGAATCACAAAATTTCTGAAATCAATTCTAGGCCAACCCATCACTGAACACTAGGTCAAAGGACTTAGGGTAGGAACTGGCTTTGGATATTATTCACTGTTACCTAAGGCCCTTTCAATCTATAGATGAAGAAACTGAGGACCAGGAAGGTGAAGTAATTTGATAAGATCATAGGTTTTCTGAAAGGACCTCACAGGCCATCTAGTCCAACCCCCTTATTTTACAGATGAGGAAACTGAGGCCACAGGATGGTTTACCCAAGGTCATCCAGATTTGGACTCAGTTCATCTGATTCCAAATCCAATACTCTTTCCAATATACCATCCATATGACTTGTTCTGGGTCACACAAGGATGTAACACATTCAGGTTTGGAAGTAATGTCTCTGGACCATAAATCCAGGGGTCTTTCCATTCTATCACTTTGCTTCCTCTCCCCATTCCTCTAACAAGGTGGTCATCTAGACTCCCTCTGAATAGACTCTCTCTGAAGACCTCCAGTTATGGAGAGCTCAGTGTCTACTTTGGCAATCCATTCCAATTTGAGACAGCTGTTTCCTTGGCATCAAGCCTCGGTTTCTCTCTCTTTAGCAGCCACCCTAAATGTGCCCTCTGGGAGAGACAAACAGATAAATGTCTAATGCTTCTTCTATAGAGCAGAGCTCCACAGTCAAAACCTTGTCCTGAGGCCTTCAATTACCCTGACCTAGAATAGAGTTCTCCCTCTCTCATTTGCTCTTTGTTCCCCATCAGAGCCCTACCTAGGGGTTGCTTGTGATGTGCATACAAGGGAACTCCTGACACCAGTCACGCAATACAGGCCATTAATTAGGCTTTGGGAGTTTTGCAAATTCCACTTGAGATCCCCACTACTGAGATTACTCAACATTGTCATTCACCCAGATTTGCTGACTGAATGACTCTGAATGAGTCAACTGCCTGCCTGCAGAGGATAATATTTTGCCACCGTGGAGGATATTCAAAAGCTGCATGAGAGCTGACTCTAGCTCTGGATAAGGGTGGCAGCCAGCCTGCTACATAGCCAGTGATTAAGATCTAGGATCAAACTACTAAACACCAATTCCTTGGTGGGGCACTGTATGGGGGCAGATTCATACAGAAGCAAGGCATCATGATGAGGGCACACAGGCAGCATAGAGGGTTGGAGAAAGGCCTTCTGTTGAGAACATTTGAGGCTTGGGAAGATGTGGAGCCTGGGACAAAGAAGACTTGGAGGTAAGAAGGAACATTAAAGATGCCGGCCAGTATTTGAAAGTCTGTCAATCCATGAGAGATTAGATTTATTCTGTTTGACCCTGAGGGAAGCATGAGGAGTAAGGAATGCAAGTTATGGAGAGAATGGAGAGAAGGGCTTGGGCTGAATGTCAAGAACAGCCTCCTCCCCTTTAGAACTCTGTAAATGTGGAATGGGCTGTCTCAGGAGGTGACAGGCACCATGTGTTGGGGGATCTTGTTAGAATAGAGTCTGCACAAGATGCCTGTGGAGACTGTTCCAAATCTGATATTCGGTGATTCCCTCCAATCTTCTTGTTTGAAAACGTAACAGTGTAGTCCTCTCCCTGATCCCTAAGCCTGGTGGACAATTAGAGGTGTGGCATGAAACATAGTGGAGTACAATATCATTCTCCAACTTCTAAAGAACAATGAAAGGTGGCATGGCAGAGTGGGTAGAACACAGAATACTTGCTAGAATTGGAAAGATCTGGGTTCAAATCCTGCCTTTGTAACTTAGTCCTTGTGAAACATTGGGAAGGTCACTTGTCCTCTCAGGACATCAGTTTCCTCATCTATGAAATGAAGAAGTTGGACTACATGACCTCAAAGGGCCCTTCCAGCCCTAAGTCTAGGGTTTGATTATCCTTGGCATTAAGGGAGAGAAGGGAGGTGAGACTAGGGGTCTAGTGAAGAAAGCCATGAGTGAGGAGTCAAAGGGCTCAGGGTCCAATCCTAACTCTACCCCTTGCCAACTGTGTGGCTTCAGGCAAGTTACATCACTTCTTTTGGCCTCAGTTTCTCCATGTGCCAAATGAAGACCTTGGACTAGATAAACTGTAACATTCCTTTCAGCTTCCAATTAGTGATCCCGTGAATGATGATAAAGAAAGTAGGGGAATTGCTTCCTCTCTTCTCCTTTCCTCTCTTCCTATGCCTCCCCTGTGGCATAAACTATATACGTACATACATACATACATACATACATACACACACACACACACGCACACATATACATACACATACATATGTATATATACACACACAGATATACACACATATACATATATATGTATACACATACATACACACATATGCATATGTTTTATACACATACATATATAGTATTTATGTATGCATGCACATATTCAAAAGAGTCAACCTCTGAAGTGGAAGAGTTGTCACTTTTGGAAGATGAGAAATTCTGGGCTGAAAATTCGACCTTAAGTTGCTTGGTAGGAACATGTGTAGCTAGGGGGTGCAGTGGCTAGAGTACCATTCCTGGTGTTAGGAAGATATCTTCTCAAGGTCAAATCTGGCCTCAGACACTTGGTGTGGGGCCCTGAGCAAGTCATTTCACCCTGTTTGCCTCAGTTTGCTCATCTATAAAATGAGCTAGAGAAAGAAATGGCAAACCACTCTAGGATTTTTGCTAAGAAAATCCCAAATGGGGTTACAAAGAGTCGGACATGACTGAAACAACTGAACAATAACCACCCGCTTTCCAAGTCAGAAATCATCAGTGGGAAGAGGCACCAAGAAACGAAACCATGAGACGCTCCTTTTTCTCTTTTGTGTGACAGTTGCCTTCCAAGGGGAATGGTGGAAGTGGGTATGTCTCAGGGACCTAGTGAAGAATACTCTTCTCCCCCTTTCCTGTGGTTTTGTGGATGAGCCTTTAATTGGGTCTTTGGAAAGGTCCAGTTGAGCTTTGGAGAGGCAATGAGGTAAGGCAAAAAGAGCACTGAGTCTCAAAGAAGACTCGGGTTCAAATCCCACATTTTATGCTTATTACCTGCATGATGTTGGACAAGTCACTTAACTTCCTACAGTTTCCTCATCTGTAAAATGAGGGGATTGGATTAGAAGGCTTCTGAGGTTCTTTCCGGGAACTAGCTGTGCAGGAGACTGGGTGGGTGGGTAAACACCTGGAAGAACACAAGTAGTTTTTATAACATCAGGGCTGTCCTGGATGTGAGTTTGGAGTGCTCATAATGATGTATATGAGATGGGTCCTGGGAACGCTTGAGGTTGTAGCCTTATGTAATGTTTCTGGGTAAATAATCAATGGGCAAAAATCCCTTGGTAACTCAAGGAAGCAACTTATCTTAGTAGGAGCAAAGTGGGAGAATGAGAGGAAAGAGATACTACAATGCTCTCAACACAAACACTGTCCTATGGACAGTGGTCCATAGGAACAGGTCACCCCAGTTCTGCAATGAGCCACTCCAGAAGAAGAATATTGGACTTCCCCCTTGAAAGCAGCTATTTCCCTCCATGCTGAGCCCACCTTGGGGAGAAAGAAATGACGCATTAACATGATATCTCCTCTCCTTTCTAGATTCAGGGCTCCCAATTGGAAGAGTCCAATGGAAGGATTGCTATTTTGTACCACGGGAGCATTTAGCACAGCTCATGGTTGTTTCTAACATACATGAAACATTAGATTGCCCAAACTAAGTCTTAGCAGTACACAAAGCCTATAAAGTCATGTGATGTCTTCTAAGAAAAAACAGCAGGACTTACCTATCCCAATCTTCTTCCAAGTAGTCATCTTGAGGGACTGTGCACTTACTCTGGGGAAGATGCCTTTGCACAGAACATTTATTAAACTGCTTTTAGAATCACTTGTGACAAATGTCTTTAAATTCTTCCATTCGCAGAATCCTAGATTCTCAGAAATTCAGAGCTGGAAGGAATGTCAGTGATCACCTAGTCCAATTCACACTCCCAAAAGATTCTTGGCTTCAAAAATACTTGATGGTGGTCACCCAGCCTGGGCCTGAAGACCTCCAGTGAGGGCAAGCCTGCTGTTTCCTGAGGTAGCCCATTATAATTTTGAATAGCCTTCATCACCAAGGACATGTTCCCTACTTGAAGCCTAAAGTTACCTCTTTGTGACTTCCACTTACTGCTTCTGGTTTTTCCCTGTGAGATGGAAGAGTCTAAACCTGCTTTAATGTGTCAGCCCTGTAAAGACCTAAAATGAACCATCATATCTCCCTTAAGTCTCCTCTGCAGGCTAAACATTTCTAATTCAATTGTTCAATTCAATTCACATTTATGAAGCACCTTCACATGCAAAGCTCTATTTTAAGGATGGCCCATAACAAGACCAAAATGAGAGAACCCCTGACTTCATGGAGCTTCCATTCCATTATGCAGGTGAGGGGAATGGGGGAGGATGGAGACAACATATACCAACATAAGTAAATACAAGGTAGTTTGGAGAAGAAGAATGTATTAGCAAATAAGAATGCTGGTTGTTGTCCATAATAACCGACCTTTGTCCTTTGAAAATGAATTTTATTTTTTGGAACAGTCACAAGTGATCCAGAACCACCTTCAAGAGAGTAGGATCAAGCTCTGTAACAGAGCTCAGGGCATTTAGATGATGGAGCAGTGGGCCTTTATCTTCTCACGTGATTTATGGCCTGCATCTGAACGCAATTCACCAAGGGGAGCTTTGAAAATGTTCTGAGCTGCGCCCGGCCGAGGTAGCTTGCCGGGCTGCCGCGGCCGAGGCAGTTCTGGGAGGATAGACTTACACCTGGGAGTCACTTAGTCTTTTGAAGTCACTTGGTCTGAACCACTCATTTTACAAAGGAGGAAACTAAGGTCCTACCCCCTAGTGCAAGGCTTAGTGAGAGGTTAACTAACTAACCCTAGGTCTTATGGGTAGAAAGGGATAAAACCTGGATTTGAATCCATCCCTTCTGATTTCAAAGCCAAACTTCTTGCTGCACCATACCGTCAACTTATAATGCTCCCATCTGAGACGTGGGAAAGACCTTAATTTAGAAAGGCCAAGGTCACCCGCCGCATCTTGGGCCATCGCCAGTCATCTTGACTTTTGTCCGGCCACTGGACTTTGATGGCTCTAGAGGGGAGAGTGAGGCTGATGACAGCACAGCTCTGCTTCACTGAAATCCAATAAATGAGCAAGTCAAGGCATCACCCTCCTGATATCATTGGTCCTCTTCAAGAAAGGAAGATGGACAACAGTGACAACAACGACAACAATGAGTGCTCCAAGATCAATACTTAAAGGAAAAACACTCCCCTGGAAGTGTAAGCTCTGATTTTCTTTGTAAAAAATCAGCCTCATTATCATTTCACTTTATGATATAGGTCATAAACCACTGGATCCTAGAATGCTGGGTAGAGGAACCTGGGAGGTGATCAAGAACCACCCTGCATTTTACAGATGAGGAAACTGGGCCCAGAGAAGGGAAATGACTTATCCTATCTTTACCAAAACACAAAGGAAGTGAATTTCTTCAATGATACCAATAATTTCGATTTTTGTTTTTACTTTTTGGAAAATATAAACTTCAATCTTCAACTGTTTCTTTGTGACTGCCCTTAAACAAATCCACAAACATTAAAGGATTTTCTCATCTCATGTTGTCACCACCACTACCAAAATCAGGTATAGATATGGAGCCTGAAGCTCAGAGATGGAGAATGATTTGCTAAAATGTCATAGCTATTTCTAAGTTGGTGGGGGACTAGAATTCAGCTCTTTGGGCTCTTCTCGCTGCATCTATTCTTACAGGTTCATGAGAAATAGAGGCTAATCCCTGGAAATGTAGTTCCTCCCTCCTTCAGTTTTCTACTCCCATAAAATGATTGTCTCTTTTTATAGGCCTGGGGTGAGAAAAGAGTAAGAAACTGAACTCTGTATGTTTCTATATGTATTTCTGTAAATAATAGTAATGAGAACAGTGGTTACAAAGGGGGAGGGCAGGGCTTTTGGAGAGTGGAATTAGGATTGTTCTGATTCCTAGACAAGTATATGCTCCTGAGAAAATACAGTGAGGTGATCAGCGTTCTGATCCAGGGATTTAGACAGTGCTGATAGCAATTGTACTCCTTAGTGATGTAGAAATAGTTGAACTTAGCATCTAGTTAAAAGGGTTAGTTACAATAGGAAATTAGCAAAAGATAGGCTTCCTCCCTGACACTCTTCACTCCAAGCAGACTCCCCTGCGGTGACTTCTCAGAGTTTTACAGTTTCCAGCCACGAAAAATAAAATTCCTGAATAAAAGCATTTCTGGAGAGTTGATTAAGTGCCTGGCACTGTGCTAAGTTCTTGAGGCTACAAATAAAAAGTGAGACAATACTTGCAGTCAATAATGGGAGACTACACATATGTGAGTATGATGGACAAGGTAGGCAGGTTTGGTCTGAGGAGTCATGGGCATGGTGAATAGATTTGTATGGAAATCCATTGACATTCTCTTTCCAAGACAATGGTACTATGGATTTAATAACTATACTCAGAGTAAGAGGTAAAGAGGAGGAGAATGGGATGTGGTGAGAAGGGGGTGACAAGATGGCTGGATGGGATCTGAAGTATGGCTTGGTTTGAATGTCAGTGAGTGAGACAGATATAGTGAGCTCATTGCTCTGGAGGTCTAGTCCTGAGGGTAGAGGTCCAGGTGAGGACAGGCAGTACAACGTCGGGGTAGATAGCAAAATGACTGGGATCGATGGGTGGACAGGATGTGAAATGTTAGATATCCAGTTAGATATTGCCAGACAGTTGTATTTGTGCCCACTCCCTCACTACTCAAGGCAGCTCAGCCAGAGGGGAACCTCAAAGCTGGGTGGATTAACTTCTGCAGAAAGGGAGGACTCACAGGAAGTCTTGAAGATCTGGTGTAGAGGATCCAGTTCTAGGTGGGGAAGAGCAGGGGAGCAGGAGGGTCAATGGTAAGATGACCAGGGTAGATGGAGTCCAACGTTCTAGGGTCCCTTTACCTTTGGAGCTTGGGGTCCCTTCCCCTTTCATTCCCTTCCCATTAAATCAAATGTGTCTTGAAAAGTTGATTTGAGGGTGTTTTGTACTCCTTTCCCCAGTTGTCAAAATGACCAGTTACTGTTCTGTCCTACCTGGTCGGATCTGAGGGAAACACATATTCCTTTTCACTAGCTGCCATGATATGTGAAGCCTTCTCTAGAAACTTTCTCAGGTTAAGGAACTGAAGGACATTGATTGGAGGAGATCTCTGTCATGGGGCTCAGTGGAGGCTGGTAGCTCTGGACGGGACTCTGCCAAGGGAAGAGGGCACTGTTCTGATATTTTCAAAAATCAGTCCATGGCCTTGAGGAGCTCACAGTTTAAGGAGGGACACAACATGCCTTTCTTTGCATTCCTAAGTGCTTAGTCACTCAGCTTCCCAGAACATAAATGTCTGAGTTCTTTTCTTGGTGGAATCCTGACTGATAGCAAGTTGAGGTATTTTAAACCATGAACTTTTAAAAACACCCTCAGCTCTTACTGATAAGTCTGCATTCTACCCTAGAGTTGTAGAGGATAATTCTGGAAGTTGAAATTTAATAGCACCCTCATTTCTGCATCTATAAAAAGTACAGAAATTCTCCAGCCTTGCTCTGTATGGTGAAGATATTCTAAAATGTCAGCCCATAATTAATCCAAAATGCTCTTTCATTAAAATATGTAATGATGCTTTCTGAGCATATGAAGCTTAATTGGGTGTAATGAAACTAATGAGATTTAAAACAAGGGTACCTTAAATAAAAGTATGCTGCCAGAGTTAGAAACTCCTGCAAGGCAAATGAGGTGCTGCCAGGAGTCCCGTATCCCTGGTAGAATGTTTCTGTGTAGGCTAGAAGCACTCTTTCTCATCTATAAAATAGGGATCATAATCTTTGCACCTCTACTGTATGGGGTGGGCTACTAGGAATGAACTTTGTAAACCTCAAAGTGCTCTGGAAATGGAAACAATTGTGATTGGGATAAAATTCTAAACAAACAAATAAACCCTAAGGTGAATCAATTGGGGCTATGCCCTGGGCTACTCTAATGGAGGGGACATTACCAGCATTTGCAGGCCAATAGCTTAGAAACAACTAGTTAGTTAACAAGGATAGTTAGTTAAAACAGGAAGCTACCAGATGATATGCTACCTTACCTCTCCTCTACCAGAAACCTGTTCCATAGAGTTAGCTCTCATCTGGCTGATAGCTCTCCACCTTTTCCATAGGAAGGGTGTGAAAGACTCAATCAAATGATTCCATCACCCCTTCCACCAGAATGCAAGCTCATTGAGGTCAGGAACTATTTTATTTTTGCTTTTATATCCACAGCACTTAGCATAGTGCCTGATATGTAGTAGGTGTTCAATAAATGCTTGTTGGATTGAAGTGGATTAAGGATGCTTTTATTTCATCTTGGATAGGCAAGGTGGCACTCAAGGGTCTAGAAGACTCTATCATCATTCATTGATCTCATCTGAGCTCCTTAAGAGCAGGGACTATCTTTTACTTTTCTTTGTATCCCTAGCTATTAGCACAATGCCTGGCACATAGTAGATACTTAATACTGTTCAGTGATTGATCCGAGAAACTTGCAGATTGTATGCCACAAAGTCTGGAAGAGTCAGGAAATTGAAGAGAGAGAAATGTTGCCACTTCCACCCTTCCATCTTTGATGAGCAGGGGGATCCAGCCAGGACTTGTGGGGAAGGGACTGCACAAGCTGAAGCCCTCATATTCAGAAACGTAAGTTACTCTAAGGATTTCCTGATATCCTTGGGATGAATAATTGTCCAGTTAAAGAGTTCTGTTTTGTTTCCTTCCTTTCAATAAAACTACAAGGATGACCTATAAATCAAGGTAGCAGCCTCAGTTTATTGAAGAAGATAGGTTCCAGATCCATATTGTCCCAGGTTTTCTGGGTGAGGGCTATGATACAAGTGTGAGACAATTCCCTAAAGTGCAGGTAGGGTCTTAGTGTAATAAGTATCTCTAACACAACGGTCACAAGAGAAAATTCTCACCCCCCCCCCCATTTAATTCAATTTAAGCTGTCTCCAAATTCTCTGAGTCACTGCAACAAAAAGTGTGTTTTGCATCTTCTAGTTTTTGCAGGGAAAGAGGTATGACTTCATCATTATGAATTTCTATGAACGTATCATAGTTGCGGTGCAAGCTGAGGAAATAAAAAAAAACAAACCCCAATATCCAACCACCAATCAAGGGAACATCTGAATCCTGATTACCAGGTGAAGATCATTTCATGTCAAGGAACATTTATTAAGCACCTACTATGTGCCAGGCATTAGGGACACAGAGACAAAAGTGAAAAAACAATCTCTACCCTGAAGGAACTTTTATTCTGCTGGGGGAACAGAATATATATTGAGAAGTAAATTTTATACATTATATATAATATATATACATACACACATATATGTTTATATATATTATAAAGTATGGAGGTAGGTGAGAGTGCTAAGAAGAGGGAAGGTATTGTAGGAGGTGGCACCTGAGACATGATTTGATGGGATATAGAGATTCTAAGAGGCAGAGATGAAGAGTGAATGAATTCTAGGCATGGGGACAGCCTGTGCAAAAACCCAGGGTAAGAGATGGAATGTTATGTATGGGGAGCTATTAAGTAGGCTAGTTTATTTATAGTGTATGGTGTGCAAGGGGAAGCAATGTCAAGTCTGGAAAGAGTACTAGAACCATATTATGAAAAATTTTATATGCCAAACACAAGAATTTGTATTTTATTCTGGACATGCTAGGGGGCTGATGAAGGTGGAATAGTAGAGACAGGGTCAGACCTGTATTTTTTGAAATTTCTATTTGACAGTTGTGTAGAGGATGAGAGGAAGGGGGATGCCAGATATTGGGAGACCAATGGAGAGGCTTTTGTAATAGTCCAGGTGAGAGGTGATGAGGGACTGAACTAGCATGGTCACACTAGCTGCCAGAAGATAGAAAATACTAGATATGAGAGATGTTAAGGATACAGGATTGACAAGATGTGGATTGAAGATGATGCAGAAATTGGGACTGAGTTGGGGAAGCAGAGGCTTCCAGGGAGCCAGTCTGTAAATCCCCACAGGAACTTATATCCAGAGGGCAGACACTCTAAAGTCCCAGGGTGCCAGAGATCAGAATGAAGAGGAGCTGAGGTAACCTCAGGCCTGGAGATTCATACCCTGGAAGTAGGACCTGTAGTAAAGGTGGTGCTGAGGAGGCAGGAGATTAAGCAGCATGTGCAGGTAATTGTTTTAGGGACCTTTACCTAGAAATCCCTTCCCTAGCGATCCCTATGAGATCCCTAACTCACTGAAAATAATCCTTAGACAATTGTGACCCAGAAGGACAAAATGAAAGAAACATGGCTAGACACTAGTTTATGTGAGGAAAAAAAAGAACTTGGGGGCTTTAGTGGACTTCAGGCTCAATATGCACCACTTTTTAGAGCAGCCAAGAATGTTGATTCAATCTTAGGCAACATTGATGGAGGCACAGTATGCAAGACTTTGAGTCTCAGTTTCCTCATCTGCAACATGAAAAGGCTGAACTCAAGGGCTTCTAACATGCCTTATAGTTCTAAATCTATAATCATACAATCATTTGATTAAGAAATAGGTAGTCTCACTGTACCTTACCCTAGTCAGGTCAGATCTAGACTGCTTTGTACAGCTCTGGGTACCATGTCTTAGGAAGGAAATGGATAATCTGGAGTGTGTGTGTGTGTGTGTGTGTGTGTGTGTGTGTGTGTGTGTGTGTGTGTGTGTGTATGGGGGGTACTATAATAGTTAACTCCAAGTATTTGAAGAGTTGTTGTGAGGAAAAAAGATGTGACTTGTTCTGTTTGTCCCCAGAGTGAGCAACTAGATGCAATGGCTAGAACTCACGAAGTGCGAGATTTAGGCTTGGTGGAAAGAAAATCCCCTAGCAATTACAGTTATCTAAAAGGGAAATTACAGAAAGAATGAAATGCCTTGAGAAATAATGTGTTCCCCCTCCTGGGAAGTTTTCAGTGCAAGGCTGAATAAACGCATCTGAGGTATTTTGTAGAGATGATTCCTTATTCAGGGATTCACTGGACTTGTTTGTTCAGTTGTTTCAGTCGTGACCTGTGGAACACGACCCCATTTTGGCCTTTTGCCACTGAGGTACCTTCTAACTCGGAAATTCTGTGATTTTGTGAGGGTTGAGGGTGGGGCAGTATGAGATAACCAGATGGTTCTCACTGTTTCTATGCGCCTGTGTCACAACCCAGACAAGCAGAGGTCACATTCTGCCTCTTATACTTTCAATTGTCCCAGCTTTGTTGCCTGACTGCTTTAAATTACTTGGGATTCTCAGGTGTGAAAATCCCTGGGGTGAGGGTGGGGTAGAATGTGCTTGATTCAGCACCATGGCCAGCTACCTCCTCAGCAACAGTCTGCCAGCTTAGCACCCTGTCCAGTAGCTTGCCCACTGAAGCTGAGTGTGTGTACTCCTTTGCTATTACAGAATTTGAGCAAACTAGGCCCTGAGATTGGTTTTTGTGCTGGATGGAACAATTTAATCTGCATTCCTTGATGGTCTTAGCGGCTGTACACATTAATCCAAAAAGCCTTTGTTGGAAAATGAAAATGAAAGGGGGAAGTTTTTATAAGCAGGAAATGTATAAGCAAGTACTTTGAGTTATTTGTCTAGGGTGATGATGTTTAAGGTGATCTAGGCAAGTCATTTAACTTTCTCAGTCTGAGTTTCCTCATCTGTAAAATGAGGATAATAATAGTGTTAGCTCTGCAGGGTTGTTGTGAGTCTGGAATGATATAATGTATGCCAAGTGCTTTCCAAATCTTAAAGCACTATATGAATGTGAACCATGTGGGTCAAAACAGAATGATCCCAACCAGCAGAGGAAGCCCCTAGCACCTCTCCCAGCTTCTTGCTTCCTCTATACCCTACCTTTGTGCCTTGAATCTCCATCCCAGTTTAGTGGGATTCCAAGCATGGAGAAGAACACAGTGCTCTGCAGTGGTAACAACAGTGGTAACCACCAACGTTTAACATTTACATAATGATTTAATTATATTAAATCATTTTATCTCCCTCCATTATTCCACTGAGGATCTTTGTTGTGAGCAGATATTTTACCCATTATTTTTTCCTTCCTCCCTAAGTAGGGGTAATACCAAGGGTTTGATGGAACAAACTTAGTTTTTGTTCATATAAATAATATCTGACAAAATATTAGAGACTTCAGGGTTGACATGAAATGTTAAAATGTAGATGTAACCCAAGGGCAGCAAGGTATTAAGCCATCATCAGCTACTAATTCTGTAGTTCAGTTTAATTGATTATGTTTTTTAAATTTTTTTTAAATTAAAATTTTTTTAATATAAATTTATTTATTTTTAGCTTTCAACATTCACTCCCACAAGTTTTTGAATTCCAAATTTATATCCCATCTCCCCCTCCTCCCACCCCAAGATGGCATGCATTCTGAATATCCCTTCCCCTAGTTTGTCCTCTCTTCTATCTCTCTCTCCTTCTCTTATCCCCTTCCCCTTCTATTTTCCTGTAGGGCAGGATAGACTTCTGTACCCCATTTCCTGTATTTCTTATTTCCCAGTAGCATGTGAAAACATTTTTTTAAAACACATGTTTTTAAAACTTTAGGTTTCAAATTTTCTCTCTTCTTCCCTCCCCACCCACCCTCATTGAAAAGGCAAGCAACTCAATATAGGTTGTACATGTGCAGTTATGCAAAACACTTCCTAGTAGAATGTTGTGAAAAACTAACTCTATTTCCCTTAATCCTATCCTGCCCTCCCATTTATTCTATTCTTTCTTTTGACCCTGTCCCTCCTCAGAAGTATTTACTTCTGATTACTCCCTTTCCCAATCTGCCCTCCTCTCTATCATCCCCCGCTCTCTTGTCCCCTTCTCCCCCTATTTTCCTGTAGGGTAAGACAGATTTCCATACCCAATTGAATGTGTATGTTATTCCTCCTTAAGCCAAATCCTATGAGAATAAGATTCACTCATTCCTCTCACCTTCCCCTTTCCCCTCCACTGTAAGAGACTTTTCTGCTTTTTTTTTTGTGAGATAATTGACCCCATTCTACCTCTCCCTTTCTTCTTCTCTGAGTATAATCCTCTCTCATCCCTTAATTTTATTCTCCAGATATGACCCCTTAATCTTCAACTCACCCTGTGCCCTCTATCTATCTACATATACATACATACATATAATTTTTTTCCTCCAACTACCCTAATACTGACAAAGGTCTCATGAGTTATAAATATCATCTTTCCATGCAGGAATGTAAACAGTTCAATCTTAATAAGTCTCTTATGATTTCTCTTTCCTGTTTACCTCTTCATGTTCCACTTGAGTCCTGTATTTGAAAGTCAAATTTTCTATTCAGCTCTGGTCTTTTCATCAAGAATGCTTGAAAGTCCTCTATTTCACTGAATGACCATTTTTTCCCCTGAAGGATTATACTCAGTTTTGCTGGGTAGGTGATTCTTGGTTGTAATCCTATCTCCTTTGCCCTCCGGAATATTATATTCCATGCCCTGCGTCCTTTAATGTAGAAGCTGCTAAATCTTGTGTTATCCTGATTGTGTTTCCACAGTACTTGAATGTTTCCTTCTGGCAGCTTGTAATATTTTCTCCTTGACCTGGGAACTCTGGAATTTGGCTACAATATTCCTAGGAGTTTTCCTTTGGGGATCTCTTTCAGGAGGAGATCTGTGGATTCTTTCAATTTCTATTTTGCCCTCTGGTTCTAATATATCAGGGCAGTTTTCCTTGATAATTTCTTGAAAGATGATGTCTAGGCTCTTTTTTTGATCATGGCTTTCAGATAGTCCAATAATTTTTAAATTCTCTCTCCTGGATCTATTTTCCAGGTCAGTTGTTTTTCCAATGAGATATTTCACATTGTTTTCTAATTTTTCATTCTTTTGGATTTGTTCTACTGTGTCATGATTTCTCATAAAGTCACTGTCTTCCAATTGCTCTATTCTAATTTTTAAGGAAGTATTTTCTTCAGTAATCTTTTGGACTTCCTTTTCCATTTGGCCAATTTTGCTTTTTAGGGCATTCTTCTCCTCATTGGCTTTTTGGACCTCTTTTGCCATTTGGGTTAGGCTATTTTTTAAGGTGTTATTTTCTTCAGTATTTTTTTGGGTCTCCTTTAGCAAGCTGTTGACTTGTTTTTCATGATTTTCTTGCATCACTCTCAGTTTTTCCTCTACTTCCCTTACTTGCTTCTCAAAATCCCTTTTGAGCTCTTCCAAGGCCTGGGACTGATTCATATTTTTCTTGGAGGCTTTGGATGTAGGAGCTTTGACTTTGTTGTCTTCTTCTGGTTGTATATTTTGATCTTCTTTTCACCAAAGTAAGATTCTATGGTCTGACTCTTTTTGCACTGCTTGCTCATGATCCCAGCCAATTACTTGAGTTTTAAACTCTTTGTTAAGGTAAAAGTCTGCTTCCAATGTAGAGAATGTATTGTCCCAAGCTTCAGGGGTTTGTACAGCTGTTTTTAGAGATACTTGTAGGGACCTGCAAATTTTCAGTTCTTCCAAGGTGGTATGATAAGGGGCGAGGTCTTTACTCCTTTCCTGGCCTGTGACCACAAGTATTCCTTTCTGTCCTGTAACTGTGAGGAAGGGTTCCTCTCCACAGCCACTCCAAGCTCTACCATGCCAGTGTTCCTCCTCACCCCAGCACTGCCGCCAGAACTGTGACCCAGATCCAAACACGGGCAAAACAAGAGATTCCTGCCTCAGCACTGGCAAAGAGATCCCTGCAATCCCTCTCTGATCAGCCACTGGATTCCCCCTCAGTCTGTGGGCCAGAAGCTTCGGGAAGCAGCTGCCCCCTCCCCCAGGGCCACGCTCTTGGGGAATGGAGCTGAAACCCCACCTTCCTGTCTCAGCACTGACAGAAACAGACTTTTCCCACTGACCTTCTAAGTTGTGTTTGGCATTTGTGGATTGAGGAGTCTGGAAACTGTCACAGCTGCCCACAATTCAGTCTCTAAGGCCTGCTCCAGGTTTGCTGAGGCCTGTGCACCCACTCCGCGCTGCGCTCCCAGCCCGGCACAATACACCTTTCTGATCAATCATCCAGGTTGTCTTGGGCTGGAAAGTTTTTTCACTCTGTCTGTTTGTGGGTTCTGCTGCTTCAGATTTTGTTTAGAGTCATTTTTTATGAGTATTTGGAGGGGTTTGGAGGAGAGCTCAAGCAAGTCACTGCTTTCACTCTGCCATCTTGGCTCTGCCCCCTTTAATTGATTATCTTAACTAGTCAGTTCAACAACCATTTGTTAAGTGATTACTATGTGCCAGGCACTGTGATAAGCACAGGGGTATAAAAAAAGGCAAAGGACAACCCCTGCTCTTGAAGAGATCACAGTGTAGTGAGGGAAACACTATTCAAACAACTATGTCCAAATAAGAAACAGACATGGCAAATTGGAGATAATCAACAGAGGAGGATAATCAATTGAAGGAAGAAATGGGAGGCATGAGAGATGCTGTGAAGACAGAATGGAAAAACTGGCAGTTGTGAGGTTCTGGGGGATAAGGGCAAGTGAAGAGTCAGAGATGACACAGAGGCTGTGGTCCTGGGTTGTTGGTGGGATGGTGGTGCACTCACCAGAAGGAATTTCGGGAAGATGTGAGGGTTTGGGAGGAAAGATACTGAGTTGTGTTTTGGACATGTTGATTTTAAGATGCCTATGGTATATCCAGTTCTAAATGCCCAATAAGCAGTGGATGATGGGGACAGGCATTCCAAAGACAGTCTAGGAGAAATCAGTTCCCTATGTGACAGTTAAGTCAGTGGGAACTGGTATGATCACTGAGAGACTGTGAAGTGAGAAGAGAGAAGAACCCTGGGGTACACTCACACATAAGGACCTGGAAGGAAACGAACATTTATCTATCTATCTATCTATCTATCTATCTATCTATCTATCTATCTATCTATCTATCTATCTATCTATCCATCTGTTTATTTATTTGCTTGCTTATTTACTCATCCATTTATTTATTTATTCATCCATCCATCCATCCATTCATTTATTTATTTGTTTGTTTATTCATTCATTCATTCACTTATTTGTTTGTTTATTTATTTATTTAGGCTATGGGGTTAAGTGACTTGTCCAGGGTCACACAGCTAGTAAGTGTTATGTGTTTGAGGCCGGATTTGAACTCAGGTCCTCCTGAATCCAGGGCCAGTGCTCTATCCACTGCATCACCTAGCTGCCCCAAAACAAGTATTTATTAAGCACCTACTGCTGCTAGGCACTGTGTTAAGTGTTTTACAAATATCTCTTTTGATGCTCATAAGAATCCTGTGAAGTAGGTGCTATTTATTATTATTGCCATTTCACAGTTGAGGAAATTGAAGGTGGTTAAGTGACTTGCCCAAGATCGCACATTAATAAGTGTCTGAAGCAAGATTTGAACTCAGTGAGTTCTATCCAACTCCAAATCTAGTACTCTATCCAGTGTCACCTAGCTGCTGCCTGTGGATTGTTGATACAACCAACAAAAGAGACCCAGAAAGGGTGGCTAGCCATGTACGGGAAGAATTGGGATGGAGCAATGTTGTGAAAATCCAGAATGCAGAGAAAGTAGTCAATAGCTCCAAAGGCTGAAGAGAGGTCAAGAAGAATAAGGGTCATGACAAAACCATCAGATTTGGAAATGAAGATCTAGCAATCAGGCCGGGTTGAATGGATTTGCCCTTTGGAGCTGACAGCTTGCTGTGCAGTTCTAGATGATGTATACCTCATTAATCCCTAGTGTGTCTTACCACAGTGCAATTTGGAAAGTTCATTTCATGAGCTTCATGCTGAAGGTTTTTAAATGCAGAGACGTTTTTTAAAAATCCGTCACAGTCACATCTGTAGCAAATTCTGTTGAGTCACCGAGGACCAGTAGAGACAATGAAAGACTTACCTAACGCTAGCTCATCTGAGTCATCACAGGCTTTCCATAACCTGAAGATGGAGGAATTTTTTTTCCTTCTTCTCCAGCAAACTTGCATTTTTTTTTTTAGGCAATTGGAATCAAGTGACTTGCCCAGGTTCACACAGCTAGTAAGTGTCAAGTATTTTGTCTGAGGCCAGATTTGAACTCAGGTCCTCCTGACTTCAGGACCAGTGCTCTATCCACTGTGCCACCTAGCTGCCCCTAAACTTGCATTTCAAAGGAGGTCCTTTTGAGGGATCTGAAGCTGATGTTTCTCATACTGCAAAGAGATTGGGAGAGATAGACCCACCTGGCTAAGGTTTGGCTGATATCTTTGTTAAATGATATTTCTTTGTTAGAAGGCAGCTAGATGCCACACTGAATAGAGTGTTGGGCCCAGAGTCAGGAAGACCTGAGTTCAAATCCAGTCTCAGACACTTTTAGCTGTGGGACCCTGGGCAAGTCACTTAACCTTGTTTACCTCAGTTTCCTCATGTGCAAAAGCTGGAGAGGAAATGGCAAACCAATCCTGTGTCTTTGCCAAAAAAATGCCAAATGGAATCACAAAGAGTGAGACACAACTGAAACAGCTAAACAACAGTTATGCTGTGTCAGACTCTACAGTGGGCATCAGTGACTGCTCAATTATAGAATGATCAATAAAGGAAAGGTTTGCCTCAGACGCTGTGGCCATGGACATGCTAGTCTTTCTTAGCTTCCTACTATTTTTTTTAATCAAGGGTAAAAAAAACCCTACTACTTTTAGACGACTGAACAACAAAAATTTTAGACTATTTAACTACTTTCCATGAATATTGACTGCTGAACCCCATGCCGGGGATGTTTCCTCATGCACATCTGCTTTTTAGGCAGCAAGGTGGTGCAGTAGGTAGAGTCGTTGATAGGACATGCTTGAATTCTGCCTTAGCCTCTTCCTAGCTGTGTAACTCTGTGCAAGCCACTTAGCCTTCCTCACTCTGAGTTTCCTCATCTACAAAATAGACACAATAATATCCCCATTTGCCTCACACGATTGTTTTGAGGACATAATGAGATAATACAGAAAATGTTTTGCCAACATCTTAGTGCTATGCTAAATACTAGTTATTGTTTTTATACCCCTTGGCTTCCTTTAAGGCTCAACTCGTAAGCAGCCTCCTGTGGTAAGCCTTTCCGGATTAACTTATTTGTCAGTGCTGTTTTCCTTCCTGAATTATCATGTATTTATTTGTGATGAGCAGCTTGGTGTAGTAGATTGGGCACTAGGCTTGGACTAGGAAGACCAAAATTCAAATCCCACTTTAGACACTCACTAGCTATGTGGCTTGGGCAAGTCAACTTAGCTTCTGTGTGCTTCGGTTTCTCGTTTCTGTAATATGAGGAGGTTGGACTCAATTGCCTCTGAGGTCTGTCCCATGTCTAAAATTGATGATCCCATGTTTATGTGCTGTATCCTCAAGTAGAAATAAGCTTGTCAAAGGTAGGATCTGATTTATTTTTTGTTTTTATCCTTGTATTACTGTTGCTGTTTGTCCTTTGTTTCAAAGAGGACTGATGACAGAATGGGATAATGTCTTGACTTGTGCACAAATTAGATTTAAGTGAGGGAGAGTAGCATAGTCATCAGCCTCACTCTCTCTTCCAGAGTCACTGATGTATAGTGGCAAGAGTCAGGACAAGTGGTGATGGCCCAGGATGCAGTGGATGACCTTCAAGCCCTAAGCTCTCCACAGCATTTGCTTCAGCACCTTCATGGCCACTGGAACAAATTTTCTTATCCACCAATTCCACCGGGAAAGCAGAGCACCTAGAACACTGTCTTGCACATAGTAGGTTTTGTAAAAGAGCCTTTTCACTTTGAATGAGATTGCGATGGAATATTCCTTGGTCTCCAGGAAATATTTAATCCAAGGAATTGTATGATAGTTCCATAATGTTGTGTGTCACAATCCTATGCCCTGGGACAAGTGACCTTCCAATTCTCTCCTTTATTCTTCATCTTTTCTTGGTTTACAGACCCTGTGTCATTGATGATCTCCTTGTCGGGGATATTTTTTTCTGGGACTAACGTCCAGTCTCATAGAGTCCCATTCAACCTTCATCCAGTTCCACTGTGGGGCAAAGGCATTGGTGTGTGGTTGTACAGAGATCTCATACAACACACAGCACAGATAGTCCTAGCTGTTTCTCTTCAGAGGAGTCTGCATTCAGGTTGGGTTACCACAAAGATACGGATGGACTAGATGGTGAATTAGCTAGCCCCAAATGAATGAGTCAGAATTGGCTTGTAGAAACTTGGTAAAAATCTGAACACAACCAATCTTCTCTGTTTCTTTGGATTTGAAGTTAGAAAACCTGGCCATGAGACTTCTGCCATTTACTTGCTGCATGACATTGGGCAAGACATTGAGTTGTCCCAGCAAGTTGGGAGACCCAGTTTCTTCAACTCTAAAGTGGGAATAATAAGCCCTGAACCACTTGGATAATGGGCATAAGGCACTTTATCAAACCATCACAACTATCATTACCATTATTGAAAAAATGGAAGATGTAAGATTCAGAGGCGATCTTACGGCGAATGGTTTAATAAAGAGCCTCAAAATAAATGTGGTCTGTTTTCTTTGAAAAGGTCCCAAAATAGAGCTGGAAGTATTCAGTTCAGTTCCAAAGATGTTAATTTGAGTCGCAGACAGCTGCAGTGGTTATTAATATGAACACAATGGCTGACAACTTGACAACAGTATCTCGTTCTCATTGGCCGCTTCCACGCTCAATGTCCTCATTGTGCGCATGCAATAATAACTGTGGTCAGATGATGGACTCTGGGGAAACACGACTGTCAACGGGTGAACATTTCAATGGTGTTTTTAAGAAGGAGACAGTGATACCCTCTTACTGGTACGAATAGGGGATCTTCGTGGTATGAATGGTGGGTCTCATGCACAATCATAAATCTTGAACACTTTATTAGTCCTGCACAGGGAAAGCCAAAAGAGAAGAAAATGATTAATAAAATTAGCGTGGAGTTATGTGGTCTTAATGTGTATTTACTCAGGATAAATTACCATAAAAATCATCATGGGGCATTAACATAAGGGTGGAGAAAATAAATGATTTTTACCCTTCAACTAAAACCAAACATGAAAAATCTAAAATTCTAATTATCTAAAATCAAGGTCTCTTTGAAGCTGCAGGGTGTTGGCCTTCTGTCTTTCATTCTTCCTAATTTTCCAGGAAGACGTCTTGATGTAAGCTATCTCAATGTGAAAATAAGAGAATTCATGGACATAACGATTACATAAAAACTTTTAAATGTTCTGAAATGTAATTATTTTTGTTTCCTTTTTTGGATTTTAATATAGCTAATCACTGTCTTCTCTGGGATCATAACTGTTCTGTGACTTTTTTGTACACTACCACTTTTGTTGGTTGGACGAGGTGATTGTAATATGTAAGAACCTCAGTTGGATTATCTCTCTCACCAGCTAAGCTGTTTTTCAAATAGATTTTATTTTTTAAAGGCATGAGCTCATTGGTGATTTGAATGGAAGCCAGTTTCTCAGCTGCACACTGAAACATTTCCCCCCTAGACTTACATGGTTTTAGGTCAACTGGCACCTTCCAGGGATTCTTCCTTGGAAATGGAAAACTGGAGGTGATCTCAGCTGAGCCCAATCCAGATATGAAGAACACAGCTGGATATGGAGTTTTACTTTGATCATCGCTCACTCTATACTGGTAATACACCATGTGGAGTATCGTCAGCCAGGCCCAAGCCCAGCACCCCCATGTACACCTCTACAAACAAAGGCTACACATCAAGGGAAGGAAATCCCAGGCAATCCCACAGGAGCAAGGACTAACAGCTTTCATGTTTGTCCACACATCTGTCCACTCTCAAGTTAAGCCACGGAACTGAATGTTTTAGCTTCTGTATTCGTTTTTCCCCTCCTTCCCCCCTTCCAGCTCCCCTCACATTGTTGTGCCCAGATCAATCCTTGTTGCTCTTTTTCTTAGACCACTCCTGAAATACCTGCCATGGCAAAAGCTCCTAGCTTTCCCATTTGCTTATGCTTAATCCCTTTCTTCCACACACACCAACTTCCAAGCACATCACTGCCACATACACCAACATACAGAAAAACCGAGCCAGCTGCGTGGTACAGTAACTACAGTGCTGGACCTGGAAATCCATGTGGGACTGCAATAAACAAAACCAACCAAACAAAACCCAAAGCAACAACAACAAAAAAGCAAAAAAATTCTCTGGGCTGCAAATCCAGTACTCATTTCACTGTGCCATATTATTTCTTTTTAAACTATGAAAATTTAAAAGATAAACATTAGACTAAGGATATAAAAGGAAATAAAATCACCGTGTTGCATCATGAATATTAGATTCCTCCCCTATTAATTAAAACAATCTTCAATAGAAAAGAAGAGCTCTTTCGTGAGTTTCTCTCTGTTATGCTAGGGGATGTAGTAATGACAAGAGATTTCACGTGAGATGTTGTAATGGCCTCAGAATAATTATTCATTTTTTTAACTTGGGTCTTATGACTTTTCAGGAAATGTAGATGAAAGAATAACACTACCTGGCTAAAAAGGGAATGTTTCTAATGGCTCTGCTGTTGCCAAGTCACTGTAGGTATAATGCATTCTGAGATGATCAACGTAATGATGCTGCATCTACAGCCTTGAACTTGAGTAAAACAGGTCTTATAACCTCAATTACAGTGACAGGAATTCACCTTTATTTTATTTCATAATTGCTAACAAAGACACCTTTGTCATAGAAATGAACAAAATGTAAATATGGATAATATGTTTTGACTTGTAAGTCCTCATATAAGGTAAGATGAAGACATAATTCCTTAGAAATTCAGTAGGACTATTTCCTGCTGTTGAAAAGGAAGTAATATATTGAGCATAAAGGAGCTTGATAAGTTTCATAGGCCAATCTCCCCTAATAGGGAGGATGGAAGCAAACATTTATTAAATGTCTATTATGTATATGACACTATGCTAAGGGTTTAGAAATATTATCTCCTATTATCTTCACAGTAGTACTGGGAGGTAGATGTTATTGTCTCCACTTTATAGCTGAAGAAACTGAAGTAAAGTGACTTGCCCAAAGTCACTCAGCTAGTGAGTCTCTGAGGCAGGATTTGAACTCAGATCTTTCTGACTCCAGCACCAGTACTCTATCAACTGCACAACCTAGCTGCCTAGTTTGCTTCAGGGCATCCTTAGTGATGTGAAATATTTTATTTGCTGGAAGAAGAATTCATGATGGGAACAACTCCAACAGGTACTTAAACTTAAAATCCAAGTCAATCAGATACATGGGCAAAACTAGTAGCACCAAGAAATCTCTGTTGCAAATAACAATCAGAGAGTTGTAATTACAGTAGAGATTTGAGACGGAAATAGTGACATGGGCAACCATTTTCCTAAGGAAATCCTTCCTTTGGCCTGGCTCTGTGAAATCAATATAGATCCTTGACCAACACCCATGGAAAGTTGGCTTTTGGTGGATTATGTCTAGTGGTCTGGCTTGTATCATACTTCTTGCAGTTTTTTCAATATAAAAATCCATTTCCTGGTGCAAGACAGAGACTTTAGCCAATGATTTCATGCAAACAATTCCCAGGTGCCCTATGTATATAGCAGTGCCAAGAAAAAATTGTTTTATAAATGGAGAAATAATGATTTCCCAATTTCCCCATAAAAGTTACCTTCACCCAACCATGGGGAGCTAATTCATTGGTGGTTTGTGCAGTACTTGAATTTCTCAGACTATGTTTTTGATAACCATCCCTTCTACATCCAGTTAAAAAAAATGGGCTAAGCTGGGATTGATCACAATCAATCGTATGTTTTGATCAGCCCAAATAGATTGGCCAGAAATGTCTCCTGTCACTTAAACCTTCCAGTGAGAGTGGCACAAAGGTCCTAGAGAGCTGGAATAAGTATTTCAGAGAATCAACATTCAGCAAAAGGATCGATAAATGTGTCATCCTGAGTGGAAAATTCTAGGGTTATTTGTTTGACGGTTTGTTTGTTACAGTACCCATGCTTTCAATGGTATAAAGAATTCTATTGGTGAGCACCTTCCTCTACCAATGCAGGTGGTGCCCAGGGCAACATATGTGATGAAATAGTTAAGGAAGCAGGCTTGTTCTCGTGATAAGATACTCTCAGAGTCTTGTAATTATGATAAGACAGCTTTAGGGATAGCTGCAGATTTTCTTGATCCCTCAAGCAATAGCAAAGGTGTTTTTTTTTTAAGTTTTATTGACACATTTTGTTTTGATAACAGTCATTTCTGGAAATATGCCCCAGAATTGAACCCACTCTTATAATGAAAAATAAATTAAGTATAAATACATGACCTTATCTGACAATACATATGCTATTCTTCCCCACCCCTCTGCAGAAGCAAGAGGCATATTTTATCTATTCTTTGAGACCCTAAGTGGTTTTCCAGTTACTCTGAGTTTGGCTTCCTCTTAGTGCATTTTTCATTTACGTTGTCATCATTGTGTACTTTGTTCTTTTGGTACAATTTATTTCACTCTCCATCTATTCATTCAGTTCTTCCTTTGCTTCTCTGATGCCTCATATTTTTGTTGAGCACTATTATTGTATTATTCATATTTACCATAGTTACTTACCAATTTCCCAGTCAACAGGCACCCACATTGTTTCCAGTGTTTTGCTACTGTCTGTGGAAAGATCAGGGAATTGCTTATTTTCACCCTAATGCTAGGGGAAGGGGAAAGGGAGGAAGAAAGGAAATGAAGAGAATAGCTGAGTTCTTGCTTTTCTAAGTTTGGGTCTTTGAACTCATTTTCCCATTGAAACTTAATTAAATATGGTAGTTTAATCCTATGGAATTAGTACCATAGTATTAACAAAGAATGGAATTGACAACAGTACAATTTCAACTAGATTATGGATTAAATATAGCATGAGCGTCAGAGCATAGTACCATAGCCTACTTTCAGCTAATTATGGGTTAGATAGGTTTTCCATGGCCTGGCCTATGAACCCAACTACCATATATCCCATTTTGTTTATAGGAGGATAGATTTGAAATTGTGTAATCAGCCAGCTAACAAATGAACTCTTTGAGTACAACACATTCTTCAGTTGGGCATCATCTTTAGGAGAACAAATAATACATATAAGCATAAAGAACAGGAAAATAAAGTTCGATATTGTTGTTTGATTGTTTCAGTCATATCTGACTCTTCATTATGCCATCTGGGCATAGATACTAGAGTGATTTGCCATTTCCTTCTCCAGTTCATTTTATAGATGAGTAAACTGAGGCAAGCAGGGTTAAGTGAGTTGCCCAGGGTCACACAGCTAGTAAGTATCTGAGGCCAGGTTTAAACTCAGGAAGATAAGCCTTCCTGACTCCAAGCCTAGCACTCTATCCACTGATTCATCTAGCTGCCCTGCAGATAATTATACCACTGCTCAAACATCTTTGGTGACAAACACCTTTTGGTGACACATTTTGTTTTGATAACAGTCATTTCTGGAAATATGCCCCAGAATTTTGAACCCTCCCTTATAATGAAAAATAAATTGAGTATGAATTCATGATCTGATCTGACAATGTGTGTGCCACTGTCAATCCATTGTTTCTAGGATAAGGTACGGCTTTCTTGGCTTAGCACGTATGGGTGTTCCTGATCTGGTACCACCTTCTCTTCTACCTTTTCCAGACATCCCACATTACTGTGTTTCACACACTCTGTTGTTCCAGCCAAAGTGGCCTCCTGCTATTCTCCAAACTTGGAAAAGTATCTCCTGCCTTTGGACCTTTGTCTTCAAACTGGGGAGGCCAGAAGAAGAGTAGGCTCCTTGTCCATTCCTCTAAAAAGTAGCTCACCCCTAAAGACTGAGAACCCATGAGTGTAGGGTATTTGAGGAGGTTATTTGAGGTAGGACTTCGGAACCCAAAATGTTAACCTGGGAGCAGCCTGGAGGCTTTTCTGGAGCCAACAGCAAACAGCTTTGGTTAAGAAGCTAAAGGGTTGACCTTTCAGGTGGAGAAGACTGTTGGCCAAAAGTCATATAAAAAGAAGTCAGGGAAATTAATAATTAAGCTGAAATTCTTCCATCTCAGAGTTGGAAGAGACCTCAATGGCTCTCTAGTCTACTCTATTCCTGAATTATAATTCCTTCTTGAAGTAATCCTCCAGCCTTTGTTGGAAGCCCTCCAGCAAAGAAGAACCTACTCTCTCCACATTCCACTATCTCCACATTCCACATTCACTCTTTCATTGTTAAAGTTTTATTTTCTTCCATAAGGTGAAAGCAGCCCCTTTGTACAGTACAATTTTACAAGGTGCTTTCCCTATAAAAACCCTCCAAGGCTGGCAGGGTAAATATTATTGTCCCCATTTTACAGGTGAGGGAACTGAGGCTCAGAGAAGAAATGACTTAGCCAAGGTCACATGGGTAGCAAGTATCAGAGCCAAGCTTGAACTTTTTTCTCCTGACCCTTTCTTTCTGCTACTCCACACTGCCTCCAGGAAGCAGAAACAGAGGGATCTGAAGCCTTGCATCAGTAAGAGGAGCCAGTCAGTCCACAGAATTGAGCAGGAAGGAGATGACAGTGCAGCTCAGTAGAAAGAATTGTTCTTTATCCTTCATTTTTGAAGAGGACCAATGACATCAGGAGGATAATGTCTTAACTTGAGAGTGAATTGGATTCAAGTGAGGCAGAGCTGTGCAAAGTCATCAACCTCACTCTCTCCTCCTGAGTCATCAGAGAATACTGACCAAAAATCAGGGCACCTGAGCTGGAGAGCCAACTCTATCATGAAACCTTCCTTGGGCCACTCCCAGGGCCTTAGTTGGAGAGCTGGACTGGTTATGCCTAACATGCCTTTTCACACTAGCAGGCTCTAAATTCCACTCATCTCAAAAAAACTTAGTAAGAGCAGATTAGAGACAGAAGGTACCTTAAGGGCCCCTCATTTACAAGTGAAGAAACTGAGGCATTCTGCTGTATGCTGGGAAAACAGACAAAAGTGAAAAGTTGTCTTCAAGAAGTTAGCTTACACCATGCTGGGTGTGGAAGTAAGGGGTGAGTGAGTCAGAATGCAAGCAGGGAAGTAAATATTAGCTAATTTGAGGAGAGAGAGAAAAAAAAACCTAGAAAACTTTAGAAGACTTCATGTAGAAGACTTCATGGCATCTGAACTAAGCCTTGAAGGGAGGAAGTTAAGTCAGCAAAGAGATGGATGCAAGGAGGAAGGACATGCCAGGAATGGAGGGTGCCTGTAACCAACAAGTGGGTTCTGGACAGAGAACAGAGAATGTCTGAAAGCTGATGACCTGAAATAAGTCTTGTAAGGTAGATTGGTGCCAGATTCTGATGGGTTTGAAATGTCAAGCTGAGGATTTTGCATTTTATCCTATAGACAATACAGAGTCACTTAGGGATCTTGAGCAATACATTTGTACTTTGGGAAAGCCCATTTGGCAGCATTGTGGAGGAGGATTAGAAAGAGGAGATGGGAAGCAAAAGGAACAAGTAGGAGGCTAATTTAATAATCCAAATGATGGGAAGTGAGTCCTTGAGCAGGGGCGATGACCATGTGAATGGAGAAAAGAGGGAGGGGGCTGTAACAGACGTGGAGGAAGAATCAATAGCACTTGTCATCTAGATAGGTGGGTGGGGGGAGGAAAGGAAAGAAAACAGTCCAGGACGGCACTAAGTCTGCAAAGATGGGTGATTAAAAAGAAGGTGTCCTCAACAGAAATAAGGAAGTTTCAGGAGGGAGAGGAGATAATGGATTCCTCTTTAGACATCTTTGAGATGCCTAACAGGACACCCACGTGGAGATATCTAGTGGGCAGTGGTCAGGGAGAATGGTTAAGGCCAGGGTTTAGTGAAGTAACATGGCATCAGGTTAATTAGCCCAGTAAACAATGGCAAGGAAGCCACATTGCCCTGGGTTAGAGCTCAGATTGGCCAAGGTGGTATGGTTGCCATGCTGCCATCAGAAGCCTGAAGGGTCAGACCTATGTCAGACTCTGGACCTGATTGTCTGGCTTCAGTGGCCGTTCAGAATCACAGCCAAAAGCATGCTGGAACCAGAGTCTATCAATACCTGAGCTTCAATACTCTCTCTCCCACTTGCCTGGCAGTATGACCCCAAATAAGTCACTTAGTCATTCTGCAAAATGGGGTTAATCATCCTTGTACTACCTGCTTCACATGAGATGTTTTGAGGGAAAAATACTTGAGGAAACAAGAAAATCTCTATGGAAACCTGAGCTATTATTCTTCTTACGTACAAGATCTACAAGGATCAGAATCTGGGGAGAAGTGGTCACAGGTCTCTATACATTCTACAGATTCAGTTGCAGTGACAATGTCCATCTGGCACAAACCCATCACTACGTCATGCCTAGTTATGATGGGGATAGGGGGAGAGCAGCACGTTCAGGTAGATGAGCTTGTGTTGCGGTTAGCTGACTCTTCTCTCTGGCTCCTGTTTGCTTTATAAAGCTCAAACCCACATTGTATGCTTTTGTCTGAGTATCTAATAAAGATCAAATTGAAATCTAGCTAAATTAGGCAAAGCAGAAGTGCGCCAAAACAGTGACATTTGAGCAAGACTAGGTAAGAGACTCTCTGAAGGTGAATGTCACTCTCTCCTTCTGCCCAGATGTGAGCTTGATTCCAGAGCCACGTAGCTGGTACTGGCCTTGGTCAGCCTCCATTCAGCATGCTGGACAAACTTAGAAATGCAGTGGATGCCTCTATATCGTGGTACAGAGGAAAGATCATTGGCTAGGGAATCAGAGGATACAGGTGCAAATCCTGCCTCTGATGATTACTGTCTCTATAGCCTTGAGCAAGTCAAGTAACTTCTCTGTGACTCAGTTTCCACATATGTAAAATAAAGGAGTTTTACTTAGGCTCTGGGGTCCCATCCAGGTCTATGATCTCATGAGAGGGAAGCAGGCCAATCTTGCTCTCCTCTGGTTTAGAAAAGCACAGGGTTAGCTCAAACACCACTAAGTACATGTCTTCTGTTTCTCAAAGGGTGGGAGATGGCTCCATCTTGGAAACATAAAAGGCGTGGCATAGTGAACAGAATGAATGGATGGAATGAAGAACTTGGCAGTAAAATAATACTTAGTGCCCTTTTAAGGTGCTCTTATGAGGTGCCAGTCCCCAGGTGTCTTTATCAGTGACACCCCAAAGCCCACCATTAGCAGTTCATGCCTTGTGTTAGCATGGCACTCTACTTGACACCTCCTGGGAAGAGGAACATATTGAGGATGTGGCACCTCACTGAGATTACCGCCTTTAGAGACCCCCAAAGAGGGAGGGAATCATCAGATCCCCCCATTAGACTGTGACCTTCTTGAGAACAGGCACTGTCCTTTGCATTGCTTTGTATCTCCGGTGGTTGGCACTTAATGCTTGTTTACTGACTGACCATGGAATGTAGATTTAGAGTGGAAGAGACTTTAGAAGCCATCAAGTCAAACCCCTTCATTTTATAGAGCGGAAAACTGAGGTAAAGAGAGGTAAAATGACTTACCTAAGGTCACAGAGCTCTTAAGGACTTGAGATGAGGAAGGGGGAAGTGGAAGGGGGAAAATCATTTATTAAGCACCTACTATGTACCTGGCACTGTGCTAAGCACTTTACAACTATTATTTCATCTGATCCTCATAATAACCCTGGGAGGTAGTTGCTATTGTTATCCCCATTTTACAGTTGAGGAAACTGAGGCAGACAGAAGTTAAGTGACTTTCCCAGGGTCACTCAGCTAGGGAATGTGTGAGACTGGATATGAACCCAGGTTTTCCTGACTCCAAGTCCAGTAGTCTTGTCACTATGTAATTCTGCCTTTCAAATCACTGACAGGGTTTTCAAAAATTTTTTGCTTGTAACTACTACTCTTCTGTAATTAGGTAATGGGATCAAAACATGTTAAAGCTGGGAGGGACCTGAAAATCTTTTGCTTTGAATCCCTGTGGAAATTCTTCATTGATGTTTCTTTCCCAATATGCGTCTTCTCTATGTAGAGGTGAACCTGGGTCTCTACGAGCCATGCTAAAGGACGGGCTTTAAGGACAGGTGTGATGATGACCTTAGAGGCCACCAAGCCCAGCCCCCCCTCATTTTACTGCCTTGTGAGATAGATCTTTTTGACTTGAAGCAAACAACAAATAACAGCCTCTCTGTGTTCAGAGTGTGGGTTGGAAATTGTCAAATTACCAAAAATCCAGCGAAGAGGATGTGGGGAAAGAACGTGTGAAAGCATTTCCTGGTCCCTCAGGAAGAAGGAAACTGCTGCTTCTGAGTGCTAAATAGAAATACTGAGACTTCTGTAGGAATGGGATGCAGAGTAGTTAAAATTACACCCTCCATCAGGAGCTTAAGCCCAATGGATGTGAAGGGCATTGTGTCCCTCTGTGAGAGCTGGTGAAGATCCCTTTCTGGTTTGGGGCTACCAATACCTAGCATCAGGCAACTCTGCGTCCTTGAAGGCCATACCAGTGCAGCACAAGTCCTGATCTATCTGATCAAGGTGAACAGGCTTCAAATTGTGGAAAGGCTCATCAACAATTACTTAAGTGCTTCCAGTGTGCTGGGTATTTAGAGTAATGCGAAAACTAGGCCCTATCCTCATGGGACTTACAATTGAGTTGGGATATGACACAAACACAAACCAGGTGTAATAAAAGTGCAATATGAGGCAGGGAAAGGTCTTTATTGATTGGAAAAATCAGGGAAGGCTTTGTGGTGGGGGTGGCATTTGACATGGACTTCAAAGGATCCATAGGAATTTCTGAAATAAATTGTTATTGATACATTTTGGTTTTATATCACCTTCATTTCCCAGTAGATCTCATTCTCCCACCCCTCTCAGAGAGCTCTCCCTTGTGACAGAGAATGAACAAAGAAGAGGAAAGGTAAAAAGTCAAAATCAATCAATGCATCAGGCAAGCCTGACTCTGGATGGAGCATGACACCCCCATAGCCTCCTACTCTGCACAGAAGCAGGGAGGTGCCTTCTCATAGCTCTTCCTTGGGGAAAACCTTGGTCCTTTATTTTCACAGTGAGCACAGTTTCATCATTTTGCTTTTATTTTTTCCATTTACATTGTTGTAGTCAATGTGTATATTGTTTTCCTATATCTAGTTACTTAGTTTTGCACTAATTCATGCATATCTTTCCATATTGTTCAGTTGTTTAGTTGTGTCTGACTCATTGTGACCCCATTTGGGGTTTTCTTGGCAGAGATACTGGAGTGGTTTGCCATTTCCTTCTCCAGCTCATTTTACAGATAAAGAAACTGAGGCAAACAGGGTGAAGTGACTTGCCTAGTGTCACACAGTTAGTAAGCATCCCAGGACAGATTTGAACTCAGGTCTTCCTGACTCCAGGACAGGTGCTTTATCCACTGCACCACCTAGCTGCCAACATCTTTCCATGCTTTTCTATTTTCATCCCTTCTTAAAGCACGGGAATATCCTATTACATTCATATACCACAACTAGTTTAGCTATCCTTCCATCAATGGCCATCTGCTTTGTTCATTGTTACCACAAAAGTGCTTCTACAAATGTGGCAGTGTATATGGAGACTTTCTCTTTGTTGTTGGCCTCTGTGGGGCATATGCTTACAAGTGGAATTGCTGGGTAAAAGGGTGTGGATGTTTGATGGATAGAGACTTAACAGATGTAACTCCAGCTACCTTTGGGACATCTCCACCTGGCTCTCCAAACTCAACATGTCCCAAACTGAGTTCAATATCATTGTTCATCAGCTTGCTTCTCCACCTTCTGTCTTCCCCATTTTTGATGGTGGCATCTCCAATCTAGGGGATGATAGCACCTTATTCATCCCATAGGCTGAATGTGAGGATTAACCAATCAATAATTAAACATTTATGAAGTACCTACACTATACCAGGCATTGAGTTCAAATGAGAAAATGGATGTAACTTGCATTGTATATCTACATAAGTTATTACTGTTAAGAATCTCTTTCTCTACTGATGCTGAGTGAACTGAGAAGAACTAGGAGAATATTGCACACAGTAATAGCAACATTGTGCACTGATCAGCTATAACTGACTTAGCTCTTCTCAGCAATACAATGATCCAATACAATTCCAAAAGACTGATACTGAAAAATGCTATCCACATCCAGAGAAAGAACTATGGAGTCTGAATGCAGATGAAGCATGCTATATTCACTTTTTTGTTTTTTTATGGCTTTTCCCTTTTTTCTGTTTCTTCTTTCACAACATGACTAAGGTGGAAATATGTTTACATGATTACACATGTATAAGCTATATCAGATTGCCTGCCATCTTGGGGAGGGGAGTTGGGAGGAAGGGAGAAAAAAATTTGAAACTCAAAATTTTATAAAAAGTGAATGTTGAAAACTATTTTTCCATGTGATTGGAAAAAATAAAATATTATTTATAAAAAAAAGAATCTCTTTCTTTACTTAGGTGAGCTTGACTCTCCATCCAATGAGGACCAAAGAGGTACAGCTTCCAGGAATGACGAGGTGAAAGTCCTGCTGTCCTCAGTTCAATCAGACCATATCTAGTTAATCATGTTCAGGCTTGGGTACCACATTTTTGACAAGATGTAAGTGAGCTGGAGAACATCGAGGGGAGGCAACTGGCCTTGAGTTCTTATTGTAGAAGGTCTGTTTGCAGAAACTGGAGATGTTTAGGCTGGAGAATAAAAGGCAGATCTTAAGGGAGAGATGAAGATACCCTCAAGGATTTGCAAGGCTTTTTTCCTCCAGAGGTTGACTGACTTCTCAGATGTGTGGCAACAGGGATCGTTTCTTAGACACAGTTTGGACCAAAGCTCTGCCTCTGAGAACTCTTCCAATGAATTTTTCTTTCTATCCCTAGCACCTAGCATGGTGCCTGGTATACAACAAGTGCTTATTTGTGGGCTGATTCTGTTTTCATCTGACCTCTGGACCAACACTGATTAATGCACTAAAAGAATGAAATAGCAGAAAGGATAAAGGGACACTTCACCATGGAATGGGTGGCATGACTGTCCTCTATTATGACCCATCATTTCCTGAATTTGGTTAATGACTTCATGAATTTAAAAGGCAGGTTTATTTTCATCACGGGAGGCCCAAATGAATGCATAAACCAGAACTTATACGGCACTGTAAAATGTTCCTTGGCATGTCAAGACTGGTGGGGCATGCCAACTTTTGCCCCCTGCCTCAGACCCTGCAGGCTGGATGTAGCCCACCATGCAAACACTGCCAGCCAATGCAAGAGCCTTACTGAGCTGGCCCATTCATCTCTCTGGCCCCTTGGCCATTATCATACATTAGGATTAAAGACTCCTGTCTTGGAGGAAGCCATTCTCGGGTGCTAATGATTTTATTTTTGGAAACAAAAAAAAAAAAGCCAGGATTAATATACAGTCTTCTGCTATAAAATATTACTCCCTGAAAGCTTAGACTTGAGTTATGAAAGGGCAGGGGGCATGCTTAAAGAAGAAAAAAATGAACCAGTTTTCTTGCCACCTTGATCAATTTAAAATCAGCAGAGTTGAGACCTCATAAGCCAAGCTGGAGCCTGGAGTGAAACTTTATCAGTGTATTTCAAAAAAATCTATATGAGCAGGAGGACAGAGTCTCCCTCCTCAGCAAGGACAACATGTACTATTCCTAATTGAAGGGGAATTACCCAGGTTCCAAGGTCGACATTGAGCTGCGACAGCTGTGTTTTGGCTGGAAGCTGTGAGTGCCCCCTAGCACTCCTGACATGGACCATTGAGCATCAGTAGGGTGAACCAGAAATGTTGAAAAGACCTGCTGGATGGACATGGGGCTAGGCCCTTTAGCTCCTGTTGTGTTTCTGTTAGCCATCTTTCTTATAGGACCTGGAGAGTTTGTATAGGATCTTAGGGTGCCTTGGTCTTATAATAATGATGGTGATGATGGTGATGATGATGATGACGATGATGATGATATTAAAGATGATGATGATGATGATGATATTAATGATGATGATGATGATGATAATTTATATAGCACCTACTAAATGCTTTACAAATATCTCATATGATCTTTATAACAACTCTGGCAGGTAGGTGCGATTAATGATGAGAAAATTGAGACAAATAAGGGTTAAGTGACTTGTCCAGGGTAACACAATCAGTAAGTGAGATTTGAATGTTGCAGTGGATAGAGTGCTAGACCTGGAGCCAGGAAGACTCCTCTTTCTGAGTTCAAATCTTGCTTCAGACATTTACTAGTCACTTCACCCTGTTTACCTCAGTTTGCTCACCTGTAAAAAAAAGGAGCTGGAAAAGGAAACGGCAAACCATGGAAAGTATTGTCCATGAGGTCATGAAGAGTTGGATGTGGGGTCATGAAGAGAAGGACTGAATAACCAGCTTCCTGACTCCAGCCCTTTAGCACTGTGGCTCTACCTAGCTGCCCTGGGAAGCAGAAGACATGGTTTGGATCCTGCCTTTGGTGCTTTCTGCAAGTGAGGGTGAACCAGCTCCTTGCACCCTCAATCTCCTCATCAACAAAATGGGGATCATAATATGTATCCTACCAATCTCATATCTCTATCATAAGCTGCTTGCAAAAATTTACAGTGCAGTAGTAATGTGGGCTCAGTTATTATGTGGTTCCTAGATTCAGGGCTGGATATGCCTCAGAAGGCATGTGACCCAAACTCTTCATTTCACAGACGAGCAAATTTTGGCCCAGGGAAGTCAAATGAGTTGCCCAAGGTAACAAAAAATAGCAAGTTTCAGAAGCAGGACTCAAATCCACATTCCTGTCTTCCAAATCCAGTGTTCTTTCCATTGCACTGCCTTGCCTTGTCCAACCCCCTCATTTTGCAGATGAGGGAACTGAGACCCACAAAAGAGATGTGACTTGACCAAAATCACACAGGTAGCAAGCATGATCCAGGGCTCAACCCCAGGTCCGCTGACTCCACATCTAGAGATTCATCTGTGATGTCATGTTGAACAAGGTCCCATCCAGAGAAATAACTCTTAAATTTTTCTTTCTTCTTCTTCTTCTTCTTCTTCTTCTTCTTCTTCTTCTTCTTCTTCTTCTTCTTCTTCTTCTTCTTCTTCTTCTTCTTCTTCTTCTTCTTCTTCTTCTTCTTCTTCTTCTTCTTCTTCTTCTTTTTTTGGTGAGGCAATTGGGGTTAAGTGACTTGCCCAGTGTCACACAGCTAGTATAAGTCAAGTGTCTCAGGTTGGTTTTGAACTCAAGTCCTCCTGACTCCAAGGCCAGAGCTCTATCCACTGTGCTACCTAGCTTCCCCCACAGAAATAACTTTTGATTCTGCTGCACAGAATTCTGACCTCTTCTTTTAATACTTAGAGTTTTCAGGGTCAAAGAAGATAGTTTGCTTTAAAACAAAGTGATTGGATCAGCAACAAGGAGGTACTGATGAAGGAGAATGATTGACGTCCGAGTAAAGAAAGCTGCAGAATGTGTGTCCTTAGTGGTGAGATGCTCCAACCCAGATGGAGAAGTGAAGGCACATAAAGGCTAATGACATGCCTAAGGTCATAGTGCAAAACGTTTTGTGGGCAAGGTACCAAGTTTTCTTGTGGGACATGGACCTGACCTTGGCTAATGAGAAAAGACTGCAGCAAGGTCATTGTCTTCACGATCTTGATAACCAGGCTGTAAGTTCCATGAAGACAAGGACTGTGTCTTGATTTTCTTTGCCTTTCCTGTAGTGTATGACTTCCTTCAGGAAGTGTTGTAAAGGGAGATGGGCTGGTAGCATCTGCCGTTGTTGTTGTTTGTCCTTCATTTTCAAAGAGGAAGAGCGAGGACAAAGAGATGAACAGATAGAGGACAGTGCTGGTACCCAGGGAGCACATGAAAAAAACAGAGAAAGGCTAGCCCATGATACTTGGGGTACAGCATCTTAGGAGGGCTTATGGAAAGATGTGAAGAATAATTGACATATGAAGAGAAGTCGTGGATAGGCTGCAGGAAGCAGATGCTGGGCATGTCTTCCTTGGAGAAGAGAAGGTTCTGGGGTGGGGTGGGGATGATAGCTGTCTTCAAGTATATGGAGGACCATCACAGGGAGGTGGGACTGTACTTTTTTTGTATGCTCGCCAAGGGCTGAATGAGGATCAATGGATAAAAGTTTTAGAGTGGTCAATCTAGTCTCAGCATCAGGAAAAATTTCCTAATAACTTTTTCCTAAAAATGTCTAATAAATCCCTCCTAAAAATTCTTAATAAATTCTTCCAAAATAGGAATAGGCAGCTTCTGAGGGTATTGGGTTCCCTCTCTTTGGTGGTCTTCAAGCAGAGACTGGACAGCCATTGATAGGATATGTTATTTTTGTTGTATGTGGGTTGGTCTAGACAATTACTGTTGTCCCTTCCAACTCCCAAATGATGTGACTGACCAGATCATGCTGATCCATTGATGGCTTGGAATCAGGAAGACAAATTAAAATCCTGCCTCAGATACTACCTGTGTGAATTTGGGGGAAAAATTACATAACTTTTTTCTATTGCAGTTTCCTTATTTGTAAAATTATGAGGGGATTGGACTTAACGTTCTCTAATGCCCCCTTCAGCTCCAAATCTGTGATGTGACGATCTTAGGTTCTATATAATAGGTCCTTCAGGCATTTGAATAGGTAACCACTATACACATAGTAGCTACTTACCAAATGTTCCATTGGGTGAAGGATTCGTCATGCAAGCTAGCACGCATCAGGAGAAAAGCCTCAAGGATGGCGATGGGTCTAGGAATGAGAAATGTGCAGCCTGGAGGAGAAAAGACTGGATTGATAGCAGTTTATATTTAAAGAGATGTTATGTGGAGGAATATTAGATTTGTTGTTTGACCCCAGATAGAAGAATGGAATATTGGATGGAGTTGGCTAAGAGAATGTTTCCTTATAAAACTTCCTAGCAATTAGAGCTTTCCCCAAATGGAATGAGCTGCTTTGGGAGGTGGTGAGTTTCTCTTCACTAAAGTTATGCAAAGAAATGTAGGAAGACCATTTCCAGGGTACACTGTAGAGAGGATCCCAGCTCAGGTGTGGGTCAGACTATGTGGGCTCTGAGATCCCTAGAGACTTGAGATTTGATGTACAATTAACAAAAATTGAATGATAAAATGAAGAGAAAGATGCTTACATTAGGCATGTACTCATAAGTATAAACATCCCAAACATCTCATTATCATAATAATATGAGATAAGGGCTGCTAAAGATGCCTGAGACACAGTATAGCATGGTGGATACAGACCTGGGACTCCGGACAATCTGAGGTCAAGCTTGACTCTGATACATGTGCAAGTCACATCATTTCTCATTTTCTTAGAAAATTGTCTAAGGCTACAAGTTATAGCTGAGTTGCTTTGGTGGAGGGGGCTGCTGCCGTGGGAGTTTTCTACATGCATAAAATTACAAATCTGGACCTTCCCACCCCTCCAAAAAGATCCCAAGCCAATGATGATCATGACAGGCTTCTCTTCTGAGGGATGGCTTTAAGCTACTGCTCAGAAATGTTAGCTCACTGTCAATCTGATGGAGACAGATGACTATTTCCACTAGTGGTTATGACAATTTATTCTGATTCAGAGGGAACTTGAACAGCTGATGCAGGATTCAGCCCCACATTCCCAAATTAAATTTGATTTTCCTATCTTGTTAGAGGGCATCAGGCATATCTTAAGCTCACGTGTGGGAATTTTAAAGAGACTTCATGTTTCTAGGCACGAAAACATTTATCTCCAACTACATGCATGCACTAGAATAAAGGGAGAGTTCAGTACTCAGAGGGCAGTTAGAGAAGGTAACAAAAACTGGGCAGCTGGTGTCAGAGCCTGATTACAGGTAGAAAAGTGAACCCATTTACTTCCTGATGGCCAGCAGGGAGACGGCCACTTATAGCTGTTCCAAAGTGGAATGGGTTGACTGAGCAGGGAATGAGTTTTCCTTCAATGGAGGCCTTCAAGAAATGACCACCCTTGTGGGGACATCAGAGGGTTCATTCTTGCCCAGGGATGGTTTAGGCTAGGTGGCCTGTGAGATTCCTTCCAATCTTGCCTTTTGAGAATAACAAGGTCTGAAGCATGCATGAAGTCTGTACCAGTTCTTTGCCTGGAATTTCCTTCAGGGCCTGAGGCTTTCTCACCCTGGAACATCCCTATTCCATACTGGTCCC
This sequence comes from Phascolarctos cinereus, assembly GCF_003287225.1. Lineage (NCBI taxonomy): Eukaryota > Metazoa > Chordata > Mammalia > Diprotodontia > Phascolarctidae > Phascolarctos > Phascolarctos cinereus. The sequence goes on from NW_027555736.1 coordinate 20,703,792, forward strand.
CTTCTCCCATTGGTGAATTCCTTCCAGCATCTCCATTTTGGAAACAAACATAGGCTTGCCAACTTCATTCACTTCCTAGCTGTGCTTCTGATTTTCTGAACTCAACTCCATTTCCCCCTTGACCCCTTCCCCTTTTCAGCTCCCTCTTGTCTTCCCCCATTAGAATGTAAGTTCTTTGAGGGTGAAACTGTCCTTGTTTTTACTTGTATTTATATCTTCCCTGTACTTAGCAACTTTGTTTGGCATTTAAAGGTACTTAAGAAATGCTTCTTGACTTGCCCTCCTCCAATCTACTATCCATTGTCAATGCCCTCCCTCCCTCCAACCCAAGTCTATGAACCTAATAGATACTTGCTGATCCATGTCCTTGCATCTGTTTTGTATGTTTTGTATATAGCTAGGTACATACATGCCATCCCTCCCCTTGATATAGACTTCTTGAGGATATTTTTGTAATCCCAGTGCCTAGCATGGTGCCTGAAGAGTTTACTAAATGCTCTTTGGTTGGCTGACATAAAACTAAAGGCTGTTTCCCATGGCATGTCTTGTTAAGAGGATTTTACTGAGCCAGTCTCTAACGTGAAAATCATAATTCCCTTCACACTCACTACCTTGATTTATGAACATGGATCTGTGATCTCAGTGGTAACTGTATCCCATCCACCAGCTCCCATTTTACATGACTCTCTGTGTTCCATAGATACTGAATAGATGCTCCACCTACCCTACCTTTCTCTAGATCTCCTACCATTACTTGGATACCAATGGGGCACACTATTGGGTATCTCTAGCTCTCACTAGATGACTGCCTGTGGGTGCCAAAGTGCCTTCTTTCAGTTGTTTCTCCATCTCTGGCCTCCTACTCTCAGCCTTGCCTTTGGCTGCATCATTGAAGACCCCACATGGTAGTTTTCTTTGACTCTTAAAAGGGAACATATTTTTACCCTCTTTATTTTTTGACTCACAGACAAATGATTCTCCTGGTTGTCAAAATGCATGTGTATTTATCTTGTGTTTATTTATCAGTATATGTGATGATTTCCTCCAGTAGAATGCCAATTTCTCAAGGGCAAAGAGTATCTCACTTTTATTTTTGTATCTTCATCTTGGCACACATGAATGTTTAATGAATACCATTGAATTGAATGAATTCTCCACCCTCCACTGAATATTTCTTGGCTCTCTCCATGACTAAACAATTTTGAAGAAATATACATGGTTCCCCATCTATTTTTTTTTTAAAAAAACAAATTTACTGAAGAAAATATAGACTCTTTTAATTGTTAGAAATAGGACCCCAAAGATCTTATTATAGATGCCATTTGGTCCAACACCTTTAATTTTTTAGATAAGTAAACTGACATGCAGAGAAGTGATATGATTTGCCCAAGGTCACATAGGTGGCTAGAGATAATGAATTTGTATTTTTTTTTTTAGTGAGGCAATTGGGGTTAAGTGACTTGCCCAGAGTCACACAGCTAGTGAGTGTTATGTGTCTGAGGCTGGATTTGAATTCAGGTCCTCCTGACTCCAGGGCCAGTGCTCTATCCACTACACCACTTAGCTGCCCCAAGATAATGGAATTTCAACACAGGTCCTAGATTTTGACTATATTTAACTGTAGTATTTGGTGAAAAACAAATAGAAGTGTCTTTTGATGAACTTCTGACAAGAACAGTAAGGATAGATTTGGGGTTCCATAGGCATTGAATTCTGAAATTCCTAGAAACATTTCTTTTCAAATGGCTCTAGATAAATAGTAGAGTAGCCTCCCGTGCTTGCTTTCTTTGCATATCAATAAACCAACCCATAATGCTCTTTTTCACTTGAAGCATTGATCAGCAAGGAGAGATGCTGGAGTGATTTCTTGAAAGAGCTTCCTTTCTGGAACTTTAATTTCTAGAAATTATTCAATTAAAACAAAAGAAGTAGAAGCTTTCTGATGAAAGATTCATTCAACTCCTTGAATATCAGAGTATGTTACATGTTCAAAGAGGATTAGACAATCTTTATCAGGAGACAGGAACAGTTCACATAAATTATGATCATCAATCACAGTATCAGAGAATCTCAGAGTGGGAAGTGACTTTCAAGGTCACCTAGTGTAACTAGGACTTGGACTAGAATTCTTTTTCCCAGGCTCTCCTGTACTACTCTCTATCTCTTGCTCTTCAGATCTGGGTTTTTCTCACCTAATTTGTATATTATATCCCTCTTCTCTTTTACAAAAGGAATACCACCTTCCCTCAAGTCCCTTTCCCTTATATTCTAGTAGGGAGAACAGAGTGCACTTTGACAATGATTACTCAGCTAAGGCAGAAATATAAATGTGACTCTGTGCAGGTCACTGTAAAATCCTCCCTGGTCTCCATACTTCATAGCATCAATATCTTCAATCCTTCATCCTTTGAAGCAATTGATGGAATGTCTTCACCTTCACACTGTCTCTCTCCTTCAGTACTTCCTCACCTCCTAAGTAGATTGACAAGCACATACAACTTCCTTGTCCCTGTCTTACCAGGGAGGAAAGGACTTGTTGAAAAAAATCATTCTGCATTCTCTGCTTCTCCTTCAGCCCAAGTCCTTTCCCCCTCCTCTAGTCCTTCTCCTCATTTCCTTTTGAATTTTCCCTTCCCCAAATTCCAATAAGTTTCCTCCTTTACAATTCCCAAATCTTCCCAGGCTCATCATTCTGCCTCCTTTTCTTCCTTCTTTCTCAATTTTTCCTACTTTTCTCTTTCCACAGATATCTAAGTATTCTCTTCTCATTCATTTAACAAATATTATATTAACTATGTAATGTATACAGAGTACTGTTTTAGCACTGTTATAAGTACTCCCCTCTAGACCTTACAATATAGTAGACTATTGATGATGCTTTCCCAGTTCCCCCAAATGATCCCTTCACCATCCTGGTTGCCAACTCTTGGATGCAACTTAGCTTGTCGATATCCTTAAAATAAGGCACTCAGCACAAAACAAATGATCTGTCCTAGTTTAACCAAACAAAACTAGAATGGACATATTCATTCTCTCATCAGGACACTGGGCATTTGTTGATGTAGCTTAAGATTATATTAGTTTTGGAGGCCGCCTTGTCACCATGACAACTCATGATGAAGTTGTGGTCTCCTAAAAACCCCAAATCTTTTTCACATATTCTGCCCTTATGTTTTACCGAGCACTCTTTTCCCAAAGAAGGCTTAGATATTATTCAGTTCAGATAAGGTCTTTTTAGGCAGATTTACATCACTGTTTTTCTTCCATTGATTTTGCTGCATCGGAGATGGGGGTACTAGGAACCAGCTTGCTTAATTGGCTCTGGCATAATCTTTCTAAAACAAATGTGTAATTCATATCCAAGCCACTTCCACCTTGGCCTGGGTATTCACCAAATCATTCCTTCCCTTATTGTCCTTAATCCACTCACTGAACTGAACTGGGAAACCAATTATGATGGTTCAGATGAAAGATGATGAGAGCTTGACCTAGGCTGGTGGCTATGTGAATGTCTGTGGGGGTGTTCACAAGAGATGCTGAGGAGGTAGAATCACAAAACTTGACAACTAATTGGTTATGTGCTGTGGACAGGGCAGGGTTGAGGATAACTCTAAGAATATCTACTTGAGTGACTGAAAGAATGGTTGTTCCCTTGACAGAAATTGTAAAGTTAAGAGGAAAGGTTGGTTTAGGTGAAAAGACGGTGAATTTCATTTCGGACGTGTTGAGCTTGAGATGCCTATGGCATATGTGGATGAAAATGTAGTTGGTAATGCAAGACTGGAGATCAAGAGAGAGAGATTAGGATTGGATAGGTGGATTTTTGAAATCATCTGTATACAGCTGGTAGTTAAACTCATGGGAACTGGAAAGGTCCCTCAGAGAGTGTATAGAGGCAAGAGAGCCCAGGATAGAGATTTGGGTTCACTTACTTATAATGTGTGAGACATGAATGAAAATCCAGCAAAAGAAATGGAGACAGGAGGTGACAGGCAGACATGAAAAGAGCCAAGAAAACAATAGCATGAAAAGCTAAGGAGGAGATAGTATCCAGGAAAAGGGCAATTGTCAACCTTGTATGTTACAGAGAGGTCAAGAAATGTGAGGACTGAGAAAGTCATTGGATTTGGCAATTAAGAGATCATCTGTAATCATATACTAGCAATGGGAAGTAATAGCATCAAATGAACTACACAGGACTTTATTTACATTATTATTTGATTCTAACATGAGTCCCATGTGATAAATACTATAGATATTATTGTGTTCATTTTACAGATGAGGAAACTGAGTATCAGAGAAGTCTTGGGTTTTGGATGGAGTTACCCAGATAGCAAATAACTGGAGGTGGGATTTGCCTTCCATGTGTCTTTGTTCCCTCTGCAACATTCCTTCCCCAACACCACTGCTACCTACAGCTAGATGTTCCCAACTATGATTAGGGATTCATTGGACAATTGAATGTGTAAAGCTTATTCGAATTGTTTTTTTTAATCACCATTTTCTTCTTGAGGAAGGTTAGTTTATCTCAGCAGGGCAGGCAAAAAGGTAGAAGATATGCACCTCTGGGGTGTAAATTATATTCTTCTTTTTCTTGCTATATGACTCCCTCATTTCTCTCTGCCAGAGCTCACTCATCTTTTGATGATGGAGGGTAGGGTCTGAGAGGAATAAATCTGGCTTGCTCATCAGAGAATTCAGGTCCTTCAGTGATGAGACAAAGTGGCCTTGCTTGGTAGAAAGAGCCCTAGGCTTGGCATCAGAATATTTGGGTTTGAGTTCCAGTTCTACCATGAATTGGCTGCATGACTGTAAATAAATCCAACCATTTTGAGAGAGAAGGGATCCTACAGTTCATATAGCCCAGACTGTGTTTTAGAGATTAAAAAAAATTGAGATCCCTAGAGGGGAAATGACATGCCCCAGGTTGTGCATGTAGCATCAGGCATAGCTGGGATAAAAACTTAGGTCTCCTAAGTCAAAATCCCCTGTTCTTCCCACTATTTGATATAGCCATACCCAGGAAATAGGGGATCTTAATACTGACCAGCTCACAGGGTTGTTTTGGAGAAAGCGTTACGTATACCTTAAAGTGTTCCAGTGTTCTTACAAAATTATTTTTTATCATTATGATGATTATTATCAGCCCCATCTCTGGGATTCTAAAAAATGAGAATATTGCTTGGCATGTAATAAATAATATGCTTCTTCCATTCATTCATTAGACAAGATGAGCTCTAAACTCTTTTCTGTCTCTAAATGTGTGATCCTCTGAAATCAGAACTTTAAAAAATCATCTTTAGATTTCATTCCTTGATATGTATAAATCTGAGGTTCCTGTCATGTCCAAAGAGGCTATTTCCTCTCTCTCTCCTCCCTCCCTCTCTCTTTCTTCTCCCTTTCTCTTTTTCTCCCCCCTCTCTATTTTTCTCCTCTCTCTTCTCTCTCTATTTCTGCTTTCTATTTCCTCTCTCTCTCTCTCTCTCTCTCTCTCTCTCTCTCTCTCTCTCTCTCTCTCTCTCTCTCTCTCTCTCTGTCTCTCCCTCCTTACTCCTCCCTCTCTCTATTTCTTCTTGCACTCTCTTTCCTATTTTCTCTCTCCCTCCCTCTCTCCTTTCTCTCTCTACCCTCTCTCTCTATTTCTTCTCTCTTTTCTATTTCTCTCTCTTCTATCTCTTTTATTTCTCTCTCCTCTCCTTCCCCCCTCCTCTCTTTCCTCCCTCTCTTTACTCTCCTCCCTCTCTCATCAGCCATGTTTCTTTATTGCCTCTTTCCTTTGATTAAAAATGAAAGGATATGGCTTTGTGAGTTCTGGGCACATCGTTTGAAGGCAGGTCTAAAGCAGAAACGTGACTCATCTGTCTGTCTTTGAAGCACAGTCTCTGGCTTCCCAGAGCTGCTGCAGAGAGTGAGTTCACCTCTGCTTGGGTGCTTTGCTGTGTGGAGAAGCTCCATTTTCTTGATGCCTGTCCTGTAAATCTCTATTTGATGACTTGTTCTCCTTTTATTGGAAACAGTTCCAGACTCTTGATCCTGGAAGACAAGGCAAATAGAGAAGAGAAGGCAAAGTGGAACTCCTGGCAAACAGACAGTGGTGAGCTGGCCTTTTATCCAGCATAGATATTGCCTTGTGATTGGAGCCTCACAGTGACTACTAACTACTGGAAGAATAGGAAATCTTGAAGGATAAGGCACTTGATTCTTGCAGGATGCTTAGGCAAAAGTGTGGAGTGACTGGGCAGAAACATGCAAAGGCATGGAGGTGGGAGATCTTGGTTGGGAACAGCAAATAGGGCAGTTCAGCTGGGGTATAGAGTGTGTGAAGGGAAATAATGTGAGAACAATCAAGAAAGATGGGTTGGAGTCAGACTGTGAAGGGCTTTACATGCTAAATAGAGGTGTGTGTATTTTATTTTTGATGCAAGTGGGAGCCACTGAGGCATCTTGAGTAGGGGAGGGACATGTTCACAGTTGTGCTTTGGCAAAGACCAAAAGGCTTCTAAAATAAACCGAAGGCACAGAGTTTCCCTCCTTAAGGCTGTTAATTCCAGGCTGAAAATTGGCTGGCATTCCTTTCTATACCATGAAGCCTTGGATGCCTACTGCGTGATTTTGTAGAGGTATTAAAAGACCATGCTTGGGTCCTTTGCTCAAAAAGACCCTCTCTTCCACTGGAAGCTTCATCCAAATTTTTAATGGCATCGTTGCCTGCTTGGATCTGCTAAATAAATTCTGTCAGTTTCCTAAAGGGAGAAGGGAGGGTTCTTAGGAATTGAGACTCCCCTGGCAGAGGATTGTAGCAAACAAGTAAATAATAAAGGGCCATCCATCCCTAAGTCAGGTTCCTGGCATAGAGGGAGAGCTGGAAGCTCCTCAGAGCTCATCTCCTCTGTCAGTCAGCCAATAAATCAACATTTACCAAGCACCTATGATGTGCTACGCCCCTTCATTTTCAGATGAGGAAACTGAGGCCCAGGGGGCTTAAATGACCCTCCAGGTAATGGTAGAATATAGCTGGAATTCAAATCCAGGCCATCTGACTTCAGACTGAGAGCTCCTTCCAGTGTACCCCACTGTCCTAGTGATGACAGATGAGGAGGGAGGAAAGATGGGTCCCCTTCCATAGCTTGACTTTTAGGAGCTGACACAGTCAGCTCCACTCTTTCCCTCCAGACTTACTGCATGTTATTCCTCCTCCAACACTCAGCCACACCGACCCGTTTGCCTTCCCCCCAATTTGGCGTGTCAACTTCAACCTCAGAACCTTTGCATGGGCTGTGCCCCCTGCCTAGAATGCACTCTCCCTTCACCTGTGCCTCTTAGAAGTCCTGGCTTCCTTCAAGGTTCAGCATATGCTTCCCTTCCTTCAGGAAGCCTTTCCTAATTCCCTTGGCTGTTAGTGCTTTCTTCCCCCTCCTCAAGTGATTGTGTCTATGTTTATCTGTTTGAATGTCCCATACATCTTTCCCCTTCAGTCCAAGGAGAAGAAAGTAGTCTCCTTGAGGGCTGACTGGTTGTGCCTAGTAGGTACTTAATAAACTCACATTTGATGTACCCTCCTTCCCTTATAACAAGAGAAAGGCAGCAAATAGGTCTCAGGGAAAAAGAAGGAGGTGCCTCTTCCACAGGGTACCCCTTCCAACCCAGAAGCCTTTAAAATGCTAAGAGAGGCTTGCTGCCCTGGCTACAATGAATGAGAAATGGTGTGAGCCCCCCTGCAGATCAAAAAGGTTGTTAGCTTTGGTGAGAGTGCCCTAGGAGTTCAGCCGGGGACTTGGGCTGGCTGCCTGCTGGTGCAGAGTTACTAGGATTGGGAGTGGGGGAGGGGACATCTCTTTATTTTCCGCCTCTTATTTCATCCTCTGCTGCTTCTTTCCATCATTCTGCTTATGTTTGCTAGTAATGAGATCCTGAGAAATGATTCCAGGGTCTATGTATCCCCCCCACACCCCATTCCCAAATGAGGTCAGCAAATATTTGTTATCGTTGTTTAATCATGTCCAACTCTTTCCGACCCCATTTGTTGTTGTTGTTGTTTTTTTTTTTTTGCAAAGATACTTAAATGGTTTGCCATTTCCTTTTCCGGATCATTTTACAGATGAGGAAACTGAGGCAAACAGGTGAAGTGATTTGCCCAGGGTCACACACCTAGTAAGAGTCTGAGGACAGATTTCAGATTTTGGAGGCCCTGACTTCAGTCCTAGCACTCTATCCACTGCGCCACCTAGCTGCCCCAAGGACAGTCCTTGCCCTCAAGAGGCTTACATTCCAGGATTTGTCCAGTGCTTATTGGCTTCTAAGGTCCCTGCCCTCAAGAAGCTTCCAATAAGCTAGGTGGAGACATCACATAAAAGGAAACTAAAAAGGAGGCAAAACAAAGGTAGCCTGCTGGTGGCATGGCAGAGGAAGTCCTGAGTGGAGCCTAGAAAGAAGTGTGGCAAGACTTTTCATCATCACTCTGCAGCTCAAGAAAACCGAGGATCAGAGAAGTTGTTCTGTGTTCTAGGTCATGCAGAAATGAGCAGACTAAACACATGACCATGGGTTTGGGGATGAATGGGAAATCAAGGTCCAAGCCCCTCAATTTTATATATATTTATATATGCCTGTCTGTCTATTTATCAGTCTATCTACCTACATCCATTCATTCATGTGTCTATCAGTACCCCCCTTTTTTTTTTTTTACCGAAATGGAATACAGAAACACAACATCTCATGGGCCAACACAGTTCAATTCAATCCAATTCAACAACTGGACATTAAGCATCTATGTTAGCTGATGGGGACACAAAGCCAAAAACAAAGTCCCTGCCCCAAAGAACAACTCCCTCATTTTTCAGGTGAGGAAACAGTCCTAGAGATGAAAGTGACTTTCCAAAGGTCACACATAGTTAACAATAACAGCCCAGTTGGCAAAGTCCTCCACCTACACGGTCTCATGGACATCTCCCAACCACCCTCTAAGGCAGGTATTGCTCTCCCCATTTTATAGATGAGGAAAATTGAGTCTCAGATAGGTGTATTGACCTGCCCAATTTCACACAGGTAGGAAGTGTGAAGGCAGGATTTGAACCCAGCTCTTCCTGAAGTCCAATAATAATGGTGGACTTGGAGTACAAGTTGTCTGTTTCCAAATCTGGGGTTCTTAGAGCCTCATCTTATTATGACCAGCCAATGCCTTAGAAATAGACCTGCAAGCTGTCCCAAAGACAGTCGAAAGAGCTATCATCACACTCATTTTCAGTGCTTTGCACATAGTAAGTGCCTAATAGATGCTTTTATTCATCCATTCATATCTGCATCAAGATATGGAAACCGGGGTCCAGCCATGTATATGTAACAGTTTCCCTTGAGGATAATACTGTTAAAAATGAAAGAAAAATGCCATTTCAGAAGATAATAAGAAACTTCTTATACCAATATCAGACTACACTTGTTTGGAGAGGGAGTAGGGTGAGAAGAGATAAAACCCACTGTTGCTTTCAAACAACAAACATCAGGAGTGAAGGAATTAAATCCTTTATGGATCATTTATTGAGTGTTTACTGGATGCAGGGCCCAGTGCTAAGGTCTGGGGACACAAATAGAACAGTGAATCAGTCCCCCATCTCTGGGAGCTCCCATTCTAATGAGAGAGATGACAGATGGAAAGGAACCCTGGTTCTTGGGGAAGAGCAGCAAAGTACATATTAGTGTTTCTTTTTAAATATTATTTCCACTATCAGGGGCAGGTAGGTGGTGCAGTGGATACAGCACTGGCCCAGAAGTCAGGAGGACCTGAGTTCAAATCTGGACACTTAGTAGCTGTGTGACCCCAGACAAGTCACTTAACCCCAATTGCCCCCCCAAATATACACACATATATATGTTTGTATATGTTATATGTGTACGTATGTATATATGTATGTGTATATGTGTGTATATATATATACATATATACATCTCTCTCTCTCTCTTTCTCTATCTCTCTATCTATCTATCTATTTCCACTATCAAATCATGTTTGTTGGGACAGCAAGGTGGTGCAGCGGATAGAGCACTGGCTTTGGAGTCAGGAGGACCTGAGTTCTAATCTAACCTCAGACTCTTGACACTTACTAGCTGTATGACCCTGGGCAAGTCAATTAACCCTAATTGCCTCACCAAAAAAAATCATGTTTGTTTATGACGCTGAACCATTGGACAGGACCAAGGATTTTGGTAGGTCTGGGTCTTCAGCGGCTGTGGCTGTGGCTGCTGCAGGAGCAGTCCGTCCCCAGGGGCTGCTTCCCGGGAGCGTGCTTAGGGCACTGGGTTGGGAGTGTGGCTGTCCCCAAGGCTCTTGGGTTTTGGGTCCTGGGCTGTCTCCATGAGGTCTGTGGTCAAGGTGGGGGGGAGGTTGACTCATCTGGCACATGCTGCCTCCCATCTCGCCTGCAGGGGGCCCTTCTGCTCCAGCTAGCCTGGCTTTCCTGCTCCATGTTGCAAATGGCTGGCAGCTGAGGAGAATGGCCGGCCCCTGCTCTACAGGGGCTGCTTCCCCAGATGGCGGCTGCGAGGCTTTGGCTGGAAGGAGGACTGATGATCTTGGGGGTGCTCCCACCTCGTTGCTCCTGGGCCTATCTGCCTGTCGGTGGCAGTTTGTTAGTATTGTTGCTGGTGGCGATGGCCCATGAAGCAGTGTGTTACTCTAATTGAGAAGACAGAAAGATTGATCTGCAGAAAGGAAGGCGGCAGCTGATGCCAATAACTCTGATGAGGAAAACAGCCTCCCTTGTTCTCTCTGGTTGTCTGCAGATCACCTGTATAAGTAGCCAAGCCCAGGCTTCTAAGCCGCTCTGTATGAGCTGCTTCTGTATCTCTGGGGAGAGTTTCATGCCAGTGGGTTACACCTCAAGATGTCAGAGGTCTTAAGGCATAGCATTGCTGGGAGAGCTCAGTAAATGATGCTGCTGTGTTCCAAGGTCAGCAGCTACTGTCCTGACTGCACCCTCTGGCTCCTTTCCTATTCTCTTGGCCATGGCTGCATCAGCATTTGTGGGACCCTTGTAGTTGGAGGACAGGGGACCCTGTCTGACAGTGACTGATATGAGCATCTGAAGGAGACACAGGGCAGGAGGGAGAACCTCAAATGTTGCCAAGCAGTTTCCAGGGAAACCAGGCTAAGGAAAAGTGTGGCGTGTTTAGGCTATCCCACCAGCCCCTGGGCCAAAGCATGATGATGACAGAGCATAAGCCTGTGGTTCCTTGAGTCTCCAGTAGTCTTTTGTCTTATTGTGGGGCTGATTTCTTCCTTTGATCCTGCGCACTTGGAAGTTGTGATTATGAACAAGACACTTCATCTTCACAATCCCCAAGCAGTAAAAAGAGTGATGAGTTTGAAGTTATGAGACCTGAGTTCAAAACTCAAAACTGAGGAATCAATAGACAATTTTCTATCAAGCTTAATAAGAGCCCTAGATGAAGCTAGACATTGTTGGTAGGATGGGAGTGGGACTGGTGTGCAGAGACCTATAAGACACTGTTCTTGCCTTCACAGAGCTTACAGTTGAGTCAGTGTGACCAAAGTACAAACATAGGAAGAAAACACTTTGGTGCTGACCTGCATGAACTCAATAGCCCACAAGGTAGATCTGACATGGAACACTCATGGAAAGCTCCATGGAGCTGGTGGGACCTTGAGCTAGGGCTTCAATTTGGTAGGAAGACAAATGGCATTTGAACAAAGACACATGTTTCTTGGAAAATGAGTTCCCCTAATTAAACGCCTTCAATGGCTCCTCATTGCCTGTGGAATATGAATCCAAGCACTTCATTGTGGCAGTCAAGGTCCTATGTCATTTGGCCTCAATGAAGCTTTCCTGCTTTATTTCTCATTACTCGTCTTCTCTCCCCTCCCCTCTTCTCCAACTAGCTATTCTGAAGACCAGTCTTAAAACATGCTGTGCAAATGCCTACTTCTGCTCCTTTACTCGTAATGTTCCTTTAGATGGGAATGCTGTTTCTCCCCCCTACACCTGTAGAAATGCAGCCATCCTTCAAGCTTACCTCCTCCATGTTTTCCCTGATCATCCCAACCAGCTATGTTTACTTCCTCCTTTGGTCGCCCATAACTCTGTTTCTCTGTGACAGCATTAATCACAGTCAATCCTGTGGAACATTGCTTAAAGATCTCACTTCAAACATCCAGGCAATCACTTAGAGAGATGAATTTTGAACTCAGGTCTCATAACTCCAAATTAAGCACTCTTTTTACTGCTTGGGGATTGTGGAGATGAAGTATCTTATTCGTAAGTCGCATAACTTCCAAGTGCCCAGGCCAGGTCCTGGAGTCTTTCCACTGGGTCATGCTGCCTTTCAAAACCCTTATAGCAACCAGACTTGGAGATGGGACCAACTTGGGTTTGAGTTTGGCCTCCATGTCACCGTCAGCCACTTAGGCTCAAAGGAGCATAGGCTTAGAGCTAAAAGGGACCCTAATAGTTAGGGGATGATTGTACCACTCCGTGTCTCAGTTTCTTTCTTGGTAGAATGGCAACTAGTGCTGTTGTATCCAGCTCACAAGGTTTTGGTAAAGATAAAATTAGAGAACATTTTTAGACCTTAAAATTGCTCCACATCTCAGCAATACAATAATCAAAGACAATTGCAAAGGACTCATGATGAAAAATGCTGTCCACCTCCAGAGGAAGAACTGATGGCATCTGCATACTGACTGAAGCATACTCTTTTTCTCTTTATTCTTTGTGTACTTTTTCCTTTGGGTCTGTGCCTTCTTTCACAACATGACTAATATGGAAATATGTTTTTCATGATTGCACATCTGTAACCTATATCAAATTGCTTACCATCTCAGGGAGGGGAGAGAAGGAGAGAGTTTGGAACTCAAACCTTAAAAAAAGCCCCAAATGTTAAAAATTATTTTTACATGTCATTGGGAAAAATATTATTTATTAAAAATCACTTTAAAGATGCTATGATTGAGTTTAATTGAATGTACAGAATGGCTCAGTGGAAAGTGTGATAGCATAAGAGTTAGGAGATCTGGGTTCAAATCTCTGCTTTGCTACTTGCTACCTAGGTGACTTTGGGTAAGTTAATTTCTGTGGGACTCAGTTTTCCCATTTGTAAAATGAAGGAATGGACTAGTAACCTCCTCTGACTCTCAGACTTAGACTTAGTCTAAGAGAGGAAGTGCCTGTCTTCAATGGCAGAGGTAGAATCTCACTAGAAGTTCCTTATACCAATAATATTACAGGTCTAGTAAAAAAACCAAACTTGCCTGTCCAGCTTGACCCTTCTTGGTCCCTCCACCTGAAGAGCCAATTCTAGCTGTCAGAGAAATAATAAAATAATCCAGAAAATTGCTTCTGCATCTCAGTAATTCCCTTCTGTGTGAAGGGAAGCAGGGGCTGGTTGGGCAGCTAACAGCTTTCCTCGGGTATTACAGCTCCACTAGACCAGATAGAGTTATTTTCCACCTGTGAGTGAGCCCAAAGGAAGGAAGCCAGCAAACTCTCACTTGGAAGTCTTGGGATTTACTAACTTCCCAGCTCCCCAGTGGGAAGTAAAACTGAGTTATTCCTGCTTAAGGGGAACTAAAAATCTATTGAAGCTACATCCCTAGTTAGGTTGTAAAATGCAATGTTGGCTCATTCCCGACTCAAACTTTCCTTTCCTTTCCTTCCTACCTTCTCATCTTAAAGAGGTGAGGGGATGTCCACGGGAGGGGGAGAAGGAAAATGCTTCATTTGTGCCCTCAGACCACGTCACCAGAATACTTAATCAAGCCAAGATGGAACCCAGCAAGGCTGCCAATGTGGTTCCATTGTCATTTGACACTCAACACAACTGCAGTCGTTGAGATGCCTGATGGCTCCAGGGTGAGACAAATCCACTTTTCATGAAGGCCAGCAAGCCAGACACACTGCCAGGAATTCAGAGATGATGGTGTGGGAGGTTCCAGCCCAAGAGCAGTAACATCAGGGGTGGCCCAGTCTCGCTCAGTGTCATTATGTTTCCTCTGTTGGTAATTCCTCAATATGATTTACAGGAAAAGTACTTGGGGATCTGACACAATGTAGATTTTGAGCCATTATCTCCAAATTACCTGCAAATTGGCAGCTGTTGGTACACAAATATCATTATTTTAATTATTTCCTAAGAGCTCTGAATTATGTACTGTTCAAAACTTTAAAAAACAAATTCTGCATAAGTACAATGCATGGCATCATGGGGTTATATATTTAGAGCTGGAAAAGACTTCAACGGTCTAGTGGAGCTGTAATACCCGAGGAAAGCTGTTAGCTGCCCAACCAGCCCCTGCTTCCCTTCACACAGAAGGGAATTACTGAGATGCAGAAGCAATTTTCTGGATTATTTTATTATTTCTCTGACAGCTAGAATTGGCTCTTCAGGTGGAGGGACCAAGAAGGGTCAAGCTGGACAGGCAAGTTTTTTTTTTACTAGACCCATAATATTATTGGTATAAGGAACTTCTAGTGAGATTCTACCTCTGCCATTGAAGACAGGCACTTCCTCTCTTAGACTAAGTCTAAGTTGAGAGTCAGAGGAGGTTAAATGACTTGCCCAAAGGCAAGCAGCAAATGTGTATGTCAGAGGCAGGATCTGAAGCCAGCAATTTTGGCACAAGGCCATCTCTCTATCCTCTCTCCCATGTTGTGTCTCCTGGGCAATTTTGTAGGGAGAGTTTTTCTTAATTTTGTGGAGGGGTATAGTTTCCCTTAATTATAGAGTCTTTGAAAACATTTTTTTGAGGCTTTATTTTTAAGTATCAGCAACACTTCACAATGATCCCACCACCAAGAAAACTCTCCCTCAAGACAAGAAAGTTCAGCTAAGCAAAACAAGTCACTACACTGGCCATATCTGACAACATATGTCCCATTCTGACCTGTAGCCCCCCCATCTCTCTACCGAGAAAAGGGAGGTATTGCTTCACCAAGAGTTCAATGAAGTCATGGCCACTCAACTGCATGGATTAGAGTATTGATTTCTTTCAATGTTGTTTTCCTTTCCATTAGTATGGTTGACGGAGAGTCTTAAAAAACATTTTTTAAAAGTAACTGGCATGCTTAAAAAGGAGCTGAAAAGATGGCTCATCAAAATCTGAGTTTTGATGATTGGGGTTAAAACTGATCACCCTTCCTTGAAGAAACTCATTTTGCACTCAACTAAGGGACGTGACCCACATGAGTGAACATGCGATTTGCTGAGACAAAGACCTATTTATAGAATGCTTGGCTAAAGAACACCAATCAATATGTAACTCTGGTGTCACAGATGCCCAAGGCACAAAGGGCCCTGGTTCTGTAGTCAGGGGTGGGGGGTGGGGCTGCCACATTTCTCTTGCCTTGAGGCTTCCCCCCTCCAACAAATCCAAGAAACCCACTCTATTCTTCTGCCTATAAAATACTCCCTGCTTGCCAGACCACTGTCTATGATTTAATAAAGTAAAGCTTTATCAAAAGAAAGGATAAAGCCAAGAACTAGCTACAGCCAGGAAATTACAGGAACCCTGAAGATGCCCCCACCCCCTTTTACTATGTATTCTCCAGCGTCATTGTCCCCAGTTTTAGGAAACGGAAACTGAAAAGAATGCACATAACAGACATGAAAGAGAATGGATAACTAAAGATAAAAGGGAAAGGGAGTCAGCAGCTTGTAAGGATAATGTTAAGGAGACTAGCTAAAGATCAGGGCAACCTGGAGCTTGGAAGGAATTCTAAGAACAACTACAAGAGACTTTCGTGTTATAATAAACGTATGAAGAGGAGAAGGAAAGGATGGGAACCCTGCTTAGGGTAGATGGGAGGATGAAAGTAGATGACAGAGAAAAATATAGAACCATTTAAATATTGTCAACAAATGAAAAGAATCTTTGGAATGAAAAGGATAGAGCAGAAGTGGTTAATAGGAACCTGAAACTTGAAACAAGCAAAGGCATAGTAGGAGATGAGCCAAGTCCCTTAATGAGTTCAAGGCACTTAGTCCAAAACCCCACTGGGTATCGCTGTCCAGTTGTAGCAATGGGGAAGATGGTGCAGGATTGGAAATAGACAAATGTCCTGATTTCAAAAAGAGAATGATGGCAGATACTTGATGTTAAAGTCCCACAATCTTGATTTGCATTCCTTCAAATGCTAGCAAATATTTTAAAAGAATAGAATTTTTTTCTTTTTTGAGGTTCAAAGGAAATTTTATTTTTTAAAAAATTAGTTAATTTATTTATAGTTTTCAACATTTGCTTTTATAAGATTTTGTGTTCTAAATTTTCCCTGTCCCTCCATTCCCTCTTTCCCAAGATGGCATGTAATCTGATATGGGCTATACATGTATGATCATATTAAACATAGTTCCACATTAGTCATGTTGTGGAAGAAGAATCAAAACAAAAGGGAAAAACCATGAGAAAGAAAAAACAAAAAAATAGCAAAAGAAAGAGGAAATAGTGTGCTTGGATTCAGATGCTATAGTTCTTTCTCTGGATGTAGATAGCATTTTCCATCATGAGTCTTTTGGAATTGTCTGAGATCCTTGCATTGCTCAGAAGAGCTAAGTCTAACAAAGTGAGTCATTGCACAATGTTGCTGTTACTGGATACAGTGTTCTCTTGGTTCTGCTCATTTCACTCAGCATCAGTTCATGCAAATCTTTCCAGGTTTTTCTGAAGTCTGCCTGCTCACCATTTCTTATGGAACAATAGTATTCCATCACATTCATATACTACAACTCGTTCAACCACTCCCCAATTGATGGGCATCCCTTCAATTTCCAATTCCTGGCCACTGCAAAAAGAGCTGCTATAAATATTTTGGTATATGTAGGTCCTTTTCTCTTTTTTATGATATCTTTGGGATACATACCTACTAGTGGTATTACTGGATTAAAGGATATGCACAGTTTTATAGCTCTTTGGGTATAGTTTCAAATTGCTCTCCAAAATGGATGGATCAGTTCGCAACTCCACCAACAATGCATTAATGTTCCAATTTACCCACATCTTCTCCAGCATTTATAATTTTCCTTTTTTGTCATATTAGCCAATCTGATAGATGTGATGTGGTACCTCAGAGTTGTTTTAATTTGCATTTCTCTAATCAATAGTGATTTAGAGCATTTTTTCATATGACTATAGATGGCTTTAATTTCTTCATCTGAGAACTGCCTGTTCTTATCCTTTGACCATTTATCAGTTGGGGAATGACTTATATTCTCATAAATTTGACTTAATTCTCCATATAGTTCAGAAATGAGGCCCTTATCAGAGAGACTGGTTGTAAAAAGTCTTTCCCAATTTTCTACTTTCCTTCTAATCTTGGTTGCACTGGCTTTGTTTGTGCAAAACCTTTTTAATTTAATGTAATCAAAATTATCTATTTGGAATTTTATAATGTTCTCTGTCTCTTGTTTGGGCATAAATTCTTCTCTTCTCCATAGATCTGACAGGTAAACTATTCCTTGCTCTCCTAATTTGCTTATAGTTTCACCCTTTATGTCTAAATTGTGTACCCCTTTTGACCTTATCTTGCTATATGGTGTAAGATGTTGGTCTGTGCCTAGTTTCTGCCATACTACTTTCCAGTTTTCCTAGCAGTTTTTGTCAAATAGTGAGTTCTTATCCCAGAAGCTGGAGTCTTCAGGTTTATCAAACAGTAGATTACTACAGTCATTGACTACTGTGTCTTGTGTACCTAACCTATTTCACTGATGCACCATTTTATTTCTTAACAAGTGCCAAGTAGTTTTGATGATCACTGCTTTCATTAAGAGCAAATCACTCCAGACTAATCTTCTTTCTTCCTTTTTTTTCCCTACATGATGGTGTTGGGTGGATATGGAGGTTGTCAAGGGACAGAATCTGGGAGTCATTGTCAACCTGGAATGAGCTTTCTAGTGAAGGCCCCTGCATGGGACAACACATTTTAGGAAAGACTTTGACAGGCTGTACTGGAGATAGAGAATGGCTCTGAGGACCATGAGCAGACTCAGGACCATATGGATCCATTTGAGCTGGGGAAGCTCCTGAGTGGATGATCTTATGTCAAGGAGAGGCAGGGTGGTGCAGTGGAGAGAGTGCTCAAGGTGCAGCAACAACCCACAAAGGCCAAAAGAGAGGAGATTGGATGTTGTATATGACCAGTAAGTAAGCAAGTAAGCCAATTTAGCTAGAGCATAGAGCACATGAGGGAGAATAAGGTAAATTTGATTTTCTGGAGCCAGAGTCTTTAAATGCCCAACAGAGGAGTCAGGATTTTGTCCTAGGAGAGATAAGGGAGCTGCTGAATCTTCTTTAGTGACATAGTGACAAAGTCAGACCTATGTGAAATAAACAGAGAAATAAATAATAATGATAATGATGAGAAGAAAAGATGAAGAGGAGGAGGAGGAAAAGAAAGAGGAGGAGGAAGGAGGAGGAAGGATGAGGATTAGGAGGAGGAAGGAGGAAGAGGAAGGATGAGGAGGAGGAGAAGGAGGAAGAGAAGGAGAAAGAGAAGCTGGCAATTGTGTCAAGAGTGGAGGAGAAACAGGAGATAATTGCAAGCAGGTAGAGCAGTGAGGGAACTATCACAACAGTCCAAGCAAGAGGTGATGGGGGCCTGAGCTAAGGTAGCTTTGTGAGTGTGCAGAAGGGAATGGATATGAGAGATGTTGTGGAGACAGAATCCTCTCAATCTGGATGTGGAGGGGGAGGGGAGAGGAAAGCGTAGAGGATAACTGCAGTCAGGAAGTGATGATGTGTCATCCAGAGAAGTGATGCTGTCTGCATTAGGAAAAGCAGACGCTTCAGAACAAGGAAGGTAATAGCTTCTCTACTGTGCCCTGATCAGAGGTACATAAAGTGTTGTGTCCAATTCCGGGTATTAAATTTTAGGAGAGTCTGGTGGATACCTAAAGGATGGCACCCAGTTTGATGAGAACACCAGGAATCAGGTCACATCAAGATTCAGTTGAAGGAACTGGGGATGATTAGCCTGGAGAAGAGAAGACTTAGGGGTGCACATGATGGTTGTCTTCGAATTTGTGAAGGAAGTTCCCATGGGAGAGGGAAAGATGTATCTTGCTTGCTTCACTAACAGAAGGTAGAACTAGGAGTAATGAGCAACAGTTACAGGGAAGATTTTTTTTTACTCAGTTCAAATAAGGATAAAGTCCTTGACCAGACAAGCTGCCTTGAAATGGATAGGATTGCTTTGGAAGGTAGTGAGATGTCCATTGCTAGAGGTATGCATCTGAAAGCTGGATGACCATGTATCAGGGATATCATAGAAGGGAATTCTATTTGAGGTTTGAGCAGTGCTAGATGCCCCTTTGACCTTTGGGATCCTGTTAGGCCCTTTTCCTCCCCTCCTTTGTACCCCCACAATCTCAATGGCTCTCACTGTCCTCTGCTGGCTTGTGTTGGGGACTTCTTTATATTACTCTCTCTGATGCCTTCAGTTGGGACTCTCTGCTTTTCTCTGTTGTCCTCAGGCTAGGCTCTCTCTCCACCATTAAAGAAATCCAGGCATTTCCAGCACTACTTTTTAGACTAGCAGCAAAGTGAGGCAGTAAAAAGGTGAACAGCTGGAAAGTACCTTAGAGTCTCATGTACTTTAGCTGATTAATTTTACAGATGAAGAGACTAGAGTCAGAGAAGTACCATGATTTGCCCAATGTCACACAAGCAGTAAATGACAGAGCTGGTATTTGAACCCAACGTCCTTAGACTCTAAAATTGTCATGTCAAGAGGGAACTGGGTTCAAATCTTGGCTTAGATATTTACTATCTGTATGACCATGGGGAATTCAATTAAACCCTGAGTCTTAATTTTCTTTTCTGTACAATGTGGATACAATAATACCTGCAGAATCTGCCTGACAGGGTTATTGTGAGACTCAAATAGGATAATTTATGTAAAGTTCTGGGCAAACTCTCAAGGGCTGCCATTCCTAGTGGATAGAATGAAGACCTAGAGCAAGGGAGATGGGTTTCAATCACCATGGGACCCCTGCATAAATTACTTATTCTCTCTGGGTCTGAGTTACTCATCTGTAAAAGTAGGAAGCTGGATTCAATGGCTTCTAAAGCCCCTAAATTTATAATCGTATGTCAAGTAGAAGCAACATGGTGCAGTAGAAAGAGTGTTGGGTATGAAGCCAGAACATCTGGGTTCAAATTCCAAGTGTGAGACCTTGGGCAAGTCATTCTGCTTTCTGATACTTAGTTTCCTTATTTGGAAAAAGAGGGGGCTGGACCCAATACTCCTTGAGGTCTCTTCCCACAGCCACCCAAATCTAATATCTTAAACCATATGGAGCACTTTTCACTGGCACCTCCCCTGGAAAGACCTGACCCAAGTGGGTAGAACTGGCAGACTCATTCAAAACCAACCAGCCAGCCCAGAACACTGGAGAGCATCTCCCAGGCTGTTGACTTACTTGCCGACTACAATTCAAAGTTTAGAATCAGACCAGATGCCATATAGTTACTCAACGGGATCTATTTGTGGAGAAAGAGGGTGAGGTTCCACACTCAGATAATGCAGATAAGTGGTTTTGGAATTCAGGCTTGGGAAAAATCTGGGCTGAATTTGGAGACACAGAGTTGGATTCAGCCCAGACCCTGCTGATTGCTTTTCTTCTTGACCTCCTTCAGAGGACAGCAAGAAAAATGGCCTTTATAACCTCAAGTTAGGGCTGCCAAGGGTTGTGGATGATTTTACTTCTTTTTCTGTTCAGCTGAGCCTCAAGGACATAAGCCAATTAAATTCTGTTCTTTGGTTAAATAATCATTGCCCAATTTTATTACTGGTTCCTTTGGTCCTCAATAAATTTCACATGGATTAAGGGATAAGTCAGCATGTGGTGACTAGAACAATGATCTGAGGAGGAGGAGAATTGAGTTGTAGTCTAAACTCTGTATGTGAGTGGTGGATAGGGAAGTGGGCATGGGCTTAGGAAGTCCTGGCTCTGACACTACCTAGCTATGTGCCCATGTGCAGATTAATCCCGTGCTTGCAGACTCAGTTTTCTCATCTGTAAAACAGCAACAATAGATTCCTTCAGTGCTTACTTCCCAGGGTTGTCATGAGGCTCAATGAAGACAGTGCATGCAAAACAATATGCAAAATTTGGAACCATGGTACAAATGCCAGTTTTTATTATCTAGTCATATTAACTGTATGGCCTTAGCCAACGCACTTTGCTCATCTCTGAATTTAATAAATTGAGCAAGAACATAAAGTTTCAACCTTTTGGAAGCTTCGTATAAAAAAACCCAAAACATGGCCTGGGTACAGTGAGAAAAGTCCTGGATTTAAAATCAGAGGATTGGGATTCAAGTTCTGGCTCAGCAATTTTCTGATTGTGTGACTCTGGCAAGTAATCTAGCACAGTATTTCTGTGTCTCAGTTTCCCCATCTGTAAAATCAAAGGGTTCAACTAAATCACATGCCCAGTGGCTGTGCTGGTTCAATTTCCTAACTGTAGCTCACGTTTCTATAGCACCTTGAACCTGGCAATAAGGAGAACTACATTGAAGGATTATCAGGCACTTTCCTTACAACAACCACATTAGATGAGTAGAATAAATAATATTGTGTTTATTTTACAAATGAAGAGACTGAGGTTCAGGGAGAATGTAATTTGCCCACAGCCAGTAAATGGGTAGAGCCAGGAAATCAATCCAATTCTTCTTATTCCCAATTCAGTTCTGTTTCCACTATGCCACAAGCTCTCTCTCTTTTAGTTCCACCTTCATTAAGTTCCTCCCATGGCAAAGTTTCAGATTCTATTGAATTATTCTTCTTGTAGAAGTGTAGACTCTTGCTACATAGGCCATGCAGTATGATAGATAGGGGTCTGAAATTGGAATCAGGAAGACCTGAGTTGAAATCTGACCTCTGACAATTTCTAGCTCTCAATGTATAAAAAAGTCAATAGACTTGTCTGAGATCTAATTTTCTTATTTGTGTATAGTGAGTACTCTGACCTCACTTTCACAGATTGAAGCTGGTTACATTTCCCCCTCAGAGTTCTAAGGGTGCCCCTGAGGCATTAGAGGGGTCTTTGTCTAAAGGCTCAAACCCCTACTCTGTTATAGTTCCTTCCAGTGTGAACCACAAGGGACTAGCCCCTAGTTCCATTTAACCAATTAACATCAATTAGCTTTTACAAAGAGATATTTGCTTCAAAGATACAGCAAAAACAGAAACCCAAACATCCCCCCACCCAAAGGCTTTGGGGGCTCAGACTCAAAGCAGTTTGTACATAGCATTGCTCCCACCAAGTTCACAGACAAATGTGGCATCCTAGCTAAATAAGCCCTTGCCTCAATTATTCTTCAGGTTTCACAGATGGATGGGATAGCTGAAAACCCCAACACAGACTCGATTTCTGTATTTCCTTGTGGCATGCTTCCTTTTCCTTCCATAGCTTCCCATCTCCTTCACCTCAAACAAAAGAAAGAATGGCAAGGCAAAGAACCAAGGCCTGTTTTCATAGGCCACATATTGGCCTTCGATGGGGAAGTCCAAAGCCTCTGTCCTTGTAGCATCATCTCTCTTATCTTACCACACACACACACACACACACACACACACAAACCAGGCAGGGACAAATCCAAACAAGAAGACTAATTTTTGTGGATTAGCACTCTTTGAATGTGCCCCCACTACTTTGTGGGTCCATCAAAGAGATTTTTCTTCATCACTAGTTAGCAGAACAAAGTCAGTTACAGACTGTAGGCTCATGCTCCAGATCTCACCAAGGCATTTCCATTACTTATCATCATGACTCTCCAGGAGGCAGCTCCCCAGACTCTTCCACTTGGGAGACTATGCAAGCTGAGCACACTGATATCTCCTCACCAGCTCCCCAGTTGTACCCCTTACGTATAAAATGAGCGCAAGGATAACGCTGTAAACACCTCACAGTGTAGTTCTGAAACTAAAATTAGAGGATTCATATGAAATGCATGACAAACTTAACAGGAATTTATCAATATTGGTGATGATTGTTGTTTTCAGTTCAATTCTTTGTGACCCCATTTGGGGATTTTCTTGGCAGAGATACTAGAGTGATTTGCCATTTCTTTCTCCAGCTCATTTTACAGATGAGTAAACTGAGGCAAACAGGGTTAAGTGACTTGCCCAAGGTAACCTAGCTAGTGTCTGACTCTGGATTTGAACTCAGGAAGTAGAGTCTCCCTGACTCCAGGCCTGGCAGTCTATCCACTGTGTTATCCAGTTGCCCTACATCATCATTACTATGATTACTACATTAATTTTTAATGGCCAAAGCAAAATTTGAATGGAGAGAGAAGTGGACAGCTTAGTTGCAGGCAGAATGGGATACGTGCTGAACTTGGAGACAAACTCCTGTATTCTAACCTTCCCTTTGCCCCTCCCTGGGTGTGACCTTGGACAAATTATTTATGTTCTCTTTTTCTCAGTTTCTTCCTCTGTAGAAGGAAGGGGTTGGCATTGCTCCCTAAGCCAACAACAACAAAAATAACTGAATTTATATCTCACCTCAAGATGTGCAAAGTGTTTTCCTAATTTATTTGATCATCGTAATAAACCTGGGAGACCAATACTTTCTTTTTCTTGGGGTTTGGGGGGTAGGGTTGGCCAGACCTATGACCTTACTGATAGAGGAAATCCCCAGTGGGCAAACTCTCCCTCCCAATGTAGATGGTTCCCTGTGAGGCAACTTAAAGTCTTACTGAGTTTCCTGGATGACTCAGAGTGTGAGCGACTTGTCCAGGCTTATGTGGCCAGCATGTGTTCAAAACAGGATCGGAGTGCATAGAAGCCAGGCGTTCCTGACTCCAGGCCAGTGCTCAATACGCTGTGCCATCCTTTGCCTCTAAATGTACGTACTACAGTTATCATTACATTTTTATTATCATTGTCCTCATTTTACACAAGAGGAAACCGCCTAACAGAGCTCAAGGATGTTCACATGACCAGCGAGTGTCAGGGGTGCCATTTCAGTTCAGGACCCTCAACTCTGGGACCAACAGGTCTTCCCATGAAACAAAATAAAACGAAAACCCGAAGGGGATGAAATTGAGAATGTGGCAAACTATGATGCTGAGCCAGAGAGCTCTTCCCTCTGCCAGGCGCCTCACAGATTGTCGGCATTTGTGAATTGCCTGACCTTTGTCTGTCTCAGGATGACCTACTCTGCAGCTTCCAAGAGCGTCCTTCTAATCCTGGTGTCCCCGAAGATTCATAGTCTGGGTCTCAGGGAGCTGGGGCAGTGAAACTCTGAGAAGAGGATGGTTTGGGTGAGAAAGGGGACCTGGGGGTGAGGGCGAGGTGCGTGGAAGACTTAACCCATCTCAAAAAATGATCTCACTCCCATCAAATGTGAGCTGTAGAGAAGGCATGAGGTGATGTTATATATTGAACATTACAGCTATCAGCCCTCAGGTCATGCTGATTCCCTGAAAATCTCACAATGCACTCAGGTCTGCACTCACCATGAAGTGCCCCTTTGTACCCAGGCCATTCTTGGACACTTTTGTAGTGGCAGACTGGCTTCTGGGCAGAGCACATCAGTCACTGTGCTTGGCTCTTGTGGGGACGCATGACCTCATCACAATGGGAGTCCTTTGTCAATTGCTGCAATTCTTACTCTTGTTCGTATCCTCCATCTGGGTCCTACTCTGAATGCTGGCGCCTCCTTGTGGATTAGAAAAAGCATTAAACTTACAATCATAGGACCTGGGTTCAAATTCTGACTTATTACCTTATGTGACTTGGGCCTTGGTTTCCTCATCTGTAAAGTACACAGATTGGCCTTGATGACCTTTCAGGTCCCTTTCAGTTCAGTTCTCAATCAATGATCTTATGTTCTGTGATCTCTTTTGGTCAGTCAATCAACAATTTTTTTAAAGTACTTAGTATGTGCCAGGCACTATGCAAAGGATACAAAGAAAGGCAAAAACATGGCCCCTGTCCTCAAGGAGCTCACTTTCTAATTCTAATGAAATAACATAAATGACAGCATATGTATAAGCCATGTACAGAGTAATGCTAGGTAATTTCATAGGGAAGCCCCTAGAAGGGAGAAGGGGACAGGATGCAGGGGGACTGGGAAAGACCACATGTGGAGGGTGGGAAGGAAGCCAGAGAAGCCAAGAGCCTGAGGCATGGAGGAAGAGTGTGCCACATGTGTGGACAGCCAATGGAAAAGCCCAGAGTCGGGAGATGGAGGGTCTTGTGGCCAGTCTAATTAGACACATGGAAGGGAATAAAGTATAAGGAGACTGGAAAGGTAGGAAAATAACAGGTTATGAACAGCTTCAAAAGCCACACAATTTTATATTTGATCCTAGAGGTAATAGGGAGCCATAGGAGTTTACTGAGTAGGGGAGTGATGTGGTCATACTTGAGCTTGAGGTCTGAAATGGAGCATGAGAGCTTCCCATCAGCTATGCCTGGTTCTCACTGCTTGACTGGCCCATATGTTTCCAGTCACACATTGTCTTAAAATTGTATCTCGTCCTGGTACCCCTGACCATCACTCCCTGCCCCTGGTCAGCATAGTGACTGACTTTATAAGTAGCCAGTATAAAAGGGCATTAGCAGATTGCAAAGGGGAGCCTAGAAGTTACCTACAGACTGTCTCAAAGATCAGAGGGGTGTCATTTGCAGACTGTATCATATATTGACCCAAATTCACATCCTGGTAACATGTGCTGAATAAGGTGAAGGCATCTTAGGCTCGGCAGTCAGGGCCTTTTTGTCCTGTGGTTTGTAAATCCCAGAGAAATTCCAGACCTCCGTAGTAATGACTAGCAAGCAGATCACCAAATGGTGCTGATAATTTTGAGATGATGTGGACACATTAACTTTAAAGTTTAGCTGACAACTTTGAGATGATTCAGGTAATGTTAACGAACTAATCCCAAGGTGGCACAGAGCAAAGTCAGTCTATTCCCCAAAAAACACTATAAGAAGGAGACTTCAAACTCCTGCCCCCAAGCCCTCATCTGCATTGGGGGTCCACACTGCCAGGAGCTTCCTGCTGTAATCTGTGGCTACAGGAGTGATACTCTCTGCCTCTCCCCCTCCCCATCTTCTTCCTCACACCACTTCCCTTCACCATCCTATACCCTAACCTCGGGCTGTTTGCCTGTGTTCCCCCTTTGCCATATGTTTCTGTACTTTCTGTGCTATTTCCCCCCACGCCCTCTGTACATAATTAAATTGTGATTACTGCCTCATTTCCTGCCACTAGAAGCGGTCTTTCCCAGCGAGTACCCACAAACCAGGAATACCTACCCCCATTTCATAATATTATCAATTCACACATTTTTATCATTTCTTTTGCTTTGCTTCTTTTGTGGGCATGGAAAATAGCTACTAACCCAAACATCCCCTTTTCCATGTGTTGAACTTTACAAACCACTAAGGTAAATGCTACAGGTACTTGCCTTATTTTTATCCCCATTTTATAAATGAAAAAACTGAGGCTTAGAAAGGCTCGCTTGCCTACAGTGTAACTACATAGTAACAACAAATAGAAAAGCCTGTGTTTATAACCAGGCTCCCCACAGAATCTAATTTGCAGAGTCCAGAGAGTAGCAGGAGAGCTGGATTCAGGGTCAGAGTTCTTGGCTAGAATTTTGGCCCTGCTGCTTATGACCTCTTAACCCTCGATGGTTTAACTTCACTGGGTTTCAATTTCCTTAACTGAAAAGCAAATCTGTTGGGCTTTGTTGTTGTTCAGCTGTATCAGTCATATCCAACCTTTCATGACCTCATTTGGGGTTTTCTTGGCTAACATATTGCAGTGGTTTGCCATTATCCTTCTCTAGCTCATTTTACAGCAGAGGAAACTGAAGCAAACTGGCTTAAGTGACTTGCCCAGGGTCACACAGCTAGCGTCCAAGGCTAGATTTGAACTCAGAAAGATGAGTCTTCCTGACTCCAGCTCTCTATCCACTGTACTACCCAGCTGCCCTGCATCACCTAGATAACCTATCAGATTCCCAACTAACAACTTTCCTGCCCTGTCTGCCCACAGTAAATGCACAAATCATATCTGGATCAAGGAGTAGGAAACTACCCTCAAATCAACTTTGTAATTTCTTATGTAAAATTAATATGAGAAGTAATTAAGACAAGTTTATTTGAGCAAGAGGGAGAATTAATTGCTATGGTACCTTATGCTCTACTTAAGGAATGCACATGTTAGACTGGTGCCCTCTTGAATTTCAGTACCCTGAATCAAAACTCTGATTGCCCTACCTTAGTTACAACTGTCTAAGGATCTCTTCAGCTCCAAACTCAGAGCTCTTTCCATCCCATCAAATGCCCTCCCGACTGCTGATCTCTTACTGTTCTTCTCTACAAATGGTGGGGGGAGAGGGGGGACAGACACTTTTATGTCTGTCCAGAAATACAAAGCAAGTTGTTATTCCAGAAAGATCTCTGACTTTCTTGCTGTTTCAGCTTCCATCCCCTGGGCCCTCATTGATTTTCTCCATCGTTCCAACCGTGAGCGGGAGCCCCATTAATCACTGCTCTGCCCATGATGGACGGCAGGTACTCCATCTTGTTTTGATTAATTTCATTCTCACATGGATTGTTCTGATTTCCAGCATTGCCGGAGCTCAGTCTGTAGGAGATGATTCATTTGGGGGAGATTGAAGGGAAGGGCGGGGAGGAGAGCTGGAAAAGGAGAATGGTGGGTAGAGCAGTCATTGCCTGAATCTGATTGAGTCTGTCTGTTAACATGAGTGGCTCCCCACCTCCCCCACCCTCACCCTAAGAATAGCAATACCAGCTGTACCAGCAGGAGCTATGTCTAAATTAATAAAATGAAGTGGGATTATTGGCCTTTTCTTGATTCAACCAGCAAATGGGCATCTTTGCATTTGTATCCACCAAAATGCTTTTATGATACAGCATTCACAGAACAGCCATTGGCATAGAAAAGATAAACACACTTCACTCTTGCATATTAGGAAACTATGCAAAATCCTTTCAAGCTTGAAGGAGCCTTGGAAATTTCACGCTCCAGGCCCCTCAGTTTATAGAGGAGGAAATTGGGGCATAGACCAGGAGAAGTGACTTATGCAAGGTCACGCAAATCAGAAAGAAGAGAGACAGACACAGATACCAGATCCAATCCTCCTGGATCTGACTTATTTTTACCATTATTTCTTTTGCTGCTTAGGGACTTGTATCACACTTAAAAGGGCAGGGCATTTCCTAAGTAACCCCTTACACAATATGGTGGAAAGAGCACTGGCTCTATAATGCAAAGATGAGGGTTCGAATATTGCCTGTGCCACTTAGTAGCGGCGTGGTGGGAGGCAAGCAGTATAATGGGCAGCCTGCTGGATTGGGAAGCCTGGCACCAGGAAGACCCCAGTTCAAATCTGGTCTCAAATACTGGCTCTGTGACCCTGGGCAAGTCACTTAAACTCCCCTGTTGGGTCATTGTGAAGATTATATAAGATGATATTTGTAAAGCACCCAGCACAGTACCTGGCTCATGTTCTATATAAATGCCTATTCCCTTCCCCTTCTCAACCTTAACTTTGTGACCTTGCACTTAATCTCCCCAGGCCTCATTATCCTCATCTGTAAAATGAGTGAGTCACATGAGATGACCTTCAAAGTCCCTTCCATCCTTAAATCTATAACCCAATGATCAGCAGCCATCAGGGAGCATCTGAGGATACTTTGCTCCACTGTCCAAAAATTACCACAGAGGTCTGGACTTGTGATTTAAAAAGTTGGCTGCTTTCTCTTTGGAGGGAAGGTTTTGTCATTCCTTGGTGGTTTATCCATCCACATAACGGTTTCATTGATGCCTAGAGCTCTCTTGCCCTTGCAATAAAAACTGGATCACTCGTCCCAGATTTCTATGATGCCTGTGACCCAGGCCTCCAGAACACTCTCCTACTGCCTCTACCTAACACTCCTGGCAAACTAGTGACTGGAAATAATGGCTGCAGTTTTTGAAGGCCTCTGTGGTGGGCCTGGAGACAGCTCTGCAGCTGTGCAGAGGCAGTGGACAGAGCATGGAATCTGAAGCTGGAAGACTGGATTCAATTCCTACCCCTGGCTCTTGTTCCCTGTGGGGTCCTCACATACAAAAACAAAGAGGGAGAATGAGATGACCTCTGTGGTCTCCTCTGGGTCCACTCTTATCCTGCTATGAGTTCTGAGGCATCCCTTCCAGTTCTCAATCTACGACTTTAGGAGCCGACATTTTAGACCATTTACATTCTGGCTGCATGATGGACTCAGAGGAGGAGCCTATGAGTGCAAGCCACAAACTTCCGTAGGACAGTCTGTTAGAGGGAAGAGAACACAGGACTGAGGCCAAAGGCCTGGCTTAGCCTCCTAGATTTGTCCCTTATTAACAGTGTGACCTGGGACAAGTGACTGCTCTCAGAGCTATTACTAAGAATTACAGAGCCTGTGACAAATGCCACGGTGGGGAAGAAGAAGACAGTGTAGAACACTGACTGTACTAATCGGGTATAAAGCAGTCTAACCCAGGAATCACAGGAAGAGGCATGAAAAACTTTGCAGAGGGAAGCCCAACCTGCAGTCAGTCCTGCAAATCTCATGGAGAAGAGGGATGGGGCATTGGAGACTAGTCTGGTGCAATCCATATGGACATCTCCTAGGAGGCATGTTGGGGAGGGTAAGAGGGAGGGGTAGCAAGATGAGAGAGGGGCAAGACCCTCATGGTAGAAGGCAGACTATTGAAGAATTGCAGGATTTTCTTGGGATCTTGTAGAAGCAGAGACCACAGAGAATCTTGAATTACTAAGATGGCAGCCCTGAGATGGAGCTATGAAACAGAGTCCTCTCTGACCTACCCTATTAGGGTTGTATCTTAAGATTTTTGTGCCTCCCTTCTTTTTAAAATGAGGAGGGTAGAAGATGAATTAGAGGTGACCCAGCTGAACTCTCTCAACATTCCCCTACAAACAACATTTAAATAATGCCTCAAACCAAATTTTGGAGTGACAGAGCCTACAAAGGGTTGGAGTGAGACATTTTTCCAGTCAATCAGGAAAAGTTTGTGAGGTTTGGAAGCCTGCCTAGAGTCCCACTCACAGTGGCAGTGGTGGTGGCAGCAGCAACTTCAGGAGCTCTAAGCACAGAGACTTTTAAGGAGGATCAGACAACTGATCAGAGAGAGATTACAGGAGACCCTTTGCTGGCACTGAGTGCAGCTGGCACTGATTGGCAATTCTCTTGTCCTTATGCAGTTCTGGGTCATGGCTCCAGGGAGGAGAGGAACACTTGAGGTCAGTCACAAGAGAGCAAGGGTCCTGGTTACACTTTCAAGGAAATAGGAGAGGAAGGGGGTAAGAGAAAAGGGGAGAAGGATGTGATAAAAGGGAGGACAGATTAAGGGAGGCAGTGGTTAGAAGCAAAATAGACTTCTGAGGAGGGACAGTATAAAATAAACAATAAACAAATAAAGATGGGATGGAGAGAAATACACATTTAGTAAACATAACTGTGAATGTGAATGGGATGAGTTCACCCACAAAATGGAATCAGAAAACAGAATGGATTAGAACCCAGAATCCAACAATATGTTGTTTAGAAGAGACAGATTTGAGACAGAAAAATAAACACAGAGTTAAAATAAAGGGCTGGAGGAGAATCTAATATACTTCAGCTGAACTGAAAAAAGGTACAGGTAGCAATCATGATGGACAGTTAGGTGGCACAGTGGATAGAGTGCCAGGCATGGAGTCAGGAGGAACTGAGTTCAAATCTAACCTCATATACTTACTAGCTGTGTGACCCTGGGCAAGTCACTTAACCCTATTTGCCTTGGTTTCCTCATCTCTAAAATGAGCTGGAGAAGGAAATGGTGAATTACTCCAGAATCTTTGCCAAGAAAATCCCAAATGGGGTCACAAAGAGTTGGACATAACTGAACAACTATCACAGTCAATGAAGTAATATAAAAAATTTTACAGCAAGTTTCTCTGATAAAGGCCTCATTTCTCAAATATGTACTTAGTATAGAACTCAGTCAAATTTATAAGAACAAGAACCATTCCCAATTGATAAATGATTTAGAAGAAGAAATCAAAGCTATCTATAGTTATATGAAAACTAATGCTCTCAATCACTATTGATTAGAGAAAGAAAAATTAAAACAACTCTCAGGTGCCACCTCACACCTATCAAAAGTGACAAATTCTGGAGGAGATGGGGGAAGTAGGTACACTAAGGCATTATTGATGGAGTATTGAACTGGTCCAACCTTTGTGGGGAACTATGACCAAAGGGCTATAAAACTATCTATGTACTTTGACCCAGCAACACTACTACTAGATCTTTATCCCAAAGAGATCAAAGGAAAAGGAAAGGGGCCTATATGTACAAAAATATTTATAGCAGCTCTTTTGTGGTGGCAAAGAATTGGAAATCAAGGGAAATCAACTGTGGAATGATTGAACAAGTGTGGAATATGATTTTGATGGATTACTGTTGTGCTATAAGATATGATGAAGGGGGGGATAAGAACTCACTCTTTGACAAAAACTGCTGGGAAAATTGGAAAAAAGTATGGCAGAAACTAGGCATAGACCAAAATCTCACACCATATACCAAAATAAAGTCCAAATGGGTTCATGATTTAGACATAAAGGCTGATACTGTAAGCAAATTGGGAGAGCAAGAAGTAGTTTACCTATCAGATTTATGGAGAACAGAAGAATTCATGACCAAACAGGAGATAGAGAACATTAAGAAATGCAAAATGGATTAACTTTGATTACATTAAATTGAAAAGTTTTTGCATAAACAAAGCCAATGCAACCAAGACTAGAAGGAAAGTAGAAAATTAGGAAAGAATTTTTATGACCAGTGTCTCTGATAAGGGCCTCATTTCTAAAATATATAGAGAATTAAGGCAAATTTACAAGAATACAAATCATTCCTCAATTGTTAAATGGTCAAAGGATATGAACAGGCAGTTCTCAGATGAAGAAATTAAAGCCATCTATAGTCATATGAAAAAATGCTCTAAATCATTATTGATTAGAGAAATGCAAATCAAAACAACTCTGAGGTACCACATCACACCTATCAGATTGGCCAACATGACAAAAAAGGAAACTGATCAATGATGGAGAAGATGTGGGAAAATTGGAATACTAATGCATTGTTGGTAGAGTTGTGAACTGATCCAACCATTCTGGAGAGCAATTGGGAACTCTGCCCAAAGGGCTACAGAAATGTGCATCACACCCTTTGACTCAGCAATAATACTTCTAGGGCTGTATCCCAAAGAGATCATACAAATGGGAAAAGGACCCACTTGTACAAAAATATTTATAGTAGCTCTTTTTGTGGTGGCGAAGAATTAGAAATTGAGAGGATGCCTATTAATTGGGGAATGGCTGAACAGATTGTGGCATATGAATGTAATGGAATACTATTGTGCTATGAGAAATGATAAACAAATAGACTTCAGAAAAAACCTGGAAAGACTTGTATGGTCTGATGCTGAGTGAAGTGAGCAGAGTCAGGAGAACATTATACACAGTAACAGCCATGCTGTACAATGACTGATATTGATAGACTTAATCCTTCTCAGCAATACAAGGATCTAAGACATCTCCAAAGGCCTCGTGATGGAAAATGCTATCCACATCCAAAGAAAGAACTATGGAGTTTGAATGCAGATCGAAGAGTACTATTTGCTATTTTTTTCTTCTGTTGTGTTCTGTTTCCTCTTTCTGGTGGTTCCTCCTATTGGTTCTAATTCTTACTTACAACATCACCAATGTGAAAATATGTTTAACAGGAATGTAAAAAAGAGACATGATGAAGAGGGTGGTTTCAGAAAAAAACATGACAAGACCTGTATGAACTGATGCGAAGTGAAGTGAGAAGAACTGGGAAATCATTGTGCATAGTAGCAGCAATGTTGTAATGATGATCAGCTGTGAAAGACTTGGCTACTTTGATCACTATAGTGATCGAAGACAATTCCAAAGGACTCATGATACAAAATGTTATTTCATAGACAGAACTGATGAACTCTGAGTGCAACTGAAGTACAATTTTCTCACTTTATTTTTCTTGCTTTTTGGGGAAATATGGCTAATATGGAAATGTTTTGCATGATTTCTCATGTATAATTGATATATTGCTTGCCTTCTCAGTGGGTAAGGGAAGGGGTGGGGAGGGAGAGAGATCATTTGGAACTAAAATTTTAAGAAGAAAAGAATGTTAAAAATAAATAATAAATTTTTAAAACATTTTTAAAAAAGAAAGGAAGAATTGTAGAGAAATCTGAGAAGATATGTATGAGCAAATGCAAAGTGAAATGAGAGTAAACCAGAACAATTTTTACTATCACATCAACATTATAAAAACAATTTTAAAGACTTAAGAACTCAGATCAATCACAATTTCAGAAGACTCATGATAAAGAAAGCTACCTAGATTCTGACAGAGAATCAAAAGACTGATGGAGAAGCAGGTTTTTTGACATGGCCAATATTAAAATTTGTTTTTGTTTGATAACGCTTGTTTGTTATAAAGATTTTGATTTCCTTTTTTTTTCCCCTAATGCAGAGGGGAAGAAGATAGGAAGGAGAAAATAAATGCTTAATAATTGAAAAGATTATTTGAAAGAATCATATATTGAGCTGCCCTCCTGGATTCTGGCTCTACCATATACTTGACTCAGTCATCAGATGGGTACAGTAGTACCTGCCTTGCTTAATTCACAGAGTTATTGTAGGAAACAAACGAGAACACATATCCCCTGGAAAATTTTCACATTCATATAGAAAAGATGGAGAGTTTTAAGATAGACAATACTAGGATTAGACAAACTTGGAATTTATTTGTTCTTGGTGACATTATTTTAAGCCTTCAATCAAATAAGGGATTAATTCTATTATTCTTGTGGCTGTTGCTGTTATTATTTCTATGGAGCATTTTCCGTTTGGAGTATGGGGTACCTGGCTTTATCTTCCTACCTTCTCTGCCATCCTGGTTCCCCGATCTCTGGTATGATCCTAACACTGTAGACCATAGACCTTTTAGTCCCTGAATTTGACCTCTAACTTCTCAGGCCATTGGTCTACCTGTGATTTTCAGAAATGATAGTGAGTTTAGGCCCAGCACAATTATCCTGACCCCGCAGATTTAACTGGCTTTCTTATCAATATGAACCCCTCAAATGCCCCAAACCCACTGAATTCTGCTATGTTGATACCAGAAGCATGACATAGCTGGAAGAGTGCCTCTGGGTAATAGGTGTATTGTAAATCCTCATTAATGTGTAGTGATTTGGTCATCAGGGTTAAGGAGCAGAAGTCTGGGCTAGGCTGAATTATCAAAAACATCTATACCATAGAATATTATAAATGAAATTATCTGATTAATTTTAAGGGTATAAAGAAATTTGAAATGAGTTTACATAATAATATCTAAAAGTCTTTTGGAGGATTTTAAGAGAGTAGGTAAGGATGATTTATTATTATGCTAATTGTAAACCAATCAAATACATATGTATATGTGTGTGTGTGTATATATATATATATGTATATATATATGTATATATATATATATATTTCTTCTAAAGTACTTGAAAACAACTTGTTCCCTTAAATTATTAAACATGCTTTCTATAAAAAAATAAAATAAAATGAAATGAGGGGGTAGTCTAGCTTATCTCTAAGATCTCTTCCAGCTTGAATATTCTGTGTGCTACTAATCTGTGAAGTTTTCTGTCTGTGTTTCCTACAGATACTTATGTTTAAGGAAAAAAGAGAGAGCAGGAGAGTGAATGGGAGAGCCATGTCAACTGTAGCAGAATGAATGAATGAAAAATCACTTAGTACACACTTCCTAAGTGCTGGGCTCTGTGCAAAAGTTATTAGTGCCTGGTATATCCCAGGTGCCCAATCAATATTTGCTCCTTTGATTTCAGCCAAGCATGGATGAGAACACGTTGTTCCAATGGCCATGAAGGAGGCCAAAGCAGGTGCTGTGGAGTGCTTAGAGCTTGGTCAGACGTCAGACACCAAGGTTATCCACTACATCCTGGGTCATCACCAGTCATCCTGACTTTTGTCCTGCCGCCAGACTTGGATGACTCTGGAAGAGAGTAGGCTGATAACTTTGTGTAGTTCTGCTGCACTTCAATTCAATTTGTGTGTGTCAAGACATCATTATATCATTGGTCCTCTTCCAGAATGAAGAATAAACAATCGCTCTACAAGTAGTTGAACCATGTAGAATGAAAATATGTTAATTCCCATTTTTCTGCCTCCATAGGAACAGGAGTTAAAGCCAAAGGTCCCCAAGTCCACTTACATTATCAGGCCGACTATGGGCTGACGAGAGCCCGATGTTACCAGCCAAAGATTTTCACTGTAAGAATTAACAAATATCCCTGTGTGCTGTTACCTGAACATCTACCTCTCTCTCATTTTTCATCTCTCTCTCTCTCTCTCTCTCTCTCTCTCTCTCTCTCTCTCTCTCTCTTTCTCTCTCTTTCTCCTTCTCTTCAGACTCCTTTGCTCACTGTCCACAGACCCTATCCTAAAAACAAATAACATATTGTCTTGACTGTCCCAACCTTAAATTTCTCCCTGCCTTTTCTCAGCTAGAAATAGACAGTGTCGTCTACACTGGCAGCCTCCACTTTTTCAATACCCACTTATTCCTCATTCCTTTGTAGCTGAGCTATTGGCTGGACACTCTCCACTGAACCCACTCACTCCAAGGTCACCAATGGCTAAATCCAGCAAACTTTTCTCTGTGCTTACCTTCCCCGAAGATCGGATTTTACATTGTCCTCCTGCACAAACATACCCCTACTTTCCATCCCTCTTCTTCCCTATTGGCTGATGCCTGAAATCCTACTGTCCAGGCGTTCCTCCCTTTAAATTTAGGCATTGCTTTTAAAGGCATATGAAGGGAGTATAAACAAGGACAGAGCTAATGGGGTTTTGCCCTATGGCAACAAATTTAAAGGGAGTAACAGCACATGCATAGAAGTGAGCTTTTGCCTCCCCTGGCCGGTTCCTCAGATTCTGCAGTTATCTCTCCAGCAGGGAAGATGCCTTTCAATTCCCACTTGCCGCAGGCAAAACAATTCTTAACTACAGATGACTTTCATCTCTTATGCCCCTTTGAAACTTTAGGGTAGCTGAAGGGTCTGAGAACAAGTTTTGATGACAAGATTCCAGGAGGGTTTGAAGGCAATGGGGAAAAGGCCCAGCGAGTCAAAGCTCTCTGTAGTTCTTGAAGATCACAGGCTTTAGGGTTCAGAACTGGAAGGGGTCTGAGAATTCAGCTAGTCAAAGAGTCTCATTTTTTACAAAGGAGAAAACAGGCCCAGTGAGTTCAACGGTTCAGAAGATCATAGATTTGAAGCTGGAAGAGACCTTAAAGGCAACTGAGTCCAACTCCCTCATTTTACAGGTGAGGAAACTGGGGAGAGGTTAAGTGACTCACCCAAGGTCACACAAGTAGTAAGTGACAGAGGAAGATTTGAATCCAAGTTTTCTGACTCCAGATCCAGAGCCATTTAATTACAGCTAGGTGGTTCAGCGGTCAGAGTGCCAGGCCTGGAGTCAGGAGGGCCTGAGTTCAAATCCAGCCTCAGACACTTACTAGCTATGGGATCCATGGCAAGTTCCTTAACCCTATTGGCCTTAGTTTCCTCATCTGTAAAATGGCCTAGAGAAGAAAATGGCAAACTACTCCAGTATCTTTGTCAAGAAAATCCCAAATGGAGTCACAACTGAAAACAACTGAATAACAATAACAACAACAAGTATAGCTCACTTTTCTTTCTCTTTCGTGTTCAGGGTCCATTTTGTTTCCATTTTTTTTAAAGTTTTGTTGATGTGTTCTGTTTTTACATCACAGACATTTAGAGAGTGTTCCCACTTGCTGAGAGGTCCTTTCCATAGCACCCTAGCATTTACAAAGAACTGTTCCCAGAGCAACCTAGTCCTGTGAGTGGAAGGATCATCATTTAGCATGAGGAATGAGGAAATGCATGGTTAGACAGATGACATGGTTTTTCCCAAGATCCCCAAGCAGTCTGACTTCCGAGCCCACCACCCAGCTGAAGGTGGGTGCTCTCTCTAAGGTTACAAATGATGTTCCAGAGGCCTGATCCAATGGGCTTTTCCCACTCCTCATTCCTCTTGTTCTCTCTGGCTTTTGATGCTTCAACCGTCTCTTCTTCCTGGAGAATCTCTTCTCTCTTGATTTCTGGACCTTCTCCTTTCTGGGTTCTTCTACCTATCTGTTCCCTCTTTCTCAGTCTCCTTTGCTGGATCCCCATTTACTTCCTGCTGTTTAAAGACGGGTCTTCCCAAGCTCTGGTCTGGGTCTTCTTCTCTTCACTCTCTCGTAGTGATCTTATGATCTACATGCTAATGACTTTCCAGTTTATATTCCTGCTTTGTATGGGTTAGATTAGATAGTCACCAAAGTTCCTTATAACTCCTGAATTCTGCAACTCTGTGGTTGTGTGGAATATCCTAGTGTGTTCTGTGGGCCTCCCCGAGCTGTGTCCTCTTCATACCTTTGCACACTCTGCCTGCCATGGCTGGAACATTCTCCATCCTCACCTCCATCTCTTAAAGTCTTGAGCTTCCTTCAAGAATCAGCTTAGAGGCCTCTTCCTATGAGAAGTCTTCACCACCATCCCTCTCTTCCAACTTCCTTGTACTATAGTACCATAGTGTCCACCCCAGTAGAAGCTAGGATTCAAGCCCAGATCCCTCCTGATACTCGGCCAAGCAGACTCATCAACACAGTCCTGGCCCTTTAAACTTACAATATAATTTGAAATGTTTGGAAAGTTTCCTTCTCTTCTCTTTTGGGTCTGTCCATTTAAATACTTTTTAGGTTAAGTAAGCAGAGCCCTGAGGACAATGTACACTACCATGGCATCATTATGAAATTGAACAACTTTGAAAGACTTAAGAACTCCAATTTGCACAAGAAACCATCATGATTCCAGAGAACTGATGATAAAGAATGCTGACAGGTGGGAGACTCAGGGTGCAGAATAAGAAATTTATTTTTGGACATGGTCAGTGTAGGAAAGTGTTTTACTTTGCTGTACATACTTGTTATAAGAGTCTTTTAATTTTTGGTTTCTTTTTTTTCCACAGTTGGTGAGGGGAGGTAGGAGGAAGAGAAAATAAATGCTTATTAATTAAAAACAAATTTTAATTAAAAAACATAATCCAAACTTCACAGGCTGATGGAATCACTGTTTCCACCCACCCACCCCCTTTCCCATTTACCTCATGATCTCATGCTTTGTCACCTGATATCAGATATATGAAGAGCCTAAAAAAGGCCAGGACTTTGGCGTGAGTCTTGGTTTCTATTTTGGTTACAGTTTTTTGGGTTGTCCTCTGTCTGACTTATTGCAGTTCTGCCCTCATTTCATTCAGGCCCATTTGTTTGACTGCTCTAACTCTATTTGAGAAGTTAAAAATAGAAACAGTCCATGTGTGACCCATCGTGGCCTAGATCTAGTTCCCTGGCCTTACTTAGAGGATGTCCACCTAGGTCAGGAAGTATTGGTCGGAGAAGAAGAGCCTTGAAATAAAGAATCAGGAGACCTGGGTTCGAAATGTGGCTCTGCCACCTATGAGCTCTTTGGTCTCCAGAAATTAACTTTACATCAAGTCTCAGTTTTCTCATCTGCAAAATGGGAGGCATTATACTAGCACTACCTACTCTACAGGGCTATTCTGAGGAATGCATTTTGTAACCTTTAAAGAGCCACAGAAACAGACATTACCATGGTGGGGGCACCAAAAGTGAGTGGTCCTCGTCTTGGAGACGGCAGTGTTCTAGACCTTAGAGCCAGATAATGTCACCAAAAAATAGTGGTAAAAAGACAACTCTTTGTTTCCAAAGAAACTTGAGATGATCAAAAGAACTGGGAAATTTTCTGAAGCAATCCAGCCTGCTCTTTCCTCTGTCAATTCTGGGCCCAGCTCACTGTCCCTTTGAGCTGTCTTATCAACAGCATCTCTGTCTCTGTCTCTGTCTCTGTCTCTGTCTCTGTCTCTGTCTCTGTCTCTGTCTCTGTCTCTCTCTGTCTCTCTCTCTCTCTCTCTCTCTCTCTCTCTCTCTGTGTCTCTGTCTCTCTCTCTGTCTCTCTCTCTCTGTCTCTCTCTCTCTCTCTCTCTCTCTCCCTCTCCTCTCTCCCCCCTCTCCCTCCTCTCTCTTTCTCCTTTTTCTCCTCTCTCCCCCTCTCTCTCCCCCCTCTTTCCCCTCCCTTCCCTCTGTCCTTTCTTTCCCCCTCCCACCTCTACTTATGTATAAGTCCTATAAGTTGTCCACAGTAAAGTCTGGGCATTCTTTATCCCCTTGACTTTTTCCATTTGAGTAATTGTGCCAAACCCTCTGGAGAGATTATGGATCTCATTTAAGAGACTGCACAGCTCCAGCACTTGATGCTATCCTCCAAAAGCCAATGGGAAAGCATGCAGTGGGAAGTGAGTAAGTTATAGTACATTGTGAACAAGATGTATTGCAGGAGAAATGGAGTAGAGGATGTCAGTCTATCAAAAAGCATTTATTAGGCACCTTTATTACACACCAATTATGTGCCAGGTGCAGAGATACAAGTATAAAATACAAAGCAATCTCTAAACTCAAGGAGTCTAATGTGAATGGGGGAGACATTAGGTACGTGTGTCAGCAAGGAAGAGAGGAGGACGTCTAAAAAAAGAAAAGAAGTTTGATAATCATATAGTGGGAATTCTAGAGGGCACAGTTGAAGAGACAGGCAGATCTGGAGTAAAACACGGGGGTTTGGATCTTAGATGAATGGGAGTGAGCAGCAGACAGCCTGAGTTAAGGAGGGGGCTTAATCCTTGGCAGGGGCTGATTCATTATCATTGGGATACAGAGAGTGATGCGGGAGGTGAGTTTTCTAACCACTGGGGCATAGGACCAGGCAGAGCAGGAGTGGATGACAGGGGCCCAGTTGAAAAAGGCAGGCTGTTGGGGCAGCTAGATGGCGCAGTGGATAGAGCACCAGCCCTGGATTCAGGAGGACCTGAGTTCAAATCCGGCCTCAGACACATAACACATACTAGCTGTGTGACCCTGGGCAACTCACTTAACCCCATTGCCTAGCCAAAAGAAACAAAAAACAAAACAAAACAAAAAGGCAGGTTGTTAGAAGGTGAAGGTGTCTTCAGATGGTGTCATCTTGTATATATGTATATGTAATATATAATCATACATATGCAATCTATGTATATAATAATGTATTAATATACTTATATGCTATGCATATATAATGTTGAATGTATACTATAATGTATTATTTTATAGATTATATATAAAATGATATACATCATATACTCAATATTATATATAATGTTAATGTTTATATTTTATAGTAAATGTATAAGGTAAATTGCATATGTGTACTCAATATTATATGTTTTATATATAATATTGAGTATGTGCATGCCTAGTACATTAGGTATTAGCTATACACATGATAATATAAGATATTCGTGTATTATATTAACACGACATATTAATTGCATATCAATGTAGTATATTAACATATAATATATTAAGCATATACATGCATATGTTATACACATTAAATATATAGACATGACATGAATTAAGTATATGTGCATATATGTGTATATATACATACACATGTACATATGCATACAGCGAAACATACACACACACACACACACACACATATATATATATATATATATATATATATATATATATATATATATACATATAACGTGTATATGTGATTTGTGACCAGAAGAAAGCTTTGTAGAGGAGGTAGCTGAACATTAAAGGAAGCAAAGGATTCTAGAAGGCAGAGTTCAGAAGGAAGGATGCTCGGGCATAGGACACAGCCAGGGCAAAAGCCTTGAGGTAGGAGATGGGCTTCACCTAAAATAACCAAATAAACCGGTTTGGCTAAAGTATAGTGTGTGTGTGAAGGGAAGGAAGAGGCCAAAGGTACCAGAGAGGTAGACTGCTGAGGTGTCAAGCACCCAAACAGATTAAAATGTAATCGGGAAATATTCAAGAAAATCAAATTTAAAATATAATAAGACAGACAACATTACATTTTTTCAAACTAAGTCCACATGGGGGCCAGCAGGGACCTTTACGTATGGGATGGGGACACGTGTAAATGTGAGTTTGCCAGCACTGGGCTAGAGCATGCATATGAAAGTTGTTAATGCCAAATGGAGGACGGCTTGTTTATTTATTGGTTTATTTATATTTAATCCTCGGGGCAATACAGACTACTTTGTTCTTGAGTCTCACTAGGGGCAAATGGGACAGGCCACATTTCTCTATCCCAAATCCTCCCCTAATACATCAGAGACATTTCTTGTTGTCCTTAGGATGAAGACTCCTTATCTTCATTTGGGAGTCTGAGTGGTCGGTCACTTATACCACCAAGAAATTCTTTCTCATTCCTTTTTGTTTGTTTGTTTTTGATTTTTGTTTAGTATTTTATTTTTCCCCAATTACATGTAAAAACAATTTTTATCATTCGTTTTTAAAATTTTGAGTTCCAAATTCTCTCCCTTCCTTCCTCCCCACCCTCCTCATTGAGAAGGCAAGCAATTCTATACAGGTTATACATATGTAGTCATACAAAAAATTTCCATATTAGTCATGGTGTGAAAGAAAACAGATACAAAAAAATCTCAAGAAAAATAAAGATAGTAAAAAAGGTCTGCTTCAATCTGTATTCGGATAGCAATCAGTTCTTTCTCTGGGGATGGATAGCATTTTCATTCCAAGTCCTTCAGAGTTGTCTTGGATCATTGTATCCCTGTTTCTTATTCCTAATCAATGTCTTACTGTGTTGCCGACTTGCTACGTTCTCCTGTCGAGACTTCTGCTATTGCTGCTAGCCCTTTGTTTTCAAAGAGGACCTGCAGAGATTAAAAATGTGTCAGTATCCCACATTAGAATCCCACTTAAATTTAGATACAGTTGTTCTGCCCTTACATTTCTTTACTCCTGGCTAAGCCATCACAATGTCTTTGTCTTTCTATTTATATCCTATTTTAAATCCTCTTTCTTTTTTATGATTGTTTTTTCTTTCTTTCCTAGTGTCTCCCCATTTAAAGCAATTATTGTAATAATGCATAGACAAAATCTGGACTCTACTCCTCTTTATGATGGATGCAAAGTATGGCCAAAAGCCGGCTGCTTTCTTTGTCATATTTATAAACACACAGACACATTCATATATACATATGTGTCTATACGTCTATGCTGGAGAAGGAAATGGCAAACCACTCCAGTGTCTTTGCCAAGAAAGAGCCAGACATGACTGAACAACAAATAGATGTATATATGAATGAGGATTTAGCCATTTTTAGCAGCAGCCTAGTTACTACTGCTCAAAATTATTCTGATTGACTTTCATTAGGAGCAAGAAGTTTCTTGTTGCCCTGCTGGGACCTAATCCATTTTTTCTGCCCTGTTGATCTGTGTGAATTCATTTCTGTCCCTAAGAATGCCT
The DNA here is from genome assembly GCF_003287225.1 of Phascolarctos cinereus. Lineage (NCBI taxonomy): Eukaryota > Metazoa > Chordata > Mammalia > Diprotodontia > Phascolarctidae > Phascolarctos > Phascolarctos cinereus. The sequence continues at coordinate 20,746,335 of NW_027555736.1, forward strand.
GAGATTGTAAGAGCGCCAAAGTAAGTGCCAGGAGGGCTGGTTTTGAGTTTCGATCCCGACACAGTGGCTGTATGCCTTTGAACAATTCAATATTTTCTGAGCCTCACTTTCCTCTCCTACCTTATTCTGCTCATGTAAAGCACCAGGATGTATGCTTCCCTGGCCCTGAATGGAGCCGGCTTCTTCTCCATTTTATCTTCCTGGGTGCCGCTGGCAGGGAGATAGGAAGCCAAGCCTTCCCCAAGGCCCCAGAGCCTTCCTGCTGCTCATTTGGAGATAACGTTGGACAGGGTCTCTTTGCAAACCGCGTTGCTCCCTACCTGCTTCTGGGGTCCTTTCCCCAGTAATCTATGGTATGATTTAGGCTAGTCCCCCACCCCCCCAGCAGGAGCCTAACAGATGGGTCCTTAATTAGCAGAGCTGCCTGGAGGGGATTATATTTAACTGTTTCCCCCTCTCTTGGGACTTTTCTCCTGACTGCTTTGAGTAACCAGATGAGAGCTAATGAATGGCTCTGCAAAGGCATTGTCTAATTCCTCCAGGAGCCTAGGATGAGGTCTGCAGGCCAGTGATGGAGGAGGGTTCGCTTAATGACACATTTATTACCAGGGCTTTGTTTGGCTTTTTGTCTTAATTTGAAGGGGGAGGGGGAGAAAATAAACACTTGATTATTGAAAAACAATTTTTTTAAAAAGCTAATCCGTCCAGCTCTTAAAACATTCTTTAAACTACAATTTTCACCAGTATAGAGCTGAAAAGCACCTCAGGGATCACCTGAGGACCAGACAGAGGAAGAAATTTTGCTGAGAGTCCAAACAGGATTCAAATTCAAGCCTCCTAACTCTACTGTGCACAGTCCCTATAAGTCTGGACCTCTCCCTGCACCATGTCTTCCTTCTAATTTGGCTTTCCACTTGCCAATGTTTTCTGAACACTTTGTTAGATTTCTTTGTCTCATGCAATTAAAAACTTAACTTGACAATAACTCGTATTTGAGGCAGGATGATGTAGCATGACAGCTGCAGTCAGGAAGACCTGGATTCAAATCACTTATGAGCTCTGTGACCATAGGCAAGACACTTAATGTCCCTCCAGCCTTCACTCTTCAAAATGGGAAAAAGAATTCCTCTAATACTAAGCTCACAAAGTTGTGCTGCTTAAAGGCCTTATGTGACGTACTTTGCAAGGTATAAATTATGGGGTGTTCCAAAAAAGTCTTAGTGCATCAAGACTTTTGGGGTACCCTGTATACAGTCAGCTGCTGCTGCTGTTGTGATAACAATTGTTGTTGTTGTTTTCTAATTCTACCTCACTGTATTTTTTTATCTAGTGAGTTGAAAATCATTCTGAGAATAATTTGTATTAAATATGCTCTAAATTGCTGCAAATGGGAACCTGTCCATTGTCCAGATTCTTGTCATAAATCACTCTCTGGCACCATCTGCCCCAGAATTGCTCTTTCCCTTGTATTCAGAAAAGGGTGGGATAATGGTGGAATAAATGATCCCCTAGAGAGACCCCATATTTGGCCAATGAAAGAATTTCATACAGTTTCCATACCGGTAATCTTTCCTTCTCTACTCCATCCTACACACATACACACACACACACACACACACACACACACACACACACACACACACGCCTGCTAAATTGTTCTCCTGAAACAACACATCTGACCATGTCATTCCCCTATTCAAAAGTTTTCAGTGACCCCCTAAGTATCTCCAGGATAAAAAAGCAAGATCCTCAGGCTTCCATTTAAAACTGTCCACATATACTAATTCACTGTTGGTGGAGATGTGAAATGCAATAACCTTCTCAAATGCAATTTAGAATTATGAAAAGAAAGTTATTAAAATGTTCATATACTTTGATCCAGAAATTCCACTACTAAGAATATACTTCAAGAAAGTCAATGACAAAAAAGAAAAGTTTCATATACATCAAAATATTTTTAGCAGCACTCTTTATAATAGCCAAAAATTGTGTGTGGGGGGAGGGGGTAAATGCCCATTGATTGAGGGAAGTGACTAAAGAAATTGTGGCACATGAATGTAAAATGGAGTGTTACTGGGATATAAAAAAGGATGAATATATTGATCATAGTGGTATATGCCTGTAATAATACCTGCTGCCAGGGTTTGGTGGATTGCTTGCGCTCAGGAGTTTTCTTCATTTAATTTTTATTTTATTATTTTTTTCTCAACTACATGTAAACAAAACTTCTTCACATTCAATTTTTTGAACTTGAGTTCCAAATTCTCTCTCTCCCCTTCCCCCTTTCTTGAGAAGGTAAGCAATTTGAAATAGATCAGGAGTGGGTAACCTTCAGCCTCATGCGGCCTTCTAGGTTCTCAAGTGCAGCCCTTTGACTGAATCCAAACTTCACAGAAAGCACAAAGTTTGGATTCAGTCAAACGGCCACACTAGTCTGTACTAGTAGTGCCACTACTAGATTTTTCAAAAAGAAGGAAAAGGACCTCTATGTACAAAAATATTTATAGCAACTCTTTTTGTGGTGGCAAAGAATTGGAAGTTGAGGAGATGCCCATCAGTTGGAAAAGGGAACACTGACCTAGTAGTGGTATTGCTGGGTGAAAGGATAAGCACAGTTTTATAGCCTTTTGGGCATGGTTCCAAATTGCTCTCCAGAGTGATTGGATCAGTTCACAACTCCACCAAACAGTGCATCAGTGTCCCAATTTTCCCACATCTTCTCCAACACTTGTCATTTTCCTTTTCTGTCATATTAGTCAATCTGATAGGTGTGAGGTAGTACCTCAGAGTTGTTTTAATTTGCATTTCTCTAATTGATAATGATTTAGAGCATTTTTTTCATACACCTATAGATAATTTTGATATCTTCATCTGAAAACTGCCTGTTCATATCTTTTGGCCATTTATCAATTGGCACATGCCTAACAACCAAGAACTCAAGAAACACATGTCACATATATGATCTCATTTGAATCTATGAGTTTGGCATCACAGGGGTTATTTTACCCATTTTACGTATAAGGTAACTGAGGCTCAGAGAGGCAAAATCACTTGATGATGATCTCACAGCAATTACTGGGGGGAAGGATTTGAAGTCTGATTCCAAAGCCAGGCTCTTTTCATTCTACCATACTTCCATCCAATTCTCCAACCCTAGCATTATCCACTATACCAGTGGTTCTTAGCGTGGTCTGGGGATTCCTGAGGGTCCCTGAGATCCTCAGGGGATCCGTGAGGTCAAAGCTAATTTTTTATAATAATACTGTTTTCACTTCTACTATCAAAAATAAAAAACCTACATAAACAAAAGTCCTCTGCAGAAGGATAGGGGTCCTCAATAACATTTAAGAGGATAAAGAAATCCTGATACCAGAACCAATGTGCTATGGCCAGGCTTCCCCTCTGGAGCTCAGTCTCTGCATCTACAAAACACTAAGAGAGCTGGACTCAATGGCTTCTCAGGTTCCTTTGAGTTCTCTAAGTTCCATGATCCTGTGACTGTCTGGGCATGATTATGGCAAAGCTTTCTCTTTGGACATTGGCCTTGAAATGCCCTCCGGTGCTATCCCTGGTGCCGTGGTGAGTTATCAGTCCAGCACCTGGGACAGGCTGACTCCACCAGCTACTCCAGTTTCCAAATACCTGAGGACATTCAGTCTTTACCTGAACAACTTTTAATAACTTAATCTCAAATGAGTGCTGGGACCACTGCTTTTTCTGTATTTGGCCATGGAGATAAGAACAGTTAAAGGGGACCTGGTGCTTCAGCCCTTGAAGGATTGGGCTCCAGCAGGATATAATGGAGAATCAGTAATCCAGGTGAATTTAAGCAATGTCCTCAAAGTACTTTATTTCATAAACACAAACAAAAGTGTTGCTGACTTTCTGTCACAATTTCTCATGTACTAATCATGGAATCTTGGAATATGAGCTCCTTAAAAGGGCAGTCTTGCATTGTTAGCCCCTATCATGGTGCCTGGCACACAGTAGGACTTAATAAAGGCTTATCCATTCATTCATTGGGTATCATAAAGTAGAAGGTTCTTATTTTTTTTGTATCATTGACCCTTTTATAAATCTGATGAAGCCCCCAGACCCTTTTCTTAAAATAGTGATTTAAAATGCATAAAACAACAGCAACAACAACAACAAAACAATTACAAGAGAAACCAATGAGACTAAGATAATACTATCAAAATATTTTTTAAAAAATTCATGGACCCTTGTGGAGGTATATATTTTGTCTTATCCCCTTCTAGACTTTATATCTCTTCTATATTTACAGCAGGCATGTTTTTCCCTCTCACAGTAGATTGTAAGCTCCTTGAGGTCAGAGATTATTTCATTTTTATTCTACAACAGCAGCTAGCATGCAGCAGGTGCTTAATAAATACCTGTTGGACTGGGTTGGATTGTAAACTCCATGTGGACAGTGACTCTGTCTTAGCTAAACTTTTTATTTTCCCTCATCACAGTCCTTACCATAGAGGATGCTAAAAAATTTGGATAATGAATAATTGAGTGAGTGAAGGTATGTATATAGGTGATAATATGCAAATGAAGCCTTAGGAGAGGTGCAATAACTCCCTAGAAGTTCCCAAAAAGCTGTCTCCTAGATAAAGTTGACCACCCACCCACTGGTAATGGTATAAGGACATTTCTTCTTTAGATACAAATTTGACTATGTGGCCTTTGAGGGATCTTCCAACTCTGAGATTCAGAAATCCTTACTTATCTCACCTTGCTAAAGCTAGTTCGTAGAAACGACTGGAATTCCAGTCTTCTGACAGAAGTCCCATCAGTGCACCAAACCTCTGTTTTCTCCTGAAAATAGAGGGAAGGTAAAAGATATGTGTGCATGTATGTGCATATATGTATATGTGTATAGATATAGATATTTGTATGTATACGTGACCGTGTGTACATTCTGGATAACTGAGATTTTTCCATGAGCTGTTACCAGAGTTCCATAAACCACAGAGTTTTTGATCTGGATGGAACCTTTGAGAACATTTAGTCCATCTCCTCCATTTGACAAAAGAGGAAACATTATCTGATCTGGTTTGATTTGCAAAATCTTTTCAATATCTTATTTTTAGATATAGTCAGACTATAACGTTTGGCTTATCTTTTAAAAATGATAGTATCTCATATCTCTACCCACTTTCAAGTTTATAGAGAATTCTCTTCATGATAATCCATTGAGGTAAATGGTGCTGGTAATTATTATTATCTTCAGTTTACAGATGAGGAAACTGATGATAAAAGAGGTTTAAGTACCTGTACTGTTTTCTCAACATTTTGACACATTCTTAATACTTTAAAAGTTGTTTAATGAAGTTCTCTCAGTACTTTCGGAAAGGGCATAGATGGCTCTTTCAATTTCAAAGATAACACAAAGCTCAGGAGGATGTCTAACACACTTGATAACGGAGTCAAGATCCAAAAATATCTTGACAGGCTAGTATGTTGGGTTAAATCTAATACAATAATTAATTATAATAATTGCTATCACTTACATAGTGCTTTAAGGTTTCTAAAATGCTGTACAAATAGCATCTCATTTTATCCTCCAAATTTTGGGAAGTAGGTTCTATTTTATCCCTATTTTACAGATGAGGAAACTGAGGCAGAAAGAAGTGACTTGTCTCAGGTCATAAAACTAGTAAGTGTTTGAACCTGTATTTGACTCTTGCTCCAGCACTCTATCCACTGAACCATCCAGCATTTAATATAGATAAATGCAAAGTCCAGCTTTGGGTTCAAAAAATGAAATTCACATTATCAGATGGGGGGTACATTATATAGCAGTGTATTTGAAAATGATGTGGGGGTTTTAGAGGACCACAAGCTCAATGGAAATCGTGAGGGTGATGTGATGGACAAAAAAACTGGTTTGATCATGGGCTGCATGAAGAGGTGCATAGATTCCAGGAATACAAGGTGAGTGTTCCGTTGCACTCTGTCTTCACCACACCCCGTACACAGTGTTTTGCTCAGTTCTGGGCACCACGGTTTGGGAAGGACATTGATAGGCTGAAGAATGTCAAGAGGAGGGCAGCTGAGCTAGCGAAGGGCCCTCCCTCACTCTGTTTTATAACAGAGCAGGCTGAAGGAGCTGAGGATGCTTAGGCAGAGAAGGAAGAAGCCAGGATGGCCACGCTAACTGCCCAGATGTATTTGATGAATGATACTTTGTGCCACTCCTCTGACCCTCTAAGTTCTGTCCTCTGGGGCCAAGCAGGATCAACCAAGTTCATCTTACCTATGGTAGCCCTTCAGACCCTGGAAAATGGGCTCCTCTCCTCCCCATTCCCCACTCTCCACCTTCATCAGGCCCCATTTGGCTCTAGGATCTTTGACAGTTTGTCAGTTTCCAGTGGTAGATGACCAGAAATCCCTTCTCCTGACCACTTCACCTCCCTACCCTTGCTCCATAGACTTATGGGGTTTTAGACATGAAGGGACGGCAGCGAAGACAGTAGCTTGGTAAAATGGAAAGATCATGGAATTTCGAGTCACAGAACCTGTGCTCAAATTCTGCCTCTGCCATCCACCATCTGCATGACGTTGTATGGGATAGCTAGGTGGCACAGTAGAAAGAATGCCAGGCCTGGAGTCAGAAGATCTACGTTCAGTTCCAGCCTCAGACAGTTACTAGGTGTGTATCCCTGGGCAAGTCACTTAACCCTGCTTGCCTCAGTTTCCTCATCTGTAAAATGAGCTGGAGAAGGAAACGGCAAGACGCTCGAGTCTCTGCCAAATGGGGTCACAGACAGTCGGACACAGCTGAACGACAATATTGTACAATTGACTTCACTTCTCAGGCCTCAGTTTCCTCAACTGTTAAATGAGGGATTTAAACCAGATGACCTTCAAGGTCCCTTCCAGGCCTCAATTCATGGCCTTTTGATTATCTGGTCCAGGATTTCCCCTTGTGGATGGAACGCACCTCTGAAGCAACAGAGTTATAGGAAAGGGTCTGTTAATAGATGAATGCATTGTCATTTTGGCCTTTAGTGTTAAAAAAATCAAGAGTGTGACTCGTAATAAACAATCAAATACTCCTTCTGTAGGCTGAATATGTCTCCCACATCCACATATTACTATCTTCCAACTGTTTGTAAATGTTGTTGGTGAATAAATCACAAATTCATTTAAAACACAAATGACTTTCTAGCATCTTTTTGTCACCGTGCATTTGCTGCATCAATGGATCCCAATCAGTCAATCATTGTGCTGAGGATGCAAAGCTCAAAATGAAGCAGTTCCTGTCATCAAGGAGCTTACATTCTGTTGGAGGAGAGAATAGGTAAACATATGCAAGAAATATTGAGAATTGGGGGAGCTAGGTGGCTCAGTGGATAGAGCGTTTGTCCCTGATGTCAGGAGGACCAGAGTTCAAATCTGACCTCAGACCAAACACTTGACACTTACTAGCTCTGTGACCCTGGGCACACAGCTTAACCCCAATTTCCTAAAAAAAAAAAAAAAAAGAAAAGAAATAGAGAATTGAAAACAAAGTAATTGGAGGGAAGATATGAGAGGGTGAAAAAATCAACAAGCTTTTGTTGTTTGACCATTTCAGTCGTGTCTGACTCTTCATGATACCATTTGGGGTTTTCTTGGCAGAAGTACTGAAGTGGTTGGCCATTCCCTTCTTCAGCTCGTTTTACAGATGAGGAAACTGAGGCAAACAGGGTTAAATGACTTGACCAGGGTCACACAGCTTGTAAGTGTGTGAGGCCAGACTTGAACACAGGAAGATGGATCTTCCTGATTCCAGGCCTAGAGCTCTGTGCACTATGGCGCCACCTAGCTGCCCCCTGGACAGCTCTCTAAGACTGTAGGATGCCCCATTGGTGCTGGTCTGCAGTGAGATAAGAGGTTTCCTTCCTAGGAACTCCCTACCCTGATGAAATTTCAGGTCTGGTCCCAAAAAGGTACATAAGAAGTGGTGTGGCAAAGCTTTGTTTGGTAGTTGAGCACCAGGATAGCCCTGGGGTTGCTCTTTTCCAAATCCTCTCTATCTGCTGTGTTCACTGCTCACCTTCCCACAAAGGTGGTGGGGAGTCCAAGGAGCTTTTTTTTTTTTCTTGCTGCCTTGTGGTGGCAATCAGGGGCTTTCAGGAGCAGGCTGTGGCTTCCAGGAGTTCAATGGCTCATACAGTCATTTATAGATCCTGCCCCAATACGGCCCCGTCATTGCCTTCAGATCAAAGCTCACTACTCATCCCTTTGCCTGTGATCACTGCCCTGCCATCGGTGGCCCATTAGGGATCTGATGAGTATCTTTGGATCATCCCCACTGGATGGCTGGGCTGTTTCTAAGTGACATGACCCTTTGGGAGTTCAAGGGCATCCTGCTCTACTGAGAAGGACCTGAATGGGAGGCAGGAAAATTGGCTTTGACCTTTACTTTGCCATAAGCCAGCTGTGTGACCCTGGGCAAGTCAAGATGATTGAGTAAAGGAACTGAGAAGAGAGACTGGAGGAGGAGTGGGGGGGTAGGGCACGATATTTATTTTCAGGTACCTGAAGAGCTTCTTCATGGAGGGGGGTTACCACTCATTCTGCCTGGCCCTGATACTGTATGCATTAATGGAAAATGCAAAGAGCCAGTTTAGGCTTGAGATCGGGAAACACATCCTAAATAATTGGAGCTGTCCCACAGTACAATGGGTGGCCTGATGGCGGGGGAGTAGGTCTCCTCTCTGTCCCCTCCCCAGCCCCCCTTCCCATGACTTCTGCTGAAGATCTTCAAGCATGGGCTGGATGGTTACTCGTCAGGGCTGTGTAGATTCTTGTTCAAGGACAGGTCGGACAATACAGCCTGTGAAGTCCCTTCCTGTTCTGAGATTCTGGGATCTCTGTGCTGCTGATTTCTTATTTAAAAAATAGTGGATGTTTTAGAAGCATGCTGTCTGTTTCGTGGGGTATTTGCAGTTATAAGGACTGGTAGATATTAAAGTATTTTTGGAGACAGCTTGACATACTGAGTAGAAAATTGAGTTCAAATCCTCCCTGGGGTGGAAAAACCTGGCTTTCAGAGCCTGGGTTAGGGTTAGCTAACTTTAGGTGGTATCAAACTCAAGTAGAAGCATCCCTGCTGGCCGACTTAGAAAACCACAAATTAAAATGATCTATGTTGTATTGTACTTTTATTTTTATTTTTGATAAATTTATGTTTATTTTATTTTTTATTGTGTTAAACAGGCCCCATGATTATATTTTAATTTGGTTCCCAATCCTCAGGAATTTGAAACCTCTGCTCTAGACAACTCTCTAAGAGTCTAAGTTACAAAAAAGGTGCATACCTGCATTAGTAGAGGGAGTTTCTTTCCTTAGAAGGTCCCTATCCCAGTGAAACCCCATGTCCAGTCCCCATTGCTAACCAGAAAGCGTTTTTAAAACACAATTTGTAATTCACCGGTAGTACGGGAGGCAGCACAAGCTAGGCCAGAGCTGGGTCACTGGGCTGAAAGTCAGGAGTCATGGCCTTTCATCCTCCAGACACTTCTGAGCTGTGTAGCCATGGACCACTCACACACCTTCTGTAAACCTCAGTTTTTGCATCTACAAAGTAAGGAGAATTAGTCTTAAAGTACTCACATCGCAAAATCATTATAAGGAACATGCTTGGAAAGCCTTAAAGCATTTTGTAAGTTCGTATTATTGTCATTAACAATATTCATGACAGAAATGGCCACTAGGTACAGAATTTCTCCAAGGTTTAATGGGGCTGGATTCGAAAACCTTGTAAGGGCCCAGAGAGTCTGTGCACGTTAGATTGTGCACTCCTTGAGGGCAGAGTCTGGTTTTGCCTTTCTTTGTCTCTCTAGCATTTAACATAGCTCTTGGTGCATAATAGGCACTTACAAATGTTTGTTGCCTGACTGACCAACATAATGGGTTTGGTAAATAAAGACTTTGTTGTTTGAAAGTTGTGCGTTAACTCTCCCAAGTGGGATGTTTGCTGGGGTTGGGGAACCCTTGCTATCATTGGGCACATGGGCAGGAACTGCTATAGCTTCCTCCCCAGATCATGATCATCAATTGCACAGCTGATGTTGAGATGACATTCTGGGGTTTAAGAAGAGCCTTCAGTGGAATAGAAAAAGTCCCAGTCTTGGAATAATGGTTTGGCTTTAGTTCCTTGGTTTGTCAATCACGTATTGTATGGCTCTGAGTGAATATTAACCTCTGGATGTCCCAGTTTTCCCATCGATAAAATAAGATCACCGATATTCACTTGCGTGGGTGGTTGGGAGGTAAGCAGTTTGTAAACCTTGAAGTCTTACAGAGATGTGAGCCACCAGCTTACCAGCTCCTTATAACCCAGAAAGCTGATTCCTCAGGTGTTCTGGACACCCACCTGCCCTCTCCATCTCCTCTCCTGCCACTTCTGACATCCATCTGTCTCTACATGGGAGGGTGAATGCCTACCATATGATATCCATTGATGCTTTCATGGGCCTGCTCTTTTCTAGAATCCTTACAGACATCTCTCATTAGGCTCTAAGTTCCACGAGGGCAGAGACTGTGCATCCTTCTTCTTTGCGTTATCTCATCACCACCTCATGGTACATTTAAGTAATGGCTCTGACTTCTCTCTCTCCCCGACCTCCTCTCTCTGTCTCCTTCCCTGTCTCTCCTTTCTCTCTTTCTGTCTTTCTGCCTCTATCTCTCTGTCTGACTCACAGAAAAGTTGCCCATCTTAGATAAGGTTTCCTCATTTATAGGATAGGAATACTACGAGTGAGGGATATGGAGAAAAAAAATGAATGGGTGCTTGCCCCAATCTGTGGTCTTTTCCCATGGGTTGAAGTCACCCTATATGAAGACCACGAAGTTGGAAGAATGGTTGCTTTTTTCATCAAATGAGGCCAACGGGAGAGAGCAGGAGTTTAGGTGCAGCCCACAGGGGACTGTTTGTATCAAATTCCCAGCCTCTGCAGCATGTTTTCAGGCTGCAGAGAAGGCTGACTCATGAGGCAAATGGTTACAGATGTCAGAAAAATAACTGGGAGGAGTTCTTCAGGCTGAGGTCGAAAAATGGGAACACGATGTTGTGCTGCACTGGCATCACTCATGTGTTTTCTGGCACACACGGGTCAACGCAGATTTCAATGGCATGGCTAAATGCACTTAGCTAGCCTTTCTGGTCTCAATGATAAGATTGCAGATCAGTTGGAAAGAGGGAGAGGAGGATGTATCAGTTTGGTTCAAATTTGCCATCTCAGGGTTTAGCGCTGGGAGAGACCTGGGAGGCTATCTACCTAATTCTTCCATTTTACAGAAAGAGAAACAGAATACTAGAGAGAGAAGTGATTTACCCAGGGTCATCCATGGGGAAAGTTGAGCAAGGTCGAAATTTGAAGCTAATTCCTCCGACTCCAGATCTAAGCTAATTCAAGGTCATCTGAATGCTTATTGGGTGGGGCCAAGCACAAGCACTGGGCGCAAAACGATTTCTGCCCTCCAGGATCCCACAATCCATTTAGAAAAGAATATGTACATAGTTAAGGTGTTCTTTCCATTGCACTAAACTGGCTCTTCAGCCTCCAACCAGCCTTTCTTAAATCATTGATATTCTCAGCTGACAGCACCCAGAGGCTGAATATTGCCTGCACTCACCTAATATGTCTTTGAGAAAGAATAATAGGAGTCAGCTTTCTTCAAAGTTTCTCCTCCAACTTCTTTGTTGCAGCCAAATGTCTGTGTTTTGCTTTTGCTGGTCTATCTCCATACTTACTATAAAGGTTCTCAACATCATTTCAACGTGCTGGTTTCGAAGTAATTACTGCAGTCTCTCTCATGGTCCCCAGAGGGCTGTGGGGTCTTGAGATTTTAACAATTAATGAAGCATATGAAGTGTTTCCTTTGCATAGAACTTTGAAAGCATGCTGTTCTCAAAAGTCCAAAGCCTTGGCATTCTTCTCCCTCCTGAGATGGGATGCAGCCCATTGAGTCATTTTCATTTCGAACTGTTGGCTCGAGCAATAAGTTATATAATGCCACGAGTTCTTAGAATTGAACTACATTGGTCTTCTGATGGCAGAAAAATCTTGAAATTTTGTTTAGTAGAGACAGCACTTGCCCTAAAATATGGATTATTAACCTTTTTTGTGGTCCTGAATTCCTTTGGTGGTCTGGTGAAGTCCATGGACCTTTCCCCAGAATCGTGTTTTTTTAAATGAATAAAACAGCTACATAGGATTATGAAGGAAATTGATGATACTGAAATTCAGTTATCAAAATATTTTTAATAAACAAATTCATGGATCCCAGGTTAAGAATCCTTGCTTTAACACCAGAGTACAATCTAGGCTCTGATGCTTACCATCTATGTAACCTGGAATAAGTCACTTCATCTGGCTGGGCTACAGATTCCTCTTTTATAACATGAGGTGATGGAACCTCTGAAGTCCATTACCCTAAATATGTCATCCTAGGGTATTATGAACTTTTGTGAAAATCAGATTTGAAGGAGCAGTAAGTGACAACTTATCTATGTACTTGTCTTTTATTTCCAAGGCTGAGGGCAAATAAAAATGGAAATGCTATCTTCCTAAGAACCACCTTGGAAGAGATCCTCCTCACTTTGTCATTGAGGGCTGCCTCTTGCCTCCTCCATCCCCCTTCCATTATAAGGCGAGTCTTTTCCCACTGTGAGATTATTTAACCATGGAGGCCATTCTCTTACCCCTAGCAAGGATATACTCTGTGTAACAAAATAGATTAAACAGGCAAGAAAATTGCTTTTGGATGGTTAATAACAGGCAACATTTACAAAATGCTCTAAGGTTTGCAGAGTACATGACAGATATTCATTTGGGCTTCACGATGACCCTGTAAGGTAAGGAGAACAGGTATTATTATTACATTTTACCAGGGTTGGAAAGTGAGTCTAATAGAAATCAACCAATCAATCAGCAAACATATTAAGCACCCATTATGTGTCAGGTGAACAGTCAGTTAACAAGCATTTGTTATGTACTTAATATGTATCAGGTACTGTGCTAAGCACTGGGATGCAAAGAGAAAAAAAGAAACCGATCCTCAACACTCAAGTGATCTGTCTTGGGTCACAGGGCTGCTTAGAGGCTGGTTTTTGAGCCCAAGTCTTCCTAATTCCAAATCCAGTCCACTAACTGTGTCCCCTGATCACTCTGCTTCTCTGAGATAGCTAAGTGTTAAAGCAGATGGAGTGCTGGGCTTTGAGTAGGGAAGACTTGGGTTCAAACCCACCCTATGATACTTACTAGCTGTGTAACCCTGGGTAAGTCACTTACCTTCTATCTGCCTCAGTTTCACCAACTGTAAAATGGGAATAATAATAGCATTTACTTTGTATTATTCTTGTGAGACTCAAATGAGTTAGAGAAAAGATTTGTAAAGCATTTAGCATAGTTCCTGGCTCATTGTAGATGCTGTATAAATACTAGCCATGATTATTATTAGTATTATTATTATTAGCATTTGAAGGATGTGGGCATAATTGTAGCTGCACCATTTCTATTATCTTTTTCAGATAATGCAGGATGACTACAGTTGAATATGAATTCATATTCATTTGCAGAAGGTAACAACCTGTATTAGTAGAGGGAATTTCTCTAGCCAATGAAATTGAAGGGCCAATCTCTCTCTTTATCCCTACCCCTATGGAATCAGCAATGCTTTTAAGTGACAATGCATTTTATTAGTCACACATTTTTGTGAGGGAACTCCAGCGTAGGAACTCACTTTGCTGATAATGACTGGCGCTTCATGGAAATTTACACTCTTAGAGAATCTCCTTGTGGGGAAGCAAGGAAAAGTGACTTGTCCAAGGTGCTGGATCAAGACTGGAACCCAGACCTTCCTGATTTGGAGAAGTCCATGATCCACCCTGCCACATTGCTTTATTACACCCATTTGAAAAATAGTGTGCATATTTGGAGACTATTATTTATTTAATTTAAGAGAAGCAGTGCAGCACAGTAAAAAGCACACTGGACTTTGAGTCAGAAGAGCTGGGTTCAAATCCTGGTTCCATCACTTACTACCCACATGAGCTGGGGCAGACCACTCAGCCCATGCAAGCCTCAGTCTCCTCATCTACAAAATGAGGGGCTTGGATTAAAGGACCTCTCAGGTCCTTTCCTGCTCTACAACTATGATCCTATATTTATTTATAGATAATAATAACTGTCATTTGGGTTGTACTTTAAGGTTCACAAAGCACTTTATAAATATTTTCTCAGGTCATACAACACTAGGAGGTAAGCACTATTATTGTGTCCATTTTTTGCAGGTGAAGGAACTGAGTCAGAGAAGTTACAGGACTTGCCCAGAATCACACAGCTAATAAGTATCTAAAGGAGGATTTGAACTCAGGTCTTCCTGACTGCAGGTCCAGCAGTCTCTCTACTGTGTCAACCAGCTTTCCCATATGGACTTTTCTCAGGTCTCTACAATAATGCCACAGCCCCTTCAGGGTTCCATAACTCTCAGCTGAGGAATCTCAGGCCTAGCCTGTATTCTTCACAATGGCTTTCCAGTAGAGGAAACATTGGCCCACAACCGTCTCAGGTGTCACTACAGTAAGCATGGAATCTCGGCTCAAATGGACTCAGCTCATTATAGTGTTGTGTGGACATTTCTGGGACCATCCAGGGTCATAGGATCTAGAGCTGATAGACTTTTCAATTTTCGATCAAGATGACTTAGCCAATTCAATGGACTTTAGCATTTATTAATTTATTTATTGAGCACACCAACCGCATGCCAAACAGACAAAAATTGAGCTGGGGAGATATGTGTGTCTGGAGAAGTACTTAACAAAATACAGACAATTCAATGGAGGATTAGGGGAAGAAGAAATAATTTCACAGATTAGCAAACTGAGGCTCAAAGAGACTATAATCACTTGTCAAAGGTCACACAATGTCTTTGAGATCATCTAGTTCAACTCTTTCTTTCCTCAGCTGGAGGAATTAAGGTCTTACATCTGATTTGCCTAGGACCAGGAATAGGGGTACTGGATCTCTCAGACACAATATAGTTGATACCTAGAGACCTAGGGACTAGGCAGGGCTAATCCAGGTCCAGGCTGGCTGAAGAGAGCTAGAGGAAGACCAAGGAACTGTCTGTCATTCCAAGGGTGGTGTTCTGGTCAGTCCAAGGAGGCCCCCGAATCTCTCTTCCTAGATGGTGAGTAGAATACCACTTTATTCTGTGTCCAGGTCCAAGACACAGTATCGTAATTCACATCAGAAAGAGATCTTAGACTCATGTGATCTAAGCTGCTCACTTTATATATGGGGTAACTGAGGCCCAGCAGGATAAAGTGACCTGCCCACAGACACACAGCTATTAAGTGGCAGAGCCTGGATCTGAGAGCCAGGGCCTTTGATTCCAAATCCAATGTTCTTTCCACTGTAGCTTATTGCTAGCCCCCATAGAATCCTTTTCTCCACAGGTCCCAGAAAAATCTGTCAGCTGCTGATCACGCTATTCACTGTTTGAATGCTACTCCCCAGTATTCAGGTCACATGATTTGCATATGTGAGAGAGGGCAGCAATTGGTTTGGCCTTTAGAGGCTCATTGATGTAGACTTGGAAGAGACCTTTCAGGTCATCAAACCCTTCACTTTACAAATAAGAAAACTGAGACACAAGGCGGGTTAAGGACTTGCATTGGGTCCCACAGTAAATGTCTGAATTGAGATTCAAACTTGGGTCTCCCTGACTCCAAATCTAACACTATTCATTGCATTGAACTGCCTCTCCTTTCCCTTTCCCTTTTCTCCTTTGGAGGGGTGAGGGAGGGAGGAAAGAAACCACAGGTGCTGATAGGAGAAGGACTTAATTCTCCATAATTGTGTGGGCCCAGAGCATATGCCCTAAAGAAAGCTAGACTGACTTGCTGACTGCCTGAATGCAAAGCATTCATTAAATGCTCGCTGAGTGTCAAAACAGTGCACAAAGTGCCCAGAATGCAAATATGAAAGTCCAGGTAAATCCCTGCCCTCAAGAAGCTTATATTCTACTAGGGAGAGACAACATCTATATGGGGGGTAAGGTGTCCAAGGACCAAGGTGACAGATAGTTTGGTTCGTAAAATTACAGGGCTGGTGAGTGGGGCCACAGAAGAGAGAATTAAGATGGTGTTTGCAGCACTAATGGGAGGACTGGTTTGATTATGGTTCCAGAGGTCAAAGTGAAAAGGGGGGGATGGGGTGGCAGACAAGATTGTGTGACTGAACAACAATGAACGCAAATGAAGGGAAGATGGCCAGAGAGTAGATACAAATGACCTAGCTCTAATGGATCACATGAAGCCCTTACCAACAGCTGGGTTGTAGCAAATAGGTTCTAGAGCCACAAGCCTTCTAGCACATGGTCTCTGGTCTGAGGAATGAAGAGAAGAATTGAGCATTGAGAGTTGGGAAGACCTGAAAGGAGAAGAAACTCCCGGGCATGGGTAGGCAGAGGTAGAGTTTGGCTCTGGGAAAGCAGCAAGGAGATACTGAGCTGAGCTAAGCAAGACAATCTGTGTCAAAGATGATGGGAGTGGCAGTGAAGCAAAGAGGTAGACGACACTGGAAGATGACAGCTGAAGCAATGGAGAGGTCCCAGGTGATGGCAAAGTTATAAAAGTGGATGGGGATATCCCTAAGGGCCAGGTGGAGGAATTATAGAAATTCCAATGAAATGGTCCCTCTATAGATCAAGAGAATAGCACCTGCCCCCGGAAGGATGGACTCTAACAATACAAAGGGATGTAGAATCTGGACCTGCCTTGAGACTTGTCCAGCAGGATGCTTGGGCTACTGGAACTTTCCCTAGACTTCCCCTGTTGAAGCTGGGAGTCTTTTGCAGGGGCTATCATTTTAGGGGCGGGACAAATAAGCAATGGGGCTCATCAGGAAGGTGAGAGGCAACAAGGTGTGGTAGGTAGAACGCTGGACTGGGAGTCAGGAACCTGGTTTTGAATCCTGAATCAGCCGTGTATTAGCTACATGAGCCTTGGCAAGTCACGTAATTTTTCTCGGCTGCAATTCTTTCCCCTGTAAATTGAGAGCGTTGGACTCAATGACCTCCAAAATCTTTTCCAGTGTGAACACTGTGACCCTGCTGGGAATATTCCCTCCCGAGGCATTAAAAGGGTGAAATCCTAGTCCATTCAGGACTCTCCGAATGAAGTATCATATGTTTAAATGCTTATTGTTAACTTGATGACCGCAGGGGTGGAAATGGAATGTCCCTAAAAGAGAGCTGAAAAGATTCAGATTCTGCAGTTCCCCTAGAGGAGTCTGGGTGGGGGCAGCAGCCACAAAGAGGCTTCTGGCTCTCTTCCCGAGCTAAGACAACCAGGGTGGCCAGGACTTCATTTCCCAGCACTATTTGGATGAAGCATTTTCAGCTTGGCTCTCCCATTGCCAAGACACTCACACACTCTAATGTGCTGATTTATGGTATTGGGGGGAGAGAGCACGTAGGGAGACATTGGGACATCATGCTCCCATTGCTAAATTTTAATTATTCGAATGCCCAGAGGAGATCTGTTCCCCATGCTTGTTTTATTATTGGAGCTCTGCTCCCTAGCTTCCCAGACATTTGCTTTCCTTTCAGGTAATTACTCAGGAATAGATTTTAGTGTCCTAATTAACTCTCCTTATTAGCTTTATGGCAGAAGTTACAGCATAACAATTATTTCTTGTAAAAAAAAATCCTTTGGTTATATAAATATTCTACCCCCAGTAACCTGAAGATAGAAGAAGGACAGACCCTAATCCTCTTTTACTCAGCCTGGTTGCCTGATTTTTTTTTTAGATCCAGTTCAATGTAATATCATTTGATTAGCTTTTATGAAGTACCTTCTACGTGCTAGGTGTTGTGCTAAGTGTTGGAGATACAAAAACAAAAATGAAACAGTCCCTGCCCCAGGGAGCTTCTATTCTACTATATGTGTAAATTGACATGGATAAATAAAATAAAGCCTATGCAATGCACGGTAATCTCAGGTGAAGGAAAAGGCATCGATAATAAAGGCTCCTTTTAAGAGAAGGTCCTTGAGCTAATCCAGGGCCCTTTGTGGAGGTGGAACATTCTAGAAGAGGCAATTGTTTTGACCAGGCTGTAATTTAGCCTCCAGCCACCTTGGTCAGACAAAGAAAGGTGCAAAGGGAAAAGGTTTAACCTCCCACACTTTTCAAGTAGTCTTCAGTCAGCAAGGACAATCAGATATCTCCATTTCTAGAATAACGGGCCATCCATCAAAAGGTCTTGACTACAACCCTGCTACTGGTGCTGGGGATGTAGAAGATGCAGTCCTGGCCCTCCGGAAGCTTGCTCCCCTCTGACTGTGGGAAGAGCCAAGCTTAGTTAACTGCTCTTCCTGCCTTCAGTCTCTCCCCTCTTCAATCCATCACCCACCAGACAACTCTAACGCACAAGGGTTACTGAGTCGCTCAGCCAGGTGGAGAATAAACTGTTTCTCTGTGCCCTGACTCTCTCCCAGTGGCAGACTGATCCATCATAAGTCACGTTCAGTACTGTTTCCTGAACTCTGCCATTGCCTTCTCAATGCATCCATCCTCCATGCAGCAGCTAAATGGATATCTGTGAAAACAAGGCTGGCCATCCCACTCCCCTGCCCAAGGGGCTGCAGTGAGATAAAACACCGGTTCTTCTGTTTGGCTTTTAAAGCCCCTGTCTGGCTCTGGCTCGGTCAGCCTTTGGGGCTTCAGCTTCATGCATCCCTGGGGCAGCCAGACCAGCCTGCTTTACTCTTTCCCATGCACAGAATTGTAATGGGCCGCTAGGTGGCGCCACAGAGCGCCAGGAATCAAAAAGATACTTATCAGCTACGTGACCCTGGGCAAGTCACTTCATCCAGTTTGCTTCAGTTTCCTCATCTGTAAAATAAGCTGGAGAATGAAATGGCAAGTCACTCTAGTATGTTTGCCAAGAAATTATCAAATGGGACCACAAAGAGTTGGACACAACTGAAATGACAACAATAACAATAAAATGGTTAAAAAGTTTTTCCTGATATGGACCCTAAAATTTTGTCTCTTTGCAACTTTTATCCATCATTCTTAATCCTGTTCCCTGGGACCAGGATGACTAAAGCTACTTGGTCTTCCACAAAATAACCCTTCAATGTATGAACATAGCTCTTATGGTCCCCTCTCCCACCCCAGTCTTCCCTTTTCCCAGTACCTTCAAATGATCTTAATATGACTGGACTCAAGGTCTGTCACCGCCTTGGTTTCCCTCCTTTTGATATTCTCTAGGTTATCAATATGACAGCCCCCCAGCATTCTTTCCACTAAGCCATACTGCTCAGTATACTGCTTAGCAGAAGTAGGTGTGCTGCTTATTGAATTGAATTGAATGGGGGAGTTACACATCACAGCATATAATAGGGTAATCAGTGAAATGATAGAGTTTTTTTTTGTGTGTGTAGAAGGACTCCAGAGAGGAGAAATATAGTCATCTGGAAAATCAGTTTATTCTATCAGTCTAGAAGCATTTATTAAGGGCTAACCATGTCCCAGGCACTGTGCTATACAATGAGGAGATGAAAAAGGCAAATAAGCAAACAGCACAGCTTCTGCTTTTAAAGAGCACACATTCTAACAGAAGACACAACATAGAAATATCTAGATGTATCCACGACATAGATAGTTTTTGTTGTTGTTCAGTCAATTTTTCAATCATTCCTGACTCTCCATGACCCAATTTGGGGTTTTCTTGGCAGAGATACTATAATGGTTTGCCGTTTCCTTCTCCAGCTCATTTTACAGATGAGGAAACTGAAGAAAACAGGGTTAAATGACTTACCCAGGGTCTCACAGCTAGTAAGTATCTGAGGCCAGATTTGAACTCAGAAAGATGAGTCTTCCCGACTCTAAGCTCGGCTACATTGTAAATGGGGAGTCATGTTGCTAACTAGGTACATACAATACGTATACTGAGTAGGTGAAAGGTAATCTCTGATGGAAGGCACTAGTGGTGCGGAAGACCAGGAAAGGTCTCCTTCAGAAAGTAAGATTTGAGTTGAGTTGAAAAGAAAGCCAAGAAAGCTAGGAGGTGGAGGTAAGAGGGCATTAGATTGGAAGATGAGGCTTGAAAGGTGGATGGGGCTTTGAGTGTCTACAGCCAGCCTGTAAGAGCACCATGAAAAGTACCAAGGTGAGAATGAAGACGGCGTCTGGAAAGAAGCATGGCTGGGGCAGAGGGGTCACCTTGACTGGAGCAATGGGATAGCTAAGTAGAGTCAGATGATGGAGGGCCTAGAAAGCCACAGGTGAAAAGTTTCTTTGGGCTTCAATATCCTGTTTCCAAGATGGATTTTCCCAGGCTCATTCATGGACCTTATTATTTGCTTATAAATTGACAAGAACATTAGCCAACATCAAATCATTCACAAATGCCTTCTGTTCTCCCCCAGTCAGCACTGTTTTTCTCTTTTTCAATTTCTTCTTACTGCTATTTTTTAATCTTTTCTTTCCCAGTATTGTTGAGTACAGATGAATAGCTGGTGGGATCCCAGGGTAGGCAGACCCCCTATTTTAGCAAAGGAATTGGCAACGGGTGTAGAAAGAAAGGAATTTGGGCAGATTTGTCAGGAGTGTGGGGCAGCTGTTGGGAATTACAGCTCTAGGGAGTAATTACAAAACAATAATAACAACAGTTGAATGTCTACACCAATGTCTACCAGTGCTAGTGGTTTTATGCCTGGCTTCATTAATTCTGCTGAGACAAAACAAAGATTTCATGGTACCTGGGAGCCTGGTCAAGGACTCAAGGACCTGCCTTGTGAACCCTTCAGTGAAGTTAGCCCTCTCCCTCTACAAGTTGCAAACTATCCAGGGCCTTAGTCTTACTTGGCTACAGCTCAGGCCTTGTTAACATGAAAATAGATTCAATTCAATAATCATTTATTAAGAACCTACTATGTGCTAAGAAGGCAGCTGGGTGGTGCCATAGTGCATAGAGCCTCAGGCCTGGTGTCATGAGTTCAAATCCAGCCTCACATACTTCTTAGCTGTGTGACCCTGGGCAAGTCACTTAGCCCTGTTTGCCTCAGTTTCCTCATCTGTACAATGAGCTGGAGAAGGAAATGGCCAACCCTCCCCCAAATGGGGTCACGAAGAGTTGGACACAACTGAAACAACAGAACACCGACAAAATGTGCCAAGAGCTTTTCTAGGTTTTGGGGCTACAAAGACAAACAAATACAAGTTCTTGCCTTCATGATGCTTACGATCTGTGGGGAAGAGCAACACGTAAGCAGACAGTGGATATAAAAGCTATATGGAACGGATAGCTGGGGCTGGCTGACCTGTTGGGGCTTCCCTGCACTGGGGGCATGAGGTAGCCAATCTAAGCAAGCTGGTACATATAGAAAGTAATTGGAGCAGTGTCATCCTGGAAACCCAGGAAGGAGAGAGACGAGGAGGATGCCGACTGACAGTGAACGTGTTCCACATCCTAGGTAGTGTATTTGCATTGGACTGAGGCTTTCTGGAGACAACCCTCAAGCCCCAGGAATAGCTAGGATAGTAAGCATTTTCTGGGACCATGGCAGGTGACAAGTGGGGCATTTTGAGATGCACAGAGCTGTAGGGTGCCTCTTGAATCACCCCATTTATGCTATGTATTTCCCACTGGAAATGGAAATGGCCAGGGGGATGCATTGACAAGAGGTCACCTTAATGGTAGGAAGCGACAATGTCTGTCTTTGCCGAATCATTCCAGGCATTTCTGTCTCATGCCACCTTGTAATGAAATGCAGCCCAAAGATTGAAAACCAGGCTGACATTGCTGTCACTCACTGAGCCCAAAGATTAGAATGGAAACGTCCAGGCTGACACTGTGCCTTCAGCCCCGCAGGGCTCAGAGTGATTTCTGAAAACAGAACCGCTGCCTGGATCAGGGCAGTTTGGCAGAAGGGAGGAGGAACAAAACCCACAGCCCCCTGTGCCAGACACTTCTGGGGAGAGCGTCTCCTGCTGACATTGCTCTGTGTGAACATTGTGGTGGCGAAGGAGCACGGCGGGGTGGGAGGGAGGGAGAGCCCTGGGGAGCCTTGGAGGCCAGCTGGTCTAACCTCCTTCTACACTGGAGGAAATAAGAGCTTGGGAGGTAAGGTGGCTTGCCCAGGGTCACCCGGGGAATAAATCACAGATCAATGCTATAGCTCTTTCCACACTGATTATATGTATAACATACATACATTTCTCCTCAGTTCCTTGAGAGCAGGGATTGTTTAATGTTTGCCTTTGTGTCTCTACACTTAATAAAATGCCTCTTACATGGTCTGAAGCTGTGATTTCATTGGCATAGGGAGCTCCCAACATGGAAACTCTGTCTACTAGTGCAGATCGGCAACTCATTTGTTATCTCTAAGTGACTTGTCCAGGGTCACACAGCCAATAGGTGTCAGTCAGGACTTGAACCCAGGGCTTCCTGACCAGCTCTCTAGCCACCTTGCCAGGCTACCTTTCACTTTGTACACATCAGGTGCTTAATCAATGCTCGTTGAACTGAATGACTCACCCCATTCCCAGATGTGGCCCATCGTATGAAGTCCATCTCTGCCACGTCCTGCCTGGGTGACCCTGAGTGATTCGTTCCTTTTTCGGGGTCTCACCTTTCTCATCTATAAAATGGGGTTGAACCTGATGTTCCTTTGTATCCCTTCTGGCTCTAAATCCTAGGACCTTACATGGGGTAGTTCAGTGGTGCAATAAAGAGAGAGCTGGACCTGGGTCAAGAAGACCTGAGTTCAAGGCCTCATTTGCCACTTATTTCCTGTGTCACCTTGGGCAAGTCCTTTAACTAAGGCATGTCTGCCTTAGTTACCTTATTTGTAAAATGGGGTAATATTAACACCTTCTTCTTGGGGTTATTGAGAGGATTACATGGAATACCACATAAAGCACTTTGCAAACCCTCAGCGTCATATAAATGTTAGCTGTTATTATTATTGCTGTCTGGTCATTGGGACTATTGGAGGTCCCAAACATCAGCTACCCAGTCACCAGGTGAATAGCATTGTGACTCACCTATGAATTGTGGACGGGCCTTTACTACTAACAACCAGGGATCAGGAACTAGCTGTCATCTAGGGGGAAGATACCCGAGGTGTTTACACCTGGCTCCCCTCCCCTCCCTCACCCTTCCTAGGGCTCCGTGGTGCACTAATGCTGTTCTTCTCCTGTACGGTCACCCTCTGTGTTCATTTCAGCAAGATTTCAACTCCATACAAATGATGGGGTGGGGAGGAGGAGCCACTGGCCTAAACAAGATGTCCTTACCCAAGCGCACCCCTCCCAAATATTGTAATCTTGGCATAAGTGAGTACCCACCCCGATACCCTTAATAGGTAAATCTTAGTGAGTGAATTTGGCTTCCTCATCTCTAACAAAGATGCAGGACAGCTTTCCCCCATGGTGCCAGATTGGCCTCTAACAGGAAAGAGCATCCCTGGGGCTCTGAGGCTGAATTTACAAGACATGTCATCTCCATTCAGAAACCCTTGTAGATGCCTTTGGCGTCCTAGATACCAAGTGGTATGAGGCCTAATTATAGACCACCCAAGACTCTTTGGGGCAACACGGTCATGCCCCTACTGATTGTTTACTCTTCCCTGGAGGTACAGTGGCCAGAGTCTTACATGACTAGGGAAGAAAGATGGGGAAAATGTGGTCCACCATAGTTTGGGGGACATAAGCTTCTAAGAATTTATCTCTCTCCTTCCTTGCTGCTAAAACCCTCATGCTAATTTCAGATTCACAGAGCTCCTCTCCCCCCAGTAGCTTGATGCTATTTTGGGGAGGGATTTTTCAGCTAGCCACCCTACTGACACCTTTGCTTCCAGAGGAAAAGTCTTGCTAGTGGACTTGCAGTCCTCAAGTATGTTTAAAACTGAATTCTAATTGTAAGGGTTAAGCAATGCCCTTAAGTATACAAGGTAGGGAGATAGCCCAGCACAAACATTCTCTACATTCCTTCTAGCTTCAGAATTAGGATTCTGGAATCTAGATGGGCAGTGTAATCAGTACATGGGATAGAAGGATGCCTACTTCCCACCCTTAAGGACTCTCAAAGACCATCTTGGCCCAAAGTATCTTCCCCATTGGCCTATGATGCTGTCTGAAATTCCACCATTCAAGACTTGCCTTTGGGATAAGTTATTGCCTCTAGAATTTAGGGTAAGTTCACTTCACCATTTTGGGCCTTAGATTTCTTATATCTGTTAAGTAACAGAATAGGACTAAGGGATTTCAGGAAGTCCTTGATGTCAATAATGCAAGCCACAGATATATGTACTTAAAGATACTCAGGGCTGGATAGAAACAATAGTGTGAAGTAGATAAAGTTTCTCTTCTTACCACCCTATCCCATTGCTCCCATCCTTGGTACTTCTTGGCAGGTACCATGCTGCTCCATGTACACCCAGGGCCACAGGCTACTGTCCAGCTTGGACCTGTCTTGTCTCCTTAATTAGACTGTGAACTCTTCAGGTCCCATCCTTAAAATTCCACTCCCAGGAAGTTGCCCATGTTCTGTATCTTTCATGAAGTAGTGGGTGGTATGCTAGCCTTGGAGTCAGTAACCCTACGTTCACATCCCAGCTCTGACACCAGCTATCTGACCCTGTGTAAGTCGCTTAAACTCTGCGATACTCAATTGCTTCACCTGCAAAGTGGGCATAATAATAACACTTGTTCTCCCTGCCTGGAAGGGTTGCCATGCTGAAAATGTTTTGTGAACCTTCAAGGTCATAGAAATGTGAATTGCTGCAATTCTTAAGGTGACTAAATGCAGATAAAAGCTGGATGGAACATACTTCTTCCTCAGGTTTTCCTGACCCAGGCTGGAAAGAAATGGCAAAACTTAGTTGTTCTCTAGGATTCTAGGATATATTAGATAATTCCTCCATCTGCCCCCTCTTTTCTGACTTCCATGGACTTTTATGACCACTTGGTCTCCACTCCCACAGTGAAGGGTGCCAATCCCCCTAGTGTGGGAGCCTCATGATCTTTCTTAATAACAGCTGCCATTCATATGAGGGTTCCCCACCCCTGGTTTTAGGTCTGGAATGGGTTTTATAGACATGTTCTTACTTAATCCTTGGAACAACCCAGGTGGCAGGAACAATGGTTATCGGTATCTCCACTTTAGACATAAGGCCCATGATGAGAGAGCTAGGAAGTATCAAAGGCAGAATTTGAATACAAGACTCACCTGTTGTCAAGTCCAGGGCAGTTCTGGAGCTCACCCAGAGGTGTGAACCTTGGACGTCAAGCACTGGAAGCAGGACTCATCCTCCACCCCAACAAGCCAACTGGTGTTGTAACAGGACCCTGTACTTGGAGACAGAAGGACACACATTCAAATCGCGCCTCTGACGCCTGCTACTTATGTGACTTTGGACAAGTAACCTCTATGTGCCTCAGTTTCCTCATATGTAAAATCAGGAGTTGGACTCCGTGGCCTCCAGGGTTTCTTCTACCTCTAAATCTATGATCCTGTTATCATTACCTTAATCACACAGAGGCAATATGGGATAATGAGTAGAATGCTAGGTTTTAAGTGAGGAAGACCTAGGCTAAAATCTGACACTTGGAAGCTATGCAAATAACTTGATCCCTCGGATCCTCAGTTTTCTCATCTGCAAAGTGGACATAATCACACTGTGGCACAATTTGTCAGAGGGCTCAGATGAGAGACTCCATTCCCAGTACCTGGCCTGGTGGCTGGAAAGAGCAGGCATTCGCTGAGTGTTTACTGATTGATTTCACGAAGTATTTTGAAATGTTAAAGCACTATACCAGCTCTCATCAAACTCCATAGCCTCCGTACATGACAGATCTCAAACTTCTCTGGATAGGTCACCTAGATTTGGCTTGTCTCCTCCGGTACTTCAGGGGCCAAAAATCCTTTGTCTTTGACCCTGCTTGTTCAAGGTGAATCCTCAATTACAGCTTGTGGAAGGAAAGAAGGAATGAGATAATGCATGTAAGTGTTTTTGCAAACTTTCAACTGTTATATAAATGCCAGCTATTATTATTGGCATCATGCATCTTCTGGACTGGCATGGCCCTGGTTTGGGCAGAGACACCAATGCCCATAGCCAGAGCCCTTTAGCATGTAGGATAACGGGCTCTTGGATTTGGTATCTGAAAACCTGGATTTGAATTGCAGCTGGGTTAGCAGTGAACTGTGTGGCTGTGAGGAGGTCACAGCCTCTGTCCAGTATGCAGAGCATGAGGGCTGGTGACCATCACTCCAGGACTGAAGGGGTCCCACTGCCTCTGACCCTGGTGTCTCTTGCTTAAGGGCCTTCAAAACCAAGACATCTGAAGACTGGTTAAAGAAACTGGAATGATTTAGCCTAGAGATTTCTTTTTTTAAGAAAATGGAAGGAAATGAGAGCTGTCCTAAAGGATTTGAAAGACTGTCTGGAATAGAGAAGAAAGATTAGACTGGATCTGCTTGGCCCCAGGATTCAGTACTGAGTATCATGGAAGTTGCAGAGGTAAATTTAGGCATGTTGTCAGATAAAGGAAAAAAAAACCCTCCAAACAATTAGCGCTCTGTAAGAGTAGAGTGGCTGTCTTAGGAAACAATGAACTTCCCCCTCACTGGAAACCTTTCATCCAAGGCTGGATCATCACGTGTTGGCCTGTAATAGACAGGATTCTTGCTTCAGGTAAAAAATGGATAAGATGGCCTTGGAGGTCTCTTGCCACTTGAAGATTCTGGGAAAACATGTGTTGGATATAGCCTCCTTCTCAACTGACCTGTGAAGATTCTAGATCCACAGATTCATCAAAGATTACACTTGTAAGGGACCTTAGAGATAATTTACTCCAGCTTCCTTATTTTATTGTATTGATTTTATTTTGTTTTAATAGAAGTTTCATTGATACCCTCTGTTTTCTCATCTCAGTCATTTCGGGATCTACACCTCTCTCTGAAATCAGAACCCACATTTTAACAGAGAAAAACCAGCAGGCAAAACCGACTGATGGAACCACCATATCTGACAGTGTTTGTGACATCTTGCACCCTTCACCCCTTACTTCTGTACCAAAAGGAATGAGATGTGTTTCATCCTCTGTTCTCCCTCTAACACTCCTTCAGGAGACCAGGGCCTGCTGTCCATTCATTCTAATTAATTTTTCCTTTATATGGTCACAATATATACAATGTTCTTCTGAGTTTACTCAGCCCCCAGCCTTATGTTTCATAAAGGTCTTTCTGGATTTATTTTCTTCTCATATGTTAGTCTTAATGCCTGTATAGCATGCATGATGTGATACATAATGCTGAATTGTATTTAATTGCTTTTGGCAATTGCATAAAATTCTGGTTTAAAAATCTTCCATTAGGTAGCTCCTTTATAATTCGTTGATTGTTGATAATACTTCCAAGGTATATTTGGAAAAGACTGTTTTAGTTACATGACCTATGAGCATCAGAGCTAAGCGAGAGCCTCTCATGCCACTAGCTACCAGTTAAAGGCTCTCTCTCTCTCTCTCTCTCTCTCTCTCTCTCTCTCTCTCTCTCTCTCTCTCTCTCCCTCTCTCTCTCCCTCTCATCCTTCAACACTCAGCTCAAATGCCACCTTCTGAAGGAGGCATTTCTTGTTTCTCCTCCTCCTCTCCAACCCCTATTGCTTGAGCCTTTCCCTCTGAGATTATCTTCTATCTATTCTGTACGTATCTCTATATGCCCTATATTTGTTCTAATTATTTACATATTTTTCCTCCCTCTAAAATATAAGCTTCTTGAGGTCTGAGCTTTTTTCCCCTTTTTCTTTGTACTCTGAACGCTTTGAACAGAGCTTGGCACATAGCATCCCCTTAATACCCAATTGATTTGTTGGTTGTTCAGTCTTGAGAGGGATATTTCCCATCCTGATGTATGACAAAAGGGCCTGTAGGGATGAGGTAGAGAGAGTAAGTCTTTCCCGGGGTATGTGTAAGCAGTCCGTATTTTCTCTCCTGGAACACTGCAGTGTGTGGCCAGATCATCAGTGTGGAAGGTACAGCAGAGATTGAGCCAAACGCTCGCTTTGGAGCAGCTCCAGGTGCTGAGGCAAGAATCAACCTCTAGAGAGAAGCCCAAAGTAGAGCAATGTGACATCGGAGGCAGCATCAGCAGACTTTTCCCTCAATGAATTACAACAAGCCAAGGGCTTTGGTTTGGGAACTAGATAATAAGATGAAGTTCTCCTTTTTCCCTGTCTTTGTTCTTTTTTTCTCTGGGAACGATTTCTCTTATTACTATTCCTAGG
Organism: Phascolarctos cinereus; assembly: GCF_003287225.1. Lineage (NCBI taxonomy): Eukaryota > Metazoa > Chordata > Mammalia > Diprotodontia > Phascolarctidae > Phascolarctos > Phascolarctos cinereus. The sequence continues at coordinate 20,774,644 of NW_027555736.1, forward strand.
GGAATATAAACTCCCCCAGGGCAGGATCTGTCTCTTTTATCTTTGTGTTCCTAGTGCACAAAGTAGGTGCTTACTCAACCAATCAACAACCTTATACTAAGAGCCCAGCATTGAGTCAGCTGCTAGGGATGGAAAGGCAAAAGTGGATTGGTGCTAGCCTTTAAGGAGCTTACGTTCTTTTGAGGAACAATATGTACAAAGCATGTATGAATATGTGTAGGGTAATTTTACAAGGGAGACACAGGTAGCTGGAAGCATTTGATTTTTAAAGGCTTCCTATAAAAGGGAGCACTAAAGCTAGATCTTAAGGAAACTGGGTGTTTGTTGATTGACTGACAGACAGATTGAGTTGCAGTCCAACTCATCCCTTCCCCTAATCTACAGAGCTTGTGACCCCATAGACCAGCCCACCCACTAATGTGTCACAATGGCAGCTGGAGGTTGAGATGGAGATCTCTACTTGTTTGGGAGCATGTTGCAACTGAATTTATTTATTTGCACTTAATAGTATTCTATTTTTTTCCAATTACATGTAAAGATAGTTTTCAACGTTGATTTTTGTAAGATTTTGAGTTCCAAATTTTTCTTTCTCCCTCCCTTCTCTTCCTTATCCCCAAGACAGCAAGCAATCTGATATAGGTTATACATGTACAATCATGGTAAACATATTTCCACCTTAGTCATGTTTTGAAAGAAGAGTCATAACAAAAGAGAAAAACCATGAGAAAGAAAAAGACAAAAACAGTGAAAATAGTGTACTTCAATTTGTATTCAAATTCCATATTTCTTTCTCTGGATGTAGATAGCATTTTCCATCATGAATCCCTTGAAATTGTCTTAGATTATTGCATTGCTGAGAAGAGCTAAGTCTATCAAAGTTGGTCATTGAACAGTGTTGCTGTTACTGTGTACAATGTTTTCCTGGTTCTGCTCACTTCACTTAGCATCAGTTTATGCAAGTCTTTTTAGGTTTTCTGAAATCTGCTGCTCATCATTCCTTATGGCACAATAGGATTCCATTACATCCATATTCCATAACTTGTTCAGCCATTTCCCAAATTATGAGCACCTCCTCAGATTCCAATTTTTTGTCACCACAAAAAGAGCTGCTATAAATATATTTGTACATGTAGGTATATTTTTGTACATGTGAGTGCATTCTGCTTTTTATGATCTCTTTGAGATACCGCCGTAGTAGTGGTATTGCTGCATCAAAGGGTATGCACAGTTTTATAGCCCTTTGGGCAGAGTTCCAAAGTGTTTTCCAGAATGGTTGGATCAGTCATGAAATTGAATTTAAAGATGAGGATGAAACTCCTCAGAGCACTCCTGTGACATTTCTGGAAGCCACAACTAACAAAATAGCTGACCTTCATCCGTGAACATTTATCTCCTAGGTCCCACCACAGGCATAGGCTGCCATCTTGTTAGTGAGACCAAATGATGAGCAAGTAAACTACAGAGTTAGTGAGTCATTGGGTGTGAAAGCCCCTATCTGGGCCCCTGGCCCAGTCACGTGGCAGGGCAAAGGTTAACAAGGTTATCAGGAGGTAGGGAGCCCTAGCAAAATCATAGCATCCTTAAGTCTACTTTCTCTTTCTACTTTGTTGTTGTTCAGAAGTGTCCCATTCTCTGGGACCCCATTTGGGGTTTTCTTGGCAAAGATACTGGAATGGCTTGCCATTACCTTCTCCAGCTCATTTTACAGATGAGGAAACTAAGGTAAACAGGGTTCAGTGACTTGCCCAGGGTGACACAGCTAGTAAGTGTCTGAGGCCGCATTTGAACTCAGGAAGATGAATCTTCCTGACCCCAGGTCCAGAGCTCTCTCTACTGCATCACCTAACTGCTCCTTCCCTTTCTCCTTACCCTTGCCCTTTTATTATAAGGATAGTTCAAGTCATAACTAGGACAAGGAGATAGGGTTATGTCTTGGGTACTGATGTGTGTTGGGGTGTGAGTTTTCTTTGTAGTTACTGAGGTCTAGAGACTTCTATCCATGGACCAGGAGTACTACTAACCCATGAACCCCATGGGAATTCTAGAGAATAATTTCTAGGAGAGGCAGAAGAAGGGCCTCAGCTAGTCAGCAGATGACAATGAAGAAATGGTGGCATGAATGGGTCCCTAGAGTTGACCACTAAGTCAGGCTTGCCATTTTATGCGCTTTAAGCTCACAGTGTCCCTAGGACAGTAGCTGTAGATCTGCAAGGGACCTCGGAGGTTGGTTCTGGTTAAATAAACCTAGTAAAACAGTGTTTGATAAACCTAAAGACTGCATCAACTAGGAAAAGGACCATGACAAAAGGTCCCCTACAAGAGAAAACAGGACCAGGCAGGCAACCTGACTTGCTTGATTATACAGAAAGTAACCATCACCCTCAGTGCCTATAATCTTCTCCTTCAGGTGTTATCCTTCCTCAGCCTGATCTCCAAAATTCTAATGTTAGACCTCTTCCCCCCAGCTGTTATTACTCTGGGTGAAAAACTTCTTATTTACACTACATTTCTGGGTGCATTCATATGTTAAGTCATCAGTAGGAAGTCCTTGCAATGCATTGAACCGATCTTTGGATTTATGAAAGAATAATACTAAGAAGTGGTAGTTACATAACATTTTCAAGCTTTCAAAGCCCTTTAGAGGTATTGCCTCATTTGAGCTCACAGCAGTCCTCTAAAGCAGACATAGCAGATATATCCGTGGTTTATAATTGGGGAAACTGAGGTCTAAAAAGGTTAAGTGACTTGCCCTTGACCATCTAGCTGGCAAATAGTTTTGTAGGTGGGATTCAAACCCAAGCATGCCCATCTCCATTATTGATACTCCATCCATTACATGCTAAATAATCATTGCCTCAGTCAAAATGAAACCCGTTAAAGACCCTAGCTTTAAAAGGCCAAGTCTCCCACTGCATCTAGGGCCATCTCCAGTCATCCTGATCTACATCTCGCCACTGCACCCAGATGGCTCCAGAGGAGAAAGTGAGGCTGGTGACTACACAGCCCTCCCTCACTTCCATCCAATTCACTTGCACATCATGGCACCACCTCCCTGATGTCATGGTCCTCTTCGAGAACAAAGGATAAAAGACAACAACCACAATCTTTTACAAGAATTGTGAAGTCACCAATCTGAACCAGTGTAGAGAATGTCCATACTTATGGATTTATGATATTTCATTGAAGAATTCCAATAAGATATTTTATGGAAATGAATATTAAGGGATGCCTTGAGGGAAAGAGGAAAAAAAGTCATGAGAGGGCAAGGTGAGGGCATGCCATAGTAACAAATGATGGAAGTTATGGATCAGTTCTAGAGGATGAGCTTCAGATCATTATTAGTAGTAGTTGGTGATTGACTGACCCCACCACCCTCTTCCCAATCTGGGCCAGCAGCATAGCCTTTCAAAGTAGCCTACTACCCTTCCCAGGGTCACTAGGATGGCCCTCCAAAGTGTAAAGCCTGGGGAACAGGGGGAGAGGGAGATTGCCCTCATGTGTCCTACTTAGGGGTGTTAGGAGGAGTCATTGCATGTGGAAGACCTGGGCTGGAATCTTGCCTTGGATACCAAATGACTAAGGACTCTCTCTAAGCCTCAGGTTTCTCACCTATAAAGTGGGGATAAAACCTACAATTCCCTTTTCATTCATTCATTCATTCATTCATTCATTCATTCATTCAATATTTATCAAGATTGTGCTAAGATTGTTGTGAGATTCAAATGAGATAATATATGCCAGCTTTAAATGCCATATAAATGTCAGCCATCATTGTTATTATAATTATTCTACTATTTGTTGACCCATCTAAATAAGAGGATAAATTATTAGGAAGCCAAAAATGCTGATGAAAGGGCAAAAGCAAACAGCTAAGCTCATCTCCCAAATCCAGATGTTTGATCCAAAGGTGTAAAATACGCCTGAGTTGGGTAAAAGGCAGGATTCAGGCTGAACTCTTTATTCCTATTATCTTGACAATGTGCAGTACTTCAGGGTATCCCACAGCCTGAGAATGACAGTCCTTTCCTCTCCTTCTCTCACACAAGCGCTCTCAGAATACTTGTCACCAAGGGAGGAAGGAAGCCAGAAAATGGGTTGGTTCCACGGCAATACTGACCATCTCTGAATTTTCATAGCCCCTCCCCCCCAAGTCAAGGTGAAAAATAAGCGTCCCACAAGGCATGCTGGGTCTGCTTTATCCAAGCAGGGACGTGTTCTGGAATGGTGCCTTGGATCCAAGGAACTTTGTTGAGGAGCACAACAGGTTCTGGGACATGCTCTCTGTTAGAAGTAACCTTGTCCCTTTCAATGAAGTCAGGGCTGTCATTTTGCCTTTGACCTTTGGTCCTGGCATCAATTAGTGCATATATATATATATATATATATATATATATATATATATATATATATATATATGTGTGTGTGTGTGTGTGTGTGTGTGTGTGTGTGTGTGTGTGTGTGTGTGTGTATATATAGACACACACATATGTATGTATATATATATCCATAAACATGCATATACACACACATACATACATATATACATGCATACATGCATACATACATACACAGAGTGATTCAGTACTTATGGTAATAGCTTTAAAGCTAGAAGAATCCTTAAAGACCATTTTGTCCAGTGTTGTACAGGTGAAGAACTGAGACCTATAGAGCTAAAGAAGTGACTGTCGTCCAGTTTGACTGCAGCACGAGCTCAGGAAGGGGAGTGATAAAATCATGGTAAGAAAGTAGTTAGGAGCCAGGCTGGGAAGAGCCTTAAATGCAGGCTTTGGGTTTTATATTTGATCCAAGAGCCAGAGGGAGTCTCCAAAGGGTTTTGAGCAGGAGAACGAAATGGTCAGGCCTGCACATTAGGAAGCTATAGAGAAGGATGCAGAGGGACTGCAGGGAAGGATACAAGTTACACAAAACAAGCAGAGGAAGAGAGGGATGATGAGATTATTTCCTAGCTGCTAATGGAAACCTTTTTTTCAATTGAAATAAAAGCTTTGATGAAAAAGAAAGAGAGGCTTAGAAAAGAAATGGTCTCCCATCCTCCCCCTACTTCAGCTAAGAGATGGTGGGAAATGGCATCCCTTAGCCAAATTGAATTTCTTGCTTTCTGCTACTTTTCTCTGAGTTATGATGCCCTTTCTAAGCATGTGATTTCTTTTCCTTTGCTTAACTCTTATTCTCTATACCTGTCTATCACCAGGTTTCTAACTACAGGGTAGGCCAACATCTCTCATTTTCCCTTTGAAAGGAGATTGATGGATATGAATGGGCAATATTGGGGAATGGGTTTGGGGAGGTCCTCAGGAACAAGGGCCTTGTGTTCTTTTGAAGGTCTCAAGTAATAAATAGCTGTTCAAAAGTGAGGAGCAGAATAACACACAGTCTTCCCGCACTTGGTACTCCACTGCTCTTTTGAGTACTCAAATCACAAAAGCCCATGTTCAGACCTTCACTTAGAAGCCTCGGTAGGCAGTCTGGAGGTAGGGCTGTGGGCAGATGTACTGTTTCTCTCTGCCCAGGCTGCTCTCTGCAGCCTCTGCTTGGCTGCAGACCCAGCCGTGGGGCCTTGGCATGCTGTGGGAGTTTGAAGCTTGGAAGCCAAGAGAGGCTGGGGGGCTTTGTGTTCTAGCAGCAAAGCTCAGCTAGCCCCTCTGCACTTCCTTAATGAGGGCAGACATGGAGCCACTCTGGCGCCGGGCACACAAAAGGCAGCCTAGGGAATCAAAGCAACTTGACTCGCTAAGTCTCTCTCTTCTCTGCCGGGGATAGTGACGGATGGCCTTCCCTCTGTGAAAGGGCTGCCCTCCCACTCAGTTCTCATCCCCTTTGATTTGGATAGGGGATGAGAAAAGTGTGGCTTTCCCTATCCAGCAGCAGATCCCATTGAACAGAGAGGTCCCTTTATATAGAGCATAAAGACCAGTAACCATCACTCTGGGATTTAATGGGACAATTATTGACCTAGTGTGAGGGATGCCAGAGGGGTAGGGCCCTGGAGCTAAGAGGCACCATTTTAGAGATGAGGAAACTAAGGCCCATCAAGGAGAAGTGATGTGCTTAATAACAACCCAGCTAATTAGTGTAAGTGCCAAGATGTGAACCCAGTTCTCCTTTCTATATACTTTTAAATTGATGCTTATGAGTTGTGCGACTTGCCTAGTCAATCATAGGGTGTCAGGGCTGGGAAGGACCTTAAAGGTCAGCAGTTCCATCCCTGTCATTCTTCAGAGAAGGAAACTGACGCCTGGACAGACAAGGGGGCTTACTCGTGACCTCCTAGCTCTTAACATGGCTAGTGACATACCGGATCACGATGAGAGCCCAGGTCTTCCCAGTCATAGGCCAGTGCTCTTTAGTCAATAAAGATGAACTGAGTTCATCCTTGTGCTAAGAGCTATGATCAAGCTTTCCTGGTTTCAAAATTCTTCCTTCAAATTTGCAGGTCTGTAGATGACTGTGCCTTCCCAAACCAGCTCTAGGCAGAGTATATGCAGAGAGTTTTCCATCTCTTTGCTGCTGCTTTGAAAGCCTCTACCAACCCCCTGATCCCAGATGAAGGGAGTCAGGTACCCCAGTTACAACCACTTAGGTGGTATAGGAGCTGTGGGAAATAGCAATAGAAGGGTCAATCCAAATGGTAACTTACCCTGAGATATAAAACTATTAAAGTAGCAATCTGGACCTGTGAGCACCCCTATTACTATCAAGAGTACCACAATCTGACCTCCCAGGCTCACAACGTGCATCATTTTTTGACTCCTTACTTCCTGGCACCCCACATAGCCAAACATCTCTCAAATCATATTATTTCTACCTCCTTATTTCTTATATCTTTCTCCTTTTTGCTACTCGCACAGCCCTTACCTTAGCTCAGGCCTTCAACACCCCTTGCCAGGACTATTACAATAACCACCTAACTGGTCTTCCATGCCTCGCATCCTTCCCTTCTCCAATCCATCCTTTGCACAGGTGCATAAGTGATTTTCTTAAAACTCAGGTCTGACCATGTCATTCCTCTATTCAAAAAGCTCCAGCAGCTCTCTATTAACTCAAGGACCAGATAATATTTCATCTTTATCTCTTCCTTTTTCATTTCTGTTTCCGGGAAAGTTTCATAACACACACACTGACTATTAGAATAGGGCATTATGTAGTTTACAAATCAGTACATATATGCACAAATATGCACAGCTAATATATTTTAGTAATGAGGTACAAGATCAAAAATGTTTGTGGACCACTAATCTGAAAAATGAGCTTTTTCATCCATTTGATTATTCCTGTGTAGATTACTAATCTGGTATCTTTTGAGTTTTTCGGGAACCCATTGTCATAGTGCTCTGCAGTTCTAGGGTTTAATCCCACGATCACAAAGTCATCTGCAAACAGCAACCCCTGCAAAACCCCAATATGTACGAGGAATTCTTCTTCTTTTATATTTAGTGCTGGACATCCTCCATGTTAGCATCAAACACTTTTATTGAGTACCTTTCTCCTGGATTTATGATTCACTTATTGTTGATACTCAAAGGGTGAGGGGAAACAAGTTATCTGTGGCTGGATCAAGGAATCATAAAGTAGACTTGCTGCTCTCCAAGGTTCTGATATCCCATGTAACACAGGCATGAGGGAAACACACTGTTGGAGGACAGCCTTGTTTTGTTCTAGCAAATGTGAATAGCTGTAAGTATTCAAATCCTATTAAAACACAAGCTCTTTCAGAGGAGGAGCTGCCTCCACTATTCTCTTTGTATCCCTAGTACTTAGTACAGTGTTTTGCACATAGTAAGTGCTTTTCATTCATTCATTCAGTTAGGTTTTAGCTCTGATGCTTCACCTTGGCTTAGCCTATATTCTTACTAGTACTAACTAGCCATAAGATAATTTGTTGTTGTTATTCAGTTGTCTCAGTCATCTCTGACTCTTTTTTGACACTATTAGGAGTTTTCTTGGCAAAGATACTAGAGTGATTTGCCATTTCCTTCTCCAGCTCATTTTACAGATGAGGAAACTAAGGTAAATGGGATTAAGTGATTTGCCTTGTCACACAGCTAGTAAGTGTCTGAAGCTGGATTTGAACTTGGATCTTCTGACTCCAGGCCCTGGCACTCTATGTACTGTACCCCCTACCTGCCCAGGAGGTAATTTCTAGCCATGTAATGTTGGGCAAGTCATTCAATTTCTTTGAGCTTCAATTTTCCTCATTGGTATGTAAAATGCTTTGCAAACACTAAAGTCCTTTATGCATTGATTTTTCAGTGATGATGGTGATGATGATAATCATGACAGGGAAGTATAAATTTTGGCCCATCCTACCAACCTGGACAGGCCTTGAGTGTAGGGATGGGTTGTGCTTCTATCATTTGAAGAACAGCTCAGTATCACAAAGCTCATTACCAGAATGTTGACCACTAGGTAATGAGCACTGGGGCCACAGAAACTGACCCCTTCTAAGGTGGAGAGGAGTTGGATCCTCCCCTTGATGATGGGAGCACCCACAATGATGAAATCCTGAATCCTTTCAGTGCCAAAGAAAGTTATGTGTTAAGGCTCTACTATCCAGGAGTTAGAAGTACAGTCTCTTTATTCTTGCTGATTTGCCAGCTTCATTACATTAGTTATCTTAAGAGATGATCTTGCAGCCAAAAAGACAGTCTAAATCAAGGTTCTGATTATCATTTAGATGCATCTGCCCCTCTTTAGGCTCCAATTTCAGACCCAAATCCTCCTTAAACTTCCCTGCAATTTTTCCTTTTAGGAAGAAGTCTCCAATGGTCTATTTTTATCTAAAGAAAACTAGGGATTCATTTGAGTTATTTTCATCCCTTCATCTAATTACAAAGCTGCGCCAAGGAATGAGACTGTACAAACATGTTGTGAATATAATAAAAAAGAAGAATAGAAATGAGAGATCATCCTGACCATAGACCAAGCTAAGCAATGAGGAGGGAAGTGAATCTTGAGCCTGGAAGGATAAAGAAGGAGTCAGTGATTTTTCAAAGTGTTTATCAGGTTCATTCAGTTAATGTTATTTAAAAGGATTGTGTTGAGTAGAATATTGGCTATCAGTTTTTACTCTGAAATTCATCACAAAACTTAATTACTGCTCATCCCTGTTGAGAAGGACATTTCTCCCTTCCATTTCAGTAGAATTCACAGGAGGAATATCCGCTCCCACAGAGAGAAAGAAAGAGGCAGGAACCATGACCTGGCCAGAGGGTATAAAATGTTGACAAGCATATCTAAAGTCTGGAAATGAGATTCCGGTCCAGAACTTCATGAATGTTTTTTTTCTTCCTTGCTTCGGCCTGATTAAAAAAAAAACTGTCATTTTAAAAGGACAAGCTAAGCAACAGCAACCCTTTGCCTTCTAAAGGAAACAAAATGGCAGTCAGAAAGGCCATACAGAAGGAGACAGCGTATGATCAGCAGAGCTGTCTTCACACTCACCATGTCCTGGGCAGCTCAGTGAGTTGCAGAAGTGCAATGCCCACCCATGGCAGCTCCTTGGAGCAAAGCACCAGTCACCCCACATTATACCTTTGGTTGTGAGATGCATTCTCCATTCTGCCCTGACCCCTGAATTCAACACATGCCTTCATGCATCTTCATGAACCTTTCTGTCATATTTCCATCTCCAGCTGAATGTCACAAAGAGATTCTAAAACTCAACATTTCCAAGATAGAACTCATTTTCTCTGCTCTGCCCCCCACTTCTTCCCATAATATAGAAGAGATTCTTGCTCAGAGATAATTTGGATTAGCTGGCCCTTCAAATTCTGAGATTCTGTATTTTCCCCCAAATTAATCATTAATGGTCAATATCAACTTGGAAGATTTTTTTTTTTAGGCAATTGGGGTTAAGTGACTTGCCTAGGGTCACACAGCTAGTAAGTGACAAGTGTTTGGTCTGAGGTTGGATTTGAATTCAGGTCCTCCTGACCACAGGGCAGGTGCTCCATCCACTGTGCCACCTAGCTGCCCTTCTGGAAGATGTTTTCTGATGGCATGAATGCCCCAAGAAACTGGCCTTGATCTTGTGTAACTTAACATTTTTTTCAGCGACATAGGTAACCACCCTTCCAAAAGAGAACCCTTTATATATTTCAAAGCAGCTGCTAACAGGGGTAAATGTGAAATCTTCTATTGACGTTCATGATGAGGAAAGGGAAGTCAAGTTAACAAGCATTTATTAAGCACTTACTATGGGCCAGGCATTATGCTATGTGTTGGTGATACAGAGAAAAGTAAAACAATCCCTGCCCTCAAGGAGCTCACATTCTAATGGAGAGACAACATTCAAATAGCCACATACATATAAGATAGATAGATATGGATATAATAAGCATATAGAGGTACATTGGAGATAATCTCAGAGGGGAAACACCATCAGTGGCGGAATGAAGGTGGCATGGGAATGGGGGCACCAGGAATATCTAGATAACATTTCTTCTAGAAAAAGATCCAGGGATTTTAGTGGCCTGAAAGTTTGCTGAGTCAACTGCATGATATTCCAGCCAAAAACCCCTAATGTGATGCTAGGTGACATTGTGAGAGTTATAGTATTTAACAGTAGGGAGGTGAAACCCTCTCTGTACTGGATCCTGGCCAGGCCACGTCTGAGTATGGTGCTTAGGTCTGGATACCACATGTTATAGAAGGTACAAGTAATCTGGAGATTGTCTACAAGAAGACCACTAAGACGGGGAAGAGCTTTGAGATTATACCATAAGAGGATGCACTCAAAGAACTGGGCATGTTTAGTTTGGAAAAGAGAAGATTGGATGGCAGAGACATTAATCATTGCCTTCAAGTATTAGAAAGGTCATGTAACAGAGGGATTACACCATTCACTTGGCACCAAAAGGCAGAGAAAAGAGAAGTAGGTTTAAGGTTTGATAGAAAGATAACCTTGCCAACAATTAGAGCATCCCCAAAATGAAATGGTCTGCTTCTTCAGTTAGCAGGTTCCATCTCACTTCAGGCAGAAGGTGGCTGACAAATTATCAAGAAATATTATAGAGGGGATTTTCAGCCAGGTATGTATTGGGGCAAATGTTCTCCGGGGTCCTTCCGGCTCAGAGATTCTGTGATTCTGGAAGTTATATGGTTGAAGCTATGGGAGTGGATGAGATCACCACATGGTACTAGTCTGTGAGAGTTGAGAAGAGGCTCAAGCACTTTAAGGAATGGAGAAGAGGCTGAGAATCCAGTTACAGCAGAGTAAGAGAGGAGGGAGGTCCAAGAGACAATCTCTTGTCTGCTAAGCCTTGGGTGGGGGAAGGGAGAAAGAATGAAGAGTATACAGAAGGTAAGGAGAATTTAGATGATGCAGAGTGCACCAAGAACATCAAGGAGGATGAGCGCATGCATCTGGTATGGGGAGATGGAAGAAAGTATGGTGGATTTGGTGGTATAGTGGATGGAGCACTGGGTCTGGAGTCAGGAAAACCTGAATTCAAATGCAGCTTCAAACATTTACTAACTGTGTGACCCTGGGCAAGTCACTTAACCCTGTTTGTTTCAGTTTTCCCATCTGTAAAATGAGTTGGAGGAAATGGCAAATGACTCCAGTATCTCTGCCAAGATAACCCCAAATGGGGTCATGAAGAGTAGCACATGGCTGAAAATGATTGAACAACAATGGAAGATTTGAAAGAACGTTGGATTTTGAGTTATGATTACAGGCTCATAGATTTGGAAATTATCTTTGCAACTCTGAGCAAATCCCTTTTGCTCCCTTGTTTCCTAATTTGTAAAATACAGTGTTGGTTTTGCCTTATTTCTGTGGTCCTTTGTAGTTGTAAAATTTGTGTCCTTCAGTCTTCAAGCAGAAACGAGATGAACTCTGGTCTAAGATGTTGAGACAATACTTGTCCAGGTACTGGTTGGTCAAGGTGGCCTTGGAGGTGTTACCTTCCAGCTCTGGCCTTGGATAATTGTGCTAATGAGCTATTCAGAAGAATAGCCCATTTTCTTCTTTCTTAACTGGTCACCTCAGAAACTAATCCTAATTATAAAGAAGAACAAAGCTTTTGTTGGGGGAAGGGGGCAAAGGGGGTTAAGTGACTTGCCCAGGTTCCACAGCTAGTAATTATTTAAGGCTGAATTTGAACTCAGATCCTCCTGACTCCAGGTACAATGCTTCATCTAGCTGCTCCAAGAACGAAACTTTAACATCGTGTCTAATAGAATTTTGCAGCACGGTATTTGTGTTATGATGTCTCTGATTTTTAGGCATTGCCATTTTATCCAGAGTAGCCTTAGAGAGCCAGTTTGGTACTGAACTTGGGAGTCACAGGACCCATATTCAAGTTCTGGCTCAGTCACTTACTGACCTTAAGTTCCTCACTTCTCTGGACCTCAGTTTCTTTCCTTTGGTATTTTATATCTTTGGGTTTATTCAATGCTAGGCTTTTGTATTTTTTTATTTTCTTCTTATTCTTGCTTACCTTATCTGCTTTATTGATTGATTTTTCTATTTTATTTAGCAGTACTAAATTATTCAAATGATTATTTCTCTATAAGATAGATTGAAGTCTGGTAAAGCTTTACTTTTTTCATTCTTACCCCACTCCCCATTATTTCCCTGAGGATTACAGACTTTTTGTTTCTCCAAATTAGTTATGTTATTATTTTGTCTAGTTCTTATAGACAGTTATTTGAGTGGAAGAACACTAAATCTGGAAATTAATGGAGATAATATCATGATCTTTATTATTGTAGTGTGGGTTGAAGTATACCTCACGGACTGAGCGTGCATTCCAGCCACTTCCCATGGAACCATGGATTCTGAGATTTAAGGACTTAGTACTTTTGAATGAGGCAGCAAATCCTGGGTGAAGGAGAGGTATTTTGCTTCCCCATCTTGTGACAACAGAAGGGTTGGTGGTGGTAAAGCTTACAAACGCAGTATAAGAGAGTATTGGCCACTAAACCAGGAGGAGTGGTCCATTCTGTGTACTTTAAAAAGGAGTGCCCCACTTTTCCTTTAAGGCCATAATCCTTCATAGCAGTCTGTGGCAAGTAGCTTCCCCCTCCCACCAACTTCCCGTGAGGAATAAGGAGGGGGGCCATATTTCCCCCACCGTGGCAAAATTGGTGAACTTCAAGAATGTGCAGATAAAGTGTGTGCTGGCTTGGAGGATTCTGAGACTGAATCTCAGACCCAGGCTCCATTTTCTTTGTGCTTCTGTCCTGAGCATAGATGACTGAACAGTGATCCTGAGACATATGTATCCAGTCTCAGATGCAGCCTTATGGGTTTGGGCCTTCTGGAACTAATGAGTCCCTCAGGTGGAGCCAATTAGCAACAAGAGAAGTTTCTGTGTCAGAAAGATGGCCACTCTCAGAAGAATGAGCCCTAGTACTGGCCTGGCTTGTTAGAAGACAGGAACCTGAGGGGATTTGGTAGAATAGGGCAAAGAAGAGGTGAAGAGGCCAATTCAGCAGTACTCCATAATGCTTCGTGTTTGGTGGTTTTAAGCCTCAGCCTCTTGGGAGAGTGTTCCTTTATTCCTGAAAAGAGTAGGTAAATTTATATGAATCTTGTGAGTGCCATATATGTTGATATGAATCTGTGGAACACTTCACAAATGTGCTTGCTGTCCTTCTGAGGGGGCAATGCTAGCCTTCTCTAGATTATTCCAATTTTTATAAATACAGCCAAAGTTGGCATCATGTCCATCAATTTGGCAGATGAAAAACAGCTGGGAGAGAGAGCTAACGTGGTGAATGACAAAGTTGGAATTCAAAAATTCCTTGACAGATTTGAGCATTGGCCTGAAACTAATCATATGATTAACAAATGCTATTGATATCTTGTTTTTACATAGCATTCACTTCCCAATATAAGCTCCCCACCAAGAGAGCCAACTCTCATAAGAAAAAATAAAAATAAAAGGAAAAAACTTTAGTAAAACTAGTCAACATGCCAATTAAGTCCCATCGTAGATGCAGTGTTCCAAATCCACCTCTGCAGAGAAGGGAGGGAGATGCATTCTTGCATCTGTCTAATTGGGCAGTTACAATGGTTGAATTGTTTCATTTTTATTGTTATTGCTCTGGCTTTTTATGTTGTCATAATTGGGCATATTCCCTTCTCATTTGACTTTACATCAATTTGTATTGTCCCTTTTGACTCGTTTCGTATTTGTCATTTCTTATCATGTAGTAAAAGTCCAGTCCATTTATTTGCCATAATTTATTTATCTATTTCCCAATTACAATGCAACCACAATGCATCTGCTTTGTTTCCTGGTAAGGTGAAATTGAATGGGACTAAAGACAAAATCTTACAATCTGATTCAGAAAGTTAGCATCCCAGGCATGAAATGGGAGACACAGAGCTAGACAATAGTTTGTTCATATGAAGAAGTTCAAGGAATTTTAGGAGTTTCACCTAGAAAAATCGGCATCTGCAGCACAGCCTGTATAACTGATATGACCCAAGAGGCTGGTTATAGTAACCAGTCCACTGATTCAAACAGCACCTTGATTCAAACAGCAATTATAATCTGAAGTACCTCAATGTTGGTATCCACACTCACTTCCGTGGAATTACAGGCTAGAGTGGATAAATAGCTCTTCTGACCCCATCAATCATGTTTAATACCTCTCCTTTAACAAATGCTGGTAATAAATACATTCCCTTGAGATCTGGAAGAAAGAAAATTGAGAGATCCCTATCAATCACTCTTACCAGCAGGAAGTTATTTTGTACATCCAGCTGTGGAGACTTCCATCTCTTCTTCCGTAATCACCTATTTGCCCAGCTATAAAGAATCCCTTTGTTCTTTATGGGTCAGGTTAGTCAATTACTCTTAAAAAAAGGTCAACAGCTAGCCTGTATGTGGACCAGCTTGGCCTGATTATCGAAGAAGACAATGCTGCTTATCACCATTTTGTCTGATGGCCAGATTTTTAGTTTGGATTCTGGCAGCCCTACAAGGAGGAAGTATGACATGATGGACTTGGAGTCAGGAAGACCTCACTCCTAACTCTGACACTGTCTCAGTAACTCTGGGCAAGTCACGGAACCTCTCAGTGCCCCCAGACAGATCTTTAAGACCCTCATCCAAGAGCTAGTGCTGACCTGACTGTGTAGAGGGGGATTTTCAGCCTCTACCATTCTGAACCTGGGGTCAGGAAGACCTGAGCTTAAACCCTTCCTTGGACACTTACTAGCTAGTGACCCTGGGCAAGTCACTTAACCTATGTTTGCCTCAGTTTCCTCAATTATCATATGGTGATAATAATAGTACCTACCTCCCAGGGTTCTTGTGAGTATAAAATGGATATTATTTATAAAGTGCCTTGCAAACCTTAAACAGCTATATAGATGGTATTACCATCATCATCACCATCATCACCATCATCATCATCATCATCATCATCATCATCATCATCATCATCATCATCATTATCTTATCTCAGGTCCAGTCAAAAATATATCTATTTATAGGTAAACTCTCTATATAGCAATATTAATACCAAATGCATGCTCACCAAGGCAAAGCAGTAGACTACCTGTAATTTATAATCTTTGACAATTGTGTGAAATGCTGAGAGACTTACATACACATACACACAGGTGATTACATCTGTCTATAGGTAAGTCCTTTCATACATTTAAATAGCAAGAGATCAGAAAATATATGCGTGTGTATACACACACACACACACACACATATATATATCTCACACACATTGTTGTTATTCATCCTTTGTTTTCGAAGAAGACCAATGACATCATAGGTGATGTCTTAACTTATACATGAATTGGATTTAAGTGAGGCAGAGTTGCTCAAAGTCATTCTCTCTTCCAGAGTCATTGAGGTTCATTGGGAGGACAAAATTCAGGAAGACTGGCAATGGGCCAGGATGCAGTGGATGACCTTGGCATCTTTGATGTCTGACCAAGCTCTAAGTGCTCCACAGCGCTTGTTTTAGTTTCTTCATGGCCACAAATTTTTCTGTTGAGGGAAATCTCCATCTGTTTGGGATAGACATCCTTCTAACTCATCAATGGGTTTAAAGTCTTTACAGTTATCCTCAACCTGGTTTAGCCCATCTGCCAAGATGGTTTTACTGGGGTGTGGCCACTGTGCATGTTGCAACTTCTTGGAGCCACAGGTGAGAGTTGGGTGATGACTGGACACCAAAGGTAGATGAAAAGCCTTGAAAAGGGCTCAGCAAGCCCTCATACCAGAGGTGCTAGTCCTCCCTGAATAACCCATATACCTCATTACACACACACACACATATGTATATATATGCATATATACACACACATATATATATATACACATATATTATTATAGTTTACTGTATGTGTCTATAATACACACAAATACATATTCATATATATTTATTTGTAAATATATATTTATATGTGTATATTTGTGTGTATATATGTATATACATATATGTGCATATATGTACATGTGTATATATGTGCATGTATACATGTGTGTGTGTGTATGTGTGTGTGTGTGTGTGTGTGTGTGTGTGTGTGTGTGTGTGTGTATACTTTTCTGATCTCTTTTGCCATTAAATGATTACAGGACATAACCATACAGACAGTGGTTACCTACATAGTGTAGTTAAGGCCCTAAGGATGTATCCAAAGTTTCCTTCCCCCAGCCCATCGACAACACCTGCAATTCTACTAGTGTTTTGGCCATCACCTTTGGTGACATGTTGAGATTTATTCTCAAACCAACTTGAGGGCTCAGAGTGGAATTCCAGAGACTTATATTTTCATGAGGTCTATTTTCCTATTCCAGAGGAAGACAACTATGTCAAAACAATCTATTTCAATCTTACATCTTCTGTGTACTCCCTGTTCTCCCACTCCAAGCCTGGCTAAGAGATAAGACAGCCTGCCTTTTACCCCTCCCCAGACACCGTAAACAAAAGCTGCCTCAGTGAACCCTATATACAGAGTGGTGGTACAGTAGCAGGTGAAAACCTTCAGTTTCCAGGCAACATGTCCCCTAATCAAGCAAGTGCTCTAAGGGCACTTATGTTTAGGATGTGGATGTTTCCCTTATCTGTGTGACAAAAGACCCTGTTAAATGCCCCATGGTGATGTCATGGGAGTCAATTTCGGTATAATGAAAAGAGCTTTGACCCTGAAGACAAAGACTGCTTAGAGTCTCTGACTCTGGGCTTATTGCCACTGACCAGTGCCATCTCGGACATGTCATTTCACTTCTTGGTTTCTAATGGGTTTTATTAGATGACTTCTATGACCCTTCCAGCTCTAATGCGCTCTGATTTTACATCTCTTCTTCAGCCAATCTCCTCTGATTTAGCAGTATCCTTACAGTTGCCCTTCCTTAGATTACAGGAGCCTTAGAGACCACCTGGTCTAGGGGTTCTTAAACTTTTTCTGCATCATAGACTTCTTTGGTTAAAGTAAAGTTCATGGATTCCTTCTCAGATTGAGTACATAAAATAAAATGCATAGAATAATAAAAGAACCCAAAAGCTAGCAAAAATAAATATGTAGGGTTTTTTTTTTCCATTTCAAGTTCACAGATTCCCTGAAATCTATCTATGAACCTTGTGGATCTAATCCAACATCACAGTCTTATTGTCTCACCATCATTTCACAGATGAGGAAACTGAGGCCCAGATAAGCACAATGTTTTGTCTAAAGTCATCAAGGTATTCAGGTGTAAAATAGAATACCTGAAATTTGAACCTAGGTTTTCTATGTCTAATTGAGTGCTCCTTTGAGGCCGACAGTTTGTTCAAGGAAGCATTACTGCTCCCAAGCCAGCCTGTGGCTACCCACTTAGCTAGGCACTGCCAATGTTGGCAGGCATGGGGGAAAATGACTCACTAAGGTGTTCCTAGGCAGTCAGAGAAAGAGGGGAACACAGGCGCTGAAAGGTCCAAGTGTGTGTACTCCCAAATTATCATATTTTTCATTGTTGTTCAGTCATTTCAGTCTTGCCCAACTCTTTGTGACCCCATTTGAGATTGTGTTGGCAATACAATAAAGTGGTTTGCCTCCTTCTCCAGCTTATTTTACAGATGAGGAAACTGAGGCAAATAGGGTTAAGTGACTTGCCCAGGATCATGTAACTATCAAGTGTTTGATGCCAGATTTGAACCCAGGAAGAAGAGTTTGGTGACTGTGCTCTATCTACTGCACCACCCAGCTGCCCCATAATTATCTTATACCTATTTTGAATATGCCTATATATGTTGCTCCCCTGTATGACCAGACTGGAAACTCCCTGAGGATGGACTTTTTCCACTTTTTCTTTTTGTCCCTTATACCTAAGACAATGCTTGGCACCTCTGCATAATAAATACTTGTATGTCAGCTGATTATAGATCGAAAGAGTGGATGAAATGGAGTTGAAGCCAAACCTTGTTATGTTCACATTTTTGTTCAAGGCCACATCTGGGCTTACAATCCATTGTGCACTTAACATACTAGGCATTTAATAAATGCTTGTTGATTGTGTGAAACTGAAGACTGGTTCAAAAAACTCCTGGTGCCTTTAACAACCATGGCTGGTCTTAATTTTGTGAATCAGTCACAGCTCTTCCTTGGATATCTCACACAGGCAAATGATAGATACCCTTGTCAGAAAGTTGTCCCTAACTCACCCACCAGAACTGAATGAACAGCCAATTAGAGGATTCAAGAGAGACAAAGTGTGCACTCATTACAAGTACCAAAAATCCAAAAGGAAGCCCGTTTATAAGTTCACATCCATGAATAAAGTATGATGAACCCACAGAAAAGCTCCCAAGGGTTTGAGAGTTTCTTGAAAATAGCCTGAAGCACTTTGCAAGTTTCATTAATGGCTTTCTCACCTTGCCTATATATTAATCAGCTCTCATCCAGTAACCAGCAGAATGTCCTAACCATGTAAGGTGTTAGACCAACCAAGGATTTCCTCAATAATAATTGTGTGCCACAAATACGTAGTTGGTTTCCGAATTGAATTTTGGGTCATAGGAGTGTGGATTTAGAGCTGAAAGAAAACTCAGAAGCCATTGAGTCCAGGCCCCTCATTTTATATCTAAGGAAACTGAGGCTGAGAAGGATGGAGTGACTTGCCTTTCATGTCTTCACATCTCTTCGTGTCTCACCAGGCTGCTCTCCAGATTTCTCCATCATTCCGCAAAAACCTCTTCATCCTGGAAGATCATTTCAGCCCTGTGGATGATCTCTGCCTCTGAGGTCCCTCCCTCTGGTTGGATGGCTCCTCCTAGAACCTCCATGTATGGAGGGGCCAAGGCCAGCCATCTCTTCATTTCTTATTCAGCTGCACTCAGGCCTTCTCCCCCATCCCCCCTCCCACCCACTTCAGCTGTCTTTTATATGTTATCTTCCCCATTAGAATGTAAGATCCTCGAAGGTAGGAAAAGCTTTTCTTTTTGCTTGTAATTATATTTCCAGAATTTAAGCACAGTGCCAGGCACATGGTAAGTGCCTGATAAATGCTTGTTGGCTAACTAACTAAATACTCAGGGTCACATAGTTAAGTGCCTGAGGCAGGATTTGAACCCAGGTCTTCCTGACTTTAAGTCCACCTTTCTATCCACTACACCACCTAGCAGTGGCACATGTATAGCTTTGATTCCTTGGTATTATAAGATTGCAGATTTAGAGCTGGATGGGAAGTTAAAGACCAAATAAACCTATCCCCCCAAGTTAATAGATCAGGAAACTGAGGCACAGAAAGAGTTGGAATCAGTCATGGTCACATGAGGAATAAAGGGCAAAGGAAGTATTCAAACCCATCTCCTCCTTATTGAAATCCTGAATGGTACCCACCAAGCTACATTCCAATACACAGCCCCAGTATTTAGATTCTCTTGGTGGTATGGCAAGAACACTAGGTGTGGAACCAGAAGACCTGTATTTTAATTCTAACTCTGATACTAGCAAGCTGTGTGACCTCAGGCAAGAGACTATATTGTCTAGTGGACAGAGCTCTGGACTTAGAGTCAGGAAGACATGAGTTCAAATCCTGACTTAAATACCTAATAGCTTGATGACCCTGGGCAATTCACTTAACCTTTCTCAGCCTCAGTTTCTTCATTTGTAAAACGAAGAGCTTAGATTTTATGGCCTCTAAGGTCACTTCCAAGTCTAAATCTATAATCCAATGATTAAACTTTTACCTTATCTAAATCTCACTTTCTTTCACTGAAAAATGAGAGATTGGACTAACTGATCTCTCAGCCTCTTCCTAACTCTACCATTTTGTGATTCCATGAAATTAGAATTTGGCATGCCTTTCTAAGCCTCAATTCTGTGTAAAAATAGAAAGTGTTTATTAAAAGAACTCAAGCTTGTCTACTTAGTAATACAGAGCAAACAGGCAAACATCAGAAAGAAAATATTCAGAGGAAAATTTTTTTAAAAATGACCCTAGCTGCTTTGCTAGCTGCTTTGTTAGTGCGGCTGGTATCAAGCATGGTTTTCTTCTTTGACGTGGAGAAGAAATTTCTTTTCTCTGCCAACAGACTCACGTCAGCTTTGCTACTCAAAATCCTTTGGTAGTTTGCCCCCACCTCCACCCAGTTCTATCTCTTTAATTAGCATCAGACCTAATTAGACCAGCACCAAGCTGGTCGAAAGGGAAAATAGTAGCTCCAGTGGGGCAGGGGCTGTTTTACATGTTGGCTTTGTGTCACCAGCCAGCCCCCAACACAGGTGTTTTGCATGCATTGGTAGGCACTCAATAAATACTTGAGGGATTGGATTTTGAGCCAGTAAGGTTCATTCATTCATTCATTCCAAAAATATATATTGAACTTCTCTTATATTCAAGACACTGTGTAAGGTGCTGAGATGAATACAAATTTATGTAAGACCTAGCTCTGCTTTCAAGGAGTTTACAGTCTACCAAGGAAGATCTCTCTCTCTCTCTCTCTCTCTCTCTCTCTCTCTCTCTCTCTCTCTCTCTCTCCCTCACACACACACACACACACACACACACACACACACACATACACACACACACACTCACACACACACACACATAGAGCTAGAAGATGTTCTGGTACAGAAGAGGGGAAAGTACAAAGTACTACAGGAACTTAGAGATAGTATGCAATCTCTTCTGCCTTGGAGTCGGGTACCACCTTCATCATTACCTCCTTCAATCTCCACTGTCTATCAAAATCTTGCCCTTTTTTAAAGTCCAACTCAAATGTGATCTCCTCCATGAATTTTCCATTAATTAGTACCTTAGAGATCATTTATCCAAGCCCCTTCATTTTGCACATAAGAAAACAAAAGCTCAGAGAAGATAAGGGACTTATTTAACATCACACAGGTAGGAAGTATTTGCTATTGTTCAGTTATTTCAGTCAAGTCCAACTCTTTGTGACCCCATTTTGGGGTTTTCTTGACAAAGATACTGGCATGGTTCACCATTTCCTTCTCCAGCTCATTTTACAGATGAGGAAACAGAGGCAAATAGGGTGAAATGACTTGCCCAAGGTAACATAGCTAATAAGTGTCTGAAGCCAGATTTGAACTCAGGAAGAGGAGTCTTCCTGACTCCAGACCCAGCACTCTATTCACTGTGCTAACTAGACCCCAAGTTTCATAACTTTAGATCAGGGCTATTTCCATCATAACTTGTTTCACTCTGGCACTCAGTAGGCATTTAAGAAATGCTTGTTGATTGATTGCTTCTGGTGGAGAAACAGGTGTCCAGGGAAAAGCTCCCTTGGTGTGAAGCCAGGGGATGGGTGTGGGGTGTGGAGGAAGTGCGGCATCTGGTCGCTTCCTAGTTTAACTGATTATTCTTGTTCACTAGTTTCTAGCTGCTGATAGAACGAAAGTTATGTTAAAATGTAAAAGTAACACATTTTAAAATGATATGTAAGGTGTATGCTGGCCATAGAAGATGGGCAAATCCACATAGGTTGTCTAAATGTGGCTTGCAGGAAGGCGTGGATGATATCTCTGGAATGTTGCCTACCCTCTCTAGGAGAGACTGTGTTTCTTGCCTCGAGGAGAGCAGGAAATGGGGCCATGAGGCTGGCTGGCTGGCTGGCTGGTCTGTTCTACACTGAGAGGGAAGTACTAGACTAGAATTATATTTATTTGTCACATCAAATATTGATAGCCTAGTGACTTGATTTTTAGGTTCAAAGCTACTGGTCACAATACTTTAAAGGAAGAGTGTACCCCAAGCTTGCACCCCCTGTCTTGGCCCCTTCCAACCAAATGCTAATTACACAAAGACCATCAAAAATAGTGAATAGCATGTAAAACTTTATGTAAGAAAATTCCGAGCAGAAATCAGAAAAGTTATACAGATATATCAGAAAATCCATAAGAGAGAATGAGCTCTTTAGATAGGAGCAAGATGTGATCTTGGCCCAACCAACCACTCCCAGCTACTAAAGTGCCTTCCCTCTGAAATTACCGTCCATCTACTCTATACCTATCTTGGAGCAATACAGTTATTTGTGAGCTGTCTCCCCAGTTAGAATGTGAGCTTATGGGATTGTATTTTTTGCCTTTCTTTGTGTTTTCAGGGCCTGGTGTAAAGGAAGCAGTTAATAATGTGTGCTGATTTGTTGACTGGGGAGCTCTAACTCTAAGCAATTTTTTTTTTCCAGCTTAAGACAAAATCTGTGTCTTTGCATTTTCTTTCCAGTGCTATAAGTTTTTGCTGCCAAGCAAAACAGGCCAAATCTCTCTTTGTCCTTCCCTGACTTTCTTGAAAGCTGCTTCTGTGGATCCTCTTTTCTCCAGGTAAACAATCCCAGGGCCCTTGAGAGCCTTGTGATCTGGAGGCCCATCTCTATTCCTGTCCTCTTCTAAATACTCTCTAGTTTATCATCTGTGGCACCTGGAACTGAACACCACACTCCAGACTGGAGAGGGCTGGAGTCACACATAGACGGACCATCCTCTCCCATCTTATTTAGGCATCACTAA
This sequence comes from Phascolarctos cinereus, assembly GCF_003287225.1. NCBI lineage: Eukaryota > Metazoa > Chordata > Mammalia > Diprotodontia > Phascolarctidae > Phascolarctos > Phascolarctos cinereus. The sequence continues at coordinate 20,797,595 of NW_027555736.1, forward strand.
CATATTCAAACAATGTTAATGCTGGTGAGGCTGGCTCCATGGATGTGACTGATGGGGTGCTCTTACCTCTGAGAAGCTACCATTGATCAGTGACCAAGAAACATGAGGGGTGAAGGCAGGCTGTAGCATAGGACATCTCAAAGATGGCATCTGTGAGGTGTAGAGCTATCATTCCAGAGAGGGTAACTGAGAAATTCGGGCATCATTCTTTGTATTTCTGCATGACACTGTGATTGTGGCTGTGTATTGTACGTCTGGGCACGTGATTCTATTTATATATCTCTGTGTATTTGTATTTATGATTGTGTTTTATGTATGTAACCAGAGTGAAGGACTCCAAGGAATAAAAGTAAAAGGTATCATCAGGGAATTGTATGACGAGAAAAGAAGATGGGCTGGTCAGGTGGGATGGTGTGGATGGGAGGCCTCAGGATATCAGGAGAAATAGAGGATGGCCTCTAGTACATTGGGTGGAGCCTCCCGGGAAAGCTGATGGAGGGACTGGAAAGAGTCACAAAGCATAGGCAGGCATGGATGGGTTGTGACCTGCATCACTGGTGAGAACTTCCAAGTTGACAAGATCCCAGATCTTTCTGAGCATTTGAGGATTGTGTGTGACTGGGCACCTAGTAGAGGGCAAACTCCTTTGTAAACAAAGACCAGTTTTTGTTTTGTTTTTGTATTCATAGCACTTAACACGGTGTCTTACACTTACACACAGTAGGTCTGAATAAATGCTTTTCCAGTGAATGTAATGCAATGCAAATGGATGGCCGAAAAGAAAATAGGCTAATCACATGGCTAGAATGAGAAGCAATGGATAGATAGGCCAAGCACTGGACTGAAAGATAGAAAATATTAGCAGAGCAAGAGGAATGATCCAGGTTCCTTGGGGAAATTCTCCAGTGAAGATTTTTAGCAAGACACAGAAAAATTTTACAAGAGAAGACATGGATGGGTGGCCATCTGCACTGGTGGAGGGAGTACCCACTGAGAGGGTCACACATCAATGGAGAGCTGAAAGCTCTGCCAAAGCTGGTGCCAGCATACCTTCTCACATAATTCCCCATTCGCACTCGCTGTTCCAGGGAGCTGTCTGTTTCCTAACTCAATGGGCCATCTGCTGCTTGCGTGCATGTACAGAGGCCATTCCTCCATGCCTGGAATGTCCTCCCTTCTCAACCCCTCTGTCAGATTCCTCCTCTTCCTCTGAGGCTCACCTCAGCTGACATTTCTTCCCTGAACCTCCATTGTACGTGCACTCTCCTTCCTTAAGCATTTCTGAGACTGATCTCTCCATTACCCACTTTACTCCCTGTCTTGTCTTAGCTTCTCTGGCACATGTTGTCCTCCTCCCTCACTAGAATGTAAGCTCCTTGAGAGCAGGAATTTGGACACGTTTGGTTTTGTATCATCATTGCCTAGTTCATGGTAGGTGATTGCTATATATTTTGTGAAGTGAATTAAATGTGGTCCTGGCTCTCTTGCGAGGTCAGGATGAATTAATATATAAAGAGTACATACATAGGACAGGGGGAAGAGGGCTGGTTCTGGAGTCACAAGCTTCAGGTTCAAATCTTGCCTCTGGCAAGTCCTATTTGTGTGACCTTGGGCCAGTCACAATCTCTCTGGGCTTTGGTTCCACATGGGTAAAATCAGTAGCTTTGATTAGATGGTCTTTCCCGGCTCTAAAATGAGGCTCCTATGATCCTCGGTGATTGCTCTTTCATATCCCTTATGGTATTTCATAGCATTAATGGCCTGCTTGGTCAATCACCCAGTCAGGGTCTTCAGCGGTCAGCCTGCCCAGGGCCATTTATTTAGCATTAATTATAAAAAAAAAGAATTGTGCTAAATGCTGGGGATGCAGGTCCTGCCTTCAAGAAGCTATGCAAAAGACAGTGTAAACCATGTGTATAGGGGACATAGATGATAGCCAGGAGGTAACTGGGGAGGGGAAGGCACCAGCAGCCAGAGGGGCCAGGAAGGGCCTCCTGCAGAAGTTAGTCCTTGAGCCAAGTCTGCAAAGAAGCTAGGGTGTAAGGGCTGGAAATGGGGAGAGAAAGCATGACAAGTCTGGGCCACCGCCAGTGTAGACAGGAAGAGATGGGAGCGGGGTGTGAAGAGCAGCAAGTTGGCCATTGTCGCTGAATTCTAGAAGAGGCAGAGGGCAGGATGTGATGAGCTTTCAGCACTTTCTTTTTGATCCTGGATGTAATAGAGAGTTATTGGCATTCGTTGAGTATGGGGGAGGAATAACCTGGATAGACCCAGGCTTTAGCAAAATCACTTTGGCAGCCGAATGAAGGAAGGAAGGATCAGAGAGGGAAGAGACTTGAGGCAGGCTCTGGAAAAGGAAACGGAGTCATTCTCTCCTCCAATGAAACTGGAATTATCTCTCAATCAAATGTCTATGTGAGCCAAAGCCAGAACCAGGGTGATACCAATGGGCCCTTGGCCCAGGCTACACAATTTAGAGGGCATCAATAACACCATCCGATAGCACACTTCCTTTCCCTGCCCAATCCAGCTCAAATGGCAACGGCCTGGCCTAGGAATTCACTTCCTCCTCTGCCCAGCCCTGTCCTGGACAGCAATGGCCTTCTCCAAAGACCTGCTTCCTCCTCCTCGGCTGCTGCTCCTAATCTCCATCTCCAACGGTGGAGAAGCTTTGTGGGTACCCAGATAGTGTAGACACCTTGTGGTTCTCCTGGTCAGGTTTTCCTTTTCTTCACGCCTACTAAATAAAATGCACTCACAACACACTTTCATCTGATTATTAATGTTTCCTCAATCATTTTCTTAAGTTTGTGCAATGGAAAAGAGGTAAAGTATCTTGCTTATGGCCAGAGAGCTAGGAAGAGTTAATAATTGTGTGCTTGTAATGTTTAATGACCAGATCTCCAAAAAGTCCCTCAACATACTCACAGCACATTTTTAAGTTTAATCTGCCTTATTAACATTTCCTTAATCATTTACTTAAGTCTAGACAATGAACAAAATAATAAATTAAACCCTGATTTGGAGGAATTGCTGATTGTTGAGGTATAAATGCTCAAACTCAACATTTAACAACCAGCTCTCCTGAACAGGTACTAGCTGGCTCCAACAGACTGCCCTCTCAGAAGCAAGATTCCACCACAGGCCTTCCAGACTCTGAGCCACTCTCTCCCTCACTGGGTGCCATGTTGCACATGTGTATAGTCTATCCGAAGTGCCAGAGTATAGAAGAGGGGTGGTTTTTACTACAGGGAGAAGTACAGAGGCCTTGGGATGAAGACAACCTGGGTTGAAATCTTACCTATGATGCTTACTATCCCAGAGACCTTGGGCAAGTCAGCTCACTTTGAGCCTCAATTTCCTCAGCTGTGAAATGGAGATGAAGCTACTTGCTCTCTCTACCTCACTGGGCTCATATGAAGAAAGCACCTTAATTCAACAAGCATTTATTGAGGACTTTCTATGTGCCAAGCTCTGTGCTAAGCACTAGGGCTACCAAGTCAAAGATGAAGCTGTTCCTACCCTCAAAAACTTTACATCCTCTCAAGGGATACCACATGTAAATATATGCAGAATAAAATTCTCAGTGCTGTGAAGGATACAAGACATGCATAGAAAAGGTCCTGCCCTCAGGATGCTTGCAATCTAATTGTAATCAAGGCGCATGCTATTCAGCTCAATAAAAAGCAAAGTAGCTTATTTGAAGTGCATAAATCAGATGGAAAGGACACTGGGTTTGGAGTCAGAAGGCTCACGTTTGAATCTGAACTGCATTTCTCACCACCTGTAGGACCTTTCACAGGTTATTTCTCATTGGCCTTAGGTTCCTCATCTGTAAAATGAAGGGGTTGGTCTAAATGGCTCTGTAGTTCCTTCCAGACATAATTTCCCTGATTTCCTCACTCCAGCTCCCTTTGGGCGAGGGAGCAACAGTTAATTGTTAGATTTTGTTCCCCTAAAATCCCAAGAAGTTTCTTCTTTATGGTGTTTGTATTAACTCTCCCTTGATAGGTCAAATGTGTTTTCTCAAGCTATGTCTTCAAAGTGAATTCCAGTCCTACCTGCTGACTCAGATTCCAGCAAGGCAATGAGATAATTCCAAGGTTAATCAGTGTCTGGGTGGTTACAAGCCTGTTTGTGTGGGATCTGGCCAGAACCAGAGTTAAAATTAGGGCAGGTCAATCAGGGCTTTGCCCCAGGGCACTGATATTTAAAGGTCACCGGCATTAATGTACCAGAAAACATTTAGCTGGACTAACCCTTTCCCTCCTGTTCTTCCTCCCCCTTGCCCCAGGCACAAAATTCCTAGTTATTATTCTGGACGAAACTGTCCATCACAGCTCATGTTCCCTCCTCCTTTTGGAAAATTCAGTATAGATGATAGAGCACCAATGAACTTGGAATTAGGAAGATCTGAGTTCAAATCCCATCCCAGAAACTCACTATCTGCACAGACTTGGGCAAGTTGCATAATCTCTCTGGGCCTCAGTTTCTTCATCTGTAAAATGAAAAGGTGGGACTTGTGGGCCTCTGAGTTTCCTTCTTTCTTTCTAAACCTGTTATCCTGTGATCTCTGGAAAAGAGCCCTTGTGTCCTAAATGTGCTCTCTTTTGCAGCCGAAAGAGCTGAATTTCAGCTCTTTTTTCCAACTGATTAAGAATACCAGCTGCCCACAGAAGATTAGTAATCCATACAGAGTCTTGATCCAGGATCAAATCATAAAGACAATTAAATTCCTCTTGCAATTATGGGCTTTGAAATTTAGCAGGAGGGAGCCAGGGCCTGCCTATGGAAACTAAAATCAGTCATTAAATCTACACAAAGTATGCTGATAGTAAATTGGCCAAACCATTTGAACACTGCAGTGTAGAGTATTAAATACTTTTTGTCTCAATAGCTATTAATTGCAATATTGGACTTCAGAAGAAATAAAAGGATCCGTCCCTTAGAGGTGGAGGGGAACACATCAGAAGTTGGTGAAATATGTTCCTAGCAAGATTGCCAGTCATCTGAAGGCCCCTGACTCTGTTGTCACTCATAGAATCACAGATTGAAATCTAGAAGGGCTATCGGAGGCTGTAATCCAACCTTGTGATTTTTCAGATGAGGAAACTGAGGCCTGGGAGGGTACAGCTCACCCTAGCAACTCTAGGGCACAAGGGTTCCCTGCTATCCCCAAAAGCCTGGATTTTATACCTTGGTTGGGTACCCAAGCCAGTCCAGAGTTCATGGTAACAGAATATGTGCTTTGGTTTATAGATACTCCCAGGTAGCCTGACATTCAATTCCATCTAATTTAATAAACATTTATGAAGTGCCTACTGCGTGCTCTATGCTATGCTGGTCATTGGAGATAAAAAGGTAAAAGCCAAATGGTCCCTGCTCTTATGTCATTTATATTTTACCAGGAACCAGAGAAAAGTCACTTTCGGGGTGCACCAGAAGATAGACAGAAAGAAGAAAAGATCTGAGATGAAGGAATGTCTAACAACAAAGGAGGGGTCCAGAGGGCACAGTGAAAAGGGAGGGCAGAAGAGAAAAGGGGAAGGGGGAAGGCTGAATTTTCTCTGGATGGGGGGGGTCAGAGGGGTGTAGTGTGCTGCCCTTACTAACTGAATCTCCTCAATCCTGAGTTGATCCTGCATCCTGTAGGCACCCATGTCAGATGAGGAGACACACCCTGCCCCAAGGGGAAGGCAGGCAGTGGAAGGGGGCATGGTGGATGTGGGACCTGAGGGAGTGTTGGCCAAGGACCAGGTAAGGGGGTTGGCTGATGGAGCAGCTGAAGGTCCTCCAGTGGAAAGCAAGCATGCCACCACTGTGCCAATGCTTGTCAGCACTTGGGGATGACGCTTCAGACACCCCAGGCTTGTTACATCTCTGTACCGTTTAAGAGATTTTTGTCCAGGTTCTTGTTGAACCTAGATAGTATCTGAGGTTCCTTCCAGCTCCTTCTGGGGAAACTGAGGCTTCCAGGATCTAATCCACACCTCCCCAAACTGTCCCCTCTTAGCCTGAGGCTGAGTAAAATTCCTTCCATTGCAGAAAATACCCAAAAAAAGATTTTGCTCCCAATCTGATCTTTCAGAGTGACTATTCACTGATTGCTATAAATAATTACCAAGCTGCTCACATAGCAGAAAGGGCTGGTCTCCATTAATATCTGATCCATGTAGCCAAACCAAATGCTGAAGCCCTATTGTCTCATCAGAGTGCTTTAGTTTTGGATTCCATGCTCTCCTCTGGGGGGATCTGCTCATATAGACGCCAGAGCCATGACGCATTAATAAGGGGGCTGGGAGAAGAAACGGCTCCCTAAAATGAAAACGACCAATCCACAAGCTTTTATTGCGTCTGTCCAGAAGAAGGCTGTGTTTGGTGGTGTGGAGCAGTGGGTAGAGTCCTGGGGCTGGTTTGTCATCAGGAAAATGGGTTCAACGGTGGCCTCTGACTCTTCCTAGCTGTGTGACCATGGTTAAGGCCCTTCATCTCTCTGACCTTCAGGCTACTTTGTAAGACTTACCTCTAAGAGGTCATGGATGGATGGGCTAAGATCTGCTTTAAAGAAACCAACCATCCTCACAGTATGTATTAACATATTAGAACTTCTCCATGTGGCCTTTCTTGAGTTCCCAGTTGTCCTGGGGTAGGGTAGGCGATGCCCATTACTTTGTATTCTGAATTTGCCTGATACGTATTTTGTTTCTACTCTGGGTCCAACATGTTTTCCTACAGGTGAATAGATTCTCCTTCTGGGTATGGTCAAGGTCATTCATCTTCATCTTCTGAGACCCTAATGTTGTGCCTAGCACACAATGGAATTGAATTGAATTGTCCATGTGAGGCGTGGTCTTTGACATAAGGATTTCGGCTGCTGATGCTTAATTTGAGGAGCTGAGGCATAGGTTGCTAGGGTACACAGCTGGAAAAGACTATAAATCTTGTAGTCCAGATCTTCTCCACCTTTTTGGAGGGTCATGGACTCCTCCACCGGTCTGCTGAAGCCCACAAACCCATTCTCAGAATGATGTTTTTAAATGCATAAAATTAAATACTTAGGAAACCAACTATATTGAAATAGTTACAAAATATTTTCAAGAAAGGTTCACAGGTCCCACATTAAGAACCTCTGATCTAACCCAGCTCCTCCTTTCCCACAGATGGGGAAACTGAAGACTGGGAAAGGGAAGCAGCGATTTCCCCAAGATCACCCAGCTGGTGGGCACCAAGTGCTTAAACCCGCATTCCCTTGGGCCCACATCCAGCGTTCCTTCTCCTGCACCGGAGAGAGCTGTCAATACAAGGCTGTGAACAGGAAATGCCAGCTGAGGACTGTGGACAGTCACTGAGGAGGAAGTCAGAGAAAAGAAGAATTATTCCAGGTTGGGTCTGTAGGAGAAAGGAAGTGACTCCGTCAGAGATGTACAGCCAGTCTTGTTGAGGAGAGTGGGAGTAGAGCCAGACCGGGTGACACCCCACTCTGAGCAGGACTGGCAGAGGCCCAGAATGCCAGGCCCCCGGAGGGAGCAGCCCTGGTTCTTCTGTCTTTTATTTTTCCTCCTTCCCCCAAGAGCTGCTGGGAAAATACCTCATGGCCTCTCAGGTCATTTCATCTACTCCTGACTCACAAACCATTTGGCCCAATTCCCAGTCCTGTGACCCGTAGGCCTTTGGTTTCCATGGGGAGTCAAAGCTAGCTGCATTACTTTGTCATCCACACATCCTTCTCCTCTGGTTTTAAAAGAAGTCTGGCTCTCCCTCACCTCTGGCTGTCCTCAATTACCTGTAAATACTCTATTAACATAAACATAAACATAAAAATTCTCATCCTCGGAAGTTTCTCTTTTCACAGGTGAGAGCTGATCTTGCTGCTGGTTTTCTTTCCAAGAATCTCACCTTAGTAACACTCTCGTGCAAAAAGAAACTCATTAGCTTTCCCTGATGGAAGGAGCAGAGGTGTTCACGGACCCTTTGGAAGCACCAATTTGGGCCTTGCAAAAGTCCAGGCTGCCTGCTAGCTGGTACAAATTCCTTTTCTTAGGGACTGACTGAGCACTGACCTCAATTACTGGCATTTTGACTCTGTGTGTGTGTGTGTGTGTGTGTGTGTGTGTGTGTGTGTGTGTGTGTGCGCATACTTGAGTACGCTTCAGTGAATGCTATTACAAAAACAAAAACCAAAACCCAATAAGCCAACATGCTGAGAAGCTCTCTGTGTGAGGCTAAAATGATTTTCAGAGGGGGAGTAGTGTTCAATAGCATTCCTAGATTGATTTTATTTTCATGGAATTTGACTTTGGCACACTGTTATTATAGATCACTGGGGGCAGGTGATGATTAATTATCAGAGAAGAGAGCTGCAAAACTTTCTTAGAAATACAAATTTGGGAAACTTCTCCTTTTATGATTTCATAGTCTATATTTTGGCTATTTTTGCCTTGCTTTGGTTATTTCATTGGTGGGATGCTGCATGTGGATAGATCGCTATATTTGGCCCAGAGGACCTGAGTTCAAATCCTGCCTCCTACATTTACTAGCAATGTGACCTTGGACAAGTAACAACTTCAGTCTGCCTCAATTTCTTCAGCTGTAAAATGAAAAGGTTGGATTAGCCTGTAAGGCTTTTTAAAAAAATCTCTGATAAGTGCATAGATTCATGATTTTCTAATTTGCACATGAGCTGGAAGGGAGAGCTTCTGTGTTAGACAATTCAAATAGGGGGAGTGGAGGAAGAAGAGGAATAAGCATTTATATAGTGCCTACTATGTGCCAGGCACTGTGTTAAACACTTTAAAACTATTATTTCATTTGATCCTTATAACTTTGGGAAGTAGGTGCTATTATTATCCCTATTTTAAAGTTGAGAATACTGAGGCAGACAGAGGTTAAGCGACTTGCCCAAGGTCACACAGCTAGTAATTGTCTGAGGCCGGATTTAAACTCAGGTCTTCTGGATTCCAGAAGCATTCTTCTCCATCCACTTCACCACAAGATATCTCAGATATCATTCCATGATTCCATCAAATAGATCTTGACAGGTTAAAGCCTTGGGCTAAATCTAAGATAACAAAACTTAATAGGGAAAAATGTAAAATCTTACAATTGGGCTCAAAAAATCAACTTCCCAAGTATAAAATGGGGGCAAGAATGGCTATATGGCAGATCATCATTAAAAGAGCTGGGGATTTTACTGCAATCTCAAAATGGGTCAAGAGTATTACATAGCCACACCCAAATTAGCACAATATTAGAATTCATTAAGAGACTCAAAGATCCAAGACTAAGAAGGTGATTGTCTCCATGGACTTTGCCCTTGTCAGACCATGTCTAGATATTTACATTCGATTCTGCTTGCCACAGGTTAAGAGAGACATTGACTGGATGGGCAGTGTACAAAATAAGTCAATCAGCATGGTGAAGACTGTGTTTGTTCCATATGAAAGACTAGACTTGTGCTTCTTGGCCCCAAAGGAGGGATCCAGAAGAAATGAGTAGAAGATGCAGACGTATCTTTCTGGATCAAGGAATCAGAGCTATCAAAAGGGTAGTAAATGAGCTCCCCCTTCCTGAATCTCTTCCCTCAAAAACTGGGTGAGCACTTCTCAAGGACATTGTGGAGAAGATCCTTGCTCGGGTATAGGTTAGACTTGATGACTAACAAGGCTCCTTCCAATGGTGACTGTCTTCGATTCTGTAATTTCTTTGACATTAAACAACATCCTTAATTTCTTGCCTTCAAGAACAATGTGTTGATTTCACTGAGTACTCTGTTCATTACATTTCAATTCAAGAAGCAGGTCCTATGGGACAGGCACTGTGTTAAGTACTGGGAATCCAAGGAGGTTGGAAATCACCTTCATTTATCATAGCCTGCTAAATCAAGGTGACTTAAGTTATCTATTGTGTCTGATTTTATGCAAACGTGTGGCTGGGTGGGGTTTAGGGGGTCATGCTATGGGTGAAAGATCTATGTACAGGAAAGTGGGAAAAGCAGTGACCTAGGCAGCCAGGTAACACCCATTATTGAAGTGAGTGTAATGTGGGTGGTAGGGGCAATTACAGCATATGTATTTAATCTGTGTTGTATATGAATTATGTCTTATTACACAATCATGGCTGTGTTATGCTTCATTCAGTCAATCAATTAGCTTTGATTAAATATTTGCTATGTGCATATGCTAATATGTGAAGTTTTTAAATATACCATTGATGTATGCAATACACATGTAGGAACATACACACATATGCACACTTATACACACATATGTATGCCTATACACATATATGTATACATACTTGTGCATGCCCATACACATACAGATACAACACACACAAAATACATACCCATGCATATAATATGTGGAGTTTTAAATATTCCATCCACACATATGCACATCTCTACAAGTATGAACATGTATACAATACACATATTCCTGAAGATATATGTTCATGCATAGGCATATACAACACATACACATATATGCATGTGTGTATATAAGAGCATACATGTGTGCAACATACACACACATGCACATGCACATATCCATATACATGCAGCTAGGTGGTGCCATGTATAAAGTACTGAAGCTGGGTCAGGAAGACCTGAGTTTAAATCCTGCGTCAGATAATTACCTGTTGTAAAACCTTAAGCAAGTCACTTAACCTCTACCCTCCTCAGCTTACTTATCTGTAAAATGGTGATAAAAATAGCACCCACCTCCCTGGGTTGTTGTAAGGATGAAATGATATTGTATTTTTAAAATGCTTTTTAAACCTTGAAGTTCTATATAAATGCTGGCTATTATTCTACATGTATGTCAAGTGCTTTACATCAAATGGGCCTTTGTGGTTTGATTGAAATGCATGCACTGTTATCAGAGTGCTTTTGCTTACATAAGTATTATTTGTCAGTAGGGCTCCTGTTTAATGTATAATAGCATCCCAATGTCACCACATTGGATGGAGGCAGTGGGCTACAGGGGAAAATGTATTGCCTCTTGAAGCACAGGCACTGGGTTCAAGTCTCATTTCCAATCCTTGCTACCTGTGTGACCTTGGGCTAGTAATTTCACGTCTGTGGGCCTCAGTTTCCTCATCTATAAAATGAGGGACTTGAACTTGATGGTCTCAGGTCCCTTCCAGCTCAAGGTTCAGGATCCTTTGTCTGGGGTCTGTGTGTGTGTGTGTGTGTCCATATGTCATCACAATGAAGTGCATGGAACTCTGGACTTGGCATTAGGAAGCCCCCCGGCTCAGATCCCATCTCCGACACTCACTTGCCAGGTGGCCAAGGACCAGGCCCTTTTCCTTCCCTCTCTGAGCCCCAGGTAACTCTTGGATGACAAGTTAGAGGTGAGGTGCAATCTGTGTTGGTGGAGAGTCTCATAGATTCGTGATGCCCTGATATCCTTAGTCTTGTATTCCTGGCAATGCTGGATAGCCATTATTCAATGGAAAATCATAGAATCAGACGTTTCAAGGCCAGCAGGTTAAATCTCCTCAAGGAAGAGTTTGAACCCAGCTTTTCCTTACTCCCTGAGGCCTATTCACTGCACCACAATGACTCCCCTCTTCAATAGGAATCAAGATACTAAGTCAAGGTGACCCCCAAATGTCCAGTGGGTGGAAGTAGACCGTAACAGATGACCAACAATGACCAATAATACTGTCAGGCCTCTCCACACTTGGTTGACACATAAAAGCAATGCATGTTGGGTCTCTCCAGTGGAACATAAGTTCATTGAGGGCAGGGACTGTTTCACTCTTGTCTTTGTTTTCCTAGTTCCTGATATGCAATAGGTGTTTAATAAATACCTGTTAAATTGAATTGAATTCAAAGGATCACAGGCTTATAGACTCAGATATGAGAGGGGCTCTTAAGATCATCTAGTTCATCCCCACCCTCCATCATTTTACAGATAAGGAAAATGAAGACCGTGGAGGTAGGGTAACTTGCCCAGCATCCTATAGAAAGTAAGTTTGCATGTGGGGACCTGAACCTAACTTGTATCGCTCACATATCCACTGCCGTACACAGCATTCTCCAAAGACTTAATACCAGACAGGGCAACAAACAAACATGGCCTCCCATTGGTCTATAGATTCAGCCATCTGTAATAAAACACATTGTCTTTTGGTCCCATATGTAGCCATGTGTGCCCTCTCTCCACCCCGCGCTTTCCCACAGAGTTGCTGAAAGTCTCTTTCGGCAAGCTTCTACTAAATCTATCAGTAATCAATCAACAGAGTTCAAGATGCCCTATAAAGTGACAAGCAGCATGTTTTCTGTCTCTCTGACTTAGAAAGCATACAATAGAAATGCCTTGGGAAAAGTGGGAACTGACTGGGGAGTCTGGTGAGCATTTACATTGCAAGGAAAATGAGGGTAAAACAAACTTCAAGACAGATGTGCCTTAATGTAGATCAGGGTGATCGATGCAGGTCTTAATTGATCCAGGCAGAGATGGTATTGACCTAAAACAGTAGCTGCCTTGGTTGTCCACCACTTCTCTGCTGGCTTCTTGTAACAGCTAAAACTCAGGTATGTCTTTTAAATGGCTTGTGCACCTGGAAAGGAAGACTGGGTGATTCCATCATCCATGGGAAAGACCTCTGATGAAATGGAAGAAAAGATAGAGAAGATGGAGAGATGGAGATAGAAATGGACAAAGCAAGATGGAGAGATCCTTAGCAGGACAGAGTTAAGGGGAGATGGGGCAAAAGGAGAACTACAGAAGAATTTGGAGTGGCCTGTTTTTTTGTTCATATTTAAGTGGGGCACCCTCTAAATATAACAGGAGAAATGACAAGACAAAGGTGGTGGGTTAGTGTAGAGGGTGAGGAGGAGAATTTGTATTTCTAACTGTGACCCAGACTCAAAATGGAAATCTGATGATAAGGGAGTTTGTATAATATTGATCTCTACTTGAATCACAGGGTTTTTTTTTACTTTGTATGTGACCTTTCCCGTATTTTTTAAAGCATAAGGGACAGACTGTCCAGTCCCAAACAAACAGACCCTCCCCCCACCCACTCACACAAAATGATAATAAAAAACTTACCCATAGTCCTATCCATCCTTCTCCTTGGTTCTGGCATTCTGGTGGTAGAGGGGAGGAAAAAGGGGCAGAGGGTGCTAGGAATCACAGTTGTTAGGCTGTCTGTACACATTAACTGACCTGTTGGCACTCCAAATGTGATAATTAAGTCTGGGAGAATACCTGGTTCCCAAGCCAATTTGGGAAGTATTATTAATTTTAAAGAACATGAAACCAGCAGTTGGGATCTGAGAGCTTTGACTAGTTCCAGGGCTATAATTAGCTGTATGACCTTGTGCAGGTTACTATCCCCCTCTCAGGCTTTCTATTTCTTCCTGTGTAAAGTGAGGCAATTTGGACAGGTGACCCAGAAGTTTCCATAGAGCTCTAGGCCTCTTGGTCTGCTTTCCTGTGGCTGTGTCTTTCTTCATGTCATAGAGAAAGTATGAAATGTCCTATTTTATGCTTTTGAAAACCTTTTGCAAGAAATGTCACTGACTGCACTTTGATCAGCAATGCTACTGCCAGGTATGTACTGCAAGGAAGTCAAAGACAGAGGCAAAGGTCCAATGCATGCCAAATTATTGATGCAACTCTTTCTGTGACAGCAAAGAAAACTGGAAAGAAAGAGGTGACCCAGTGATTGAACAAATTTTGGTGTATGAATGTATGGAATATAATTTTTTTTTGTTTTTTTAACATTTATTTTTTATTTTTTTTAAATTTTATTAATTTATTTTGATTTATCAACAATCACTTTCATATGCTTTTGAGTTGAAAATTTTTCTCCCCCTTCCTCCCACCCACCCTCCCCAAGACAGCGCACAATCTGATATAGGCTTTACATTTACATTCCTATTAAACATATTTTCACATCAGTGAGGTTGTAAGTAAAAATTAAAACCAATAGGAGGAACCATCAGAAAGATGAAACAAAACTCAACAGAAGGTAAAAATAAGTGAGAGCGATTCGACTTCCATAGTTCTTTCTTTGGATGTGGACAGCATTTTCCATCCCGAGGCCTCTGGAGATGTCTTAGATCCTTGTGATGCCGAGAAGGGTTCAGTTTAACAATATTAGTCATCGCATAACGTGTGTGTTATTGTGTACAAAGTCTTCTTGGTTCTGCTCACTTCACTCAGCATCAGAGCATATAAGTCTTCCCAGGTTTTTCTGAAGTCAGCCTGTTCATCATTTCTTATAGCACAATAGTATTCCATTACATTCATATACCACAACTTGCTCAGCCATTCCCCAATTGATGGGCATTATGAAATATAATTGTACCACAAGTGATAGGAACTTAGAGAAACATGAGAAGATGTTTCTGAAATGATCCAAAGGAGAAAAAAAAACAGAACCAGGAGGACAATGACTACATTAACATAAAGGAAAATGCTGTTGAAAGACATCATAGCTCTTATGAATGAGGGACCAATTTTGATTTTAGTAAAATGAAAATGAAAGATACCACTACCAGCTTGGCAAATATCAAGTGGACTACAGGAACAGAATGTATGAACAGGCACATTCATCTGACATGGCCAATGGGTACATTTGCTTTGCTTAGCAAAGAGTTTTGTGGGACAGGGTTAGGAGCATTACGAAATGACAGTAATGTAAAAAAGTCATCAATAAAGCATTTTTAAAGGTATGTGTAGTTCACATAAAGTTAAAGTTTGTTTCTGTTTACTTTGAATTTTCAATTTCATGAGTATATGGAACTCCTACTATGGAAATTCCCATCATGGTTGAAGATCAGATTTATAACATAGTCTTGGAGAGCAGCCTGGAGCAATGGGAGGTTAAATGATATGTCCAAGGTCACACAAAGTATGTTATCAGAGACAGGACTTTAACTTCTAAAAAAGGTCTGTCAATCACCCATCTAATTGCTCCACTCATTGTCAGTATGACTTCCCAAACCACAGCATTCTTCTATGGCCACCACTAAACTTTCTGTGTTGCCTTCTCTCATTAGGATGCAATATCCAGGAGGGCAGGGATTGACTTGCCTTTGTATTTATATTCCTAATCCTTACTATGGTCCCTGAAACACATGTCATAAGAGAATTTCTATTTTTCAGTATTGGTTCCAGGACAGACATTTAATTTTTAAAGTGAGTTATCATAATCAGTTGAAGCTTTTCAGAATTTAGCTAAGACTTCCAAAAGTTTAACTCAGGTGGTTAACTGGTTAACAACAAAAGAATTTCTGGCTCAGCTTAATTAATTCTATTTACTTACGATGAGCCTTTCCTGGCTAGTTTGCAAATTCCAGAATAAATCCCTTCATGTTTGCTGATCAGTTTACTATTTTACGTGGTGGAAGATCTTATTCTTCTCTATGTGTTCTTCAATGTATAAAGTTTTACCTTCTTCCTTTGCCCTCTGTAAAAATTCAACTTGTATTCATCCTGCCTTGTCCTAAATAAGATTTTTGAAAATGCTACTTATGATCCATGAGTTCATATGTGTCATGGGACTGGCTCTGAGCATATAATAAATGCATTACAAAATGTCTCTGCACATTAATAAGGATCAATCAATAAACATTTTTAAGTGCCTACTATGTGCCAGGCAACAGTACTGAGCAACAACTCCCTGAGTATTTCTATATCACATAATAAGTTTTTAATAGATGCTTTATCATTTCTGACTCCAAGGTCAATCCTCTTTCCATTACTGATCACTTTCTCTTAACATTAATGGAAAAATATGTCTACATTTATATATGTTCAGTCAAATTCACTAACATTAAATAGCCTGTTTCTGATCCTATTATTATATAGGCTGGTTATCTCTGTAAAATGAAATCTTAGCCCTTAATGTGGATTAAAGGAAATGATGAAATGTTTCCATCTGATCTCCCTGAGGCAGGATGTTTTACAGGCACAATCCGGATCAGCAAACATTAAGTATCTTACATCTTGCCAGTCACTGTGCTAGGCACTGGGGCTATAAGGACAAAAAGCAAAAAGCAGTGCCTGCCCTCTGAAGGCTTATAATCTGCTAGGGGCTGGGCAGGGATGTAGCAGAGACACTAGTAAGTGAATACAAGGTGATTTGAGAAGGGAAAGAGCCCTAACTTCATTATTTATCTATTTTAATATTTTATATATAATATTTATATATATTATATATATATAAATATATAATATTTATATATTATATATATATATATATAATATTTATATATTTTCTTTTTAAATTTTGAGTTCCAAATTCTCTCCCTCCCTCCCACCCCATCCACTACGAAGACAAGCAACATGATATCAATCATACATGAGAAATCAAGCAAAACGTATTTCCATATTAGCCATAAGGGAAAGAGCTCTAACAACTGAGAGCATCAGAGAAGGCACCTTCATCCTTTAAAAACCCTCTAAATAAAGTCAAATAGAATACAGGACATACCTCACACTACAGTGACCAGTAAACAAGTACAAGGGCTTTAATTTATGCTTGGTTTTTTAAAAAAACACTTTTACTTGACATGATCAATGTTTTTAAAAATGTGGAAGAAACTTATTAATGTAGATGAGGTAAAATAATCCATATTTCAAGATTGTTGTAAGGAAAGTGCATTGCAAATTTAAAAGCACAAGTGTGAGTGTGATTATTAATTATGTAGTCCTTCAAAAAATGTTCAGTTGGAAGGCTAATAGCACATCATTGAATTTGGGTTTTGAAAGGCTATATCCATGACAATACACTCATGGCTACAGATTTATAGGACAAAAGGGGAAGGGTGCCAGAGCAAGAGCTGAAACTAAGACATTTCGTTTCTAGAGCAAGAATGGGGCAGGCATTAGGCAGAAGGGTTAGAAAGTGGATCATTCACTTCAGATCTTAGGGAGTTTGAGGGCAGCGTAGCATGGACATCAGGAGTCCAGCTGGTAAGATTATAAGATCATAGGGTTTGGAACCAGAAACCACCTCAAAGGCCATCTAAACTACCCTCCTCTTTTCATTTTACAGATGGGGAAATTGAGGCCTCTGGGGGTACAATGACTTGCCCAAGGTCACATAGGTAATAAATCTCAGAGACAGGATTTGAACTCATTTTTTCTGATGACAATCCTCTTTTCACTGCAACATGCTAAGGATAACATCCTATAAGACCTTCCTCACAGAGTTGATTTGAGGCTCAGAAGTGATAAGGGAAATGAAGCCCTTTGCAAATTTCAAAGTTCTATAGAAATGTCAGCTGTTAAAATTACTTCTTTTGAGTGTTTTGCAAATGGCAGGATCCTTTTTAAGCCTTCACTGAAGCCTGAAGACATCCCGTCTTTACCAGATGACTCAAACAATCATGTTTTTGGTGAATTCTTCTGAAATAGGGCAATCAGCATGATTACTACTGAATGCTGACTCAGTGGGACAGTCACAGGATCAACTCTGTGTTTTCTCAATTCTCCCGAAGATTCAATGAGGCCAATGACTCTTTCCCCATCCTCTTTTTTTTTTTGCCAGAATGAGTTTTTTCATAAATACATTTGGAAAATGTCCAAATCATTCCACTAGATCCTTTTGAATCCATAGAATTTGCTGATCCAGAGATTTGCCTATTTCCCCTAGGCTAGAAATCCCTTTAGCAGAAGGCAAAGTCTTTCATTCCACCAAAAGAGATAAGGCTTTAGATATAAATTCCTTTGGGAGGGAAAGAGGCAAAGTATTAAGTTTAACTAAATTCCCACAAAGATATAAATGAAATACAATGAGAGTCTGGTGCAGATGCCAAGTCTGGGATAGCATCACCCCATGGGGAGGAGTTAAAAAGCCTGATCTGAAAGAGTCATGATGATATGGAATGGAAAGGCCTTGGAGAGACCAAGAGTTTTTGCAGGCATTCTATAACTGGTCCCAGCCTGCTACCCACGTACTTCAGGAAAATGTCTTTGAATTGGCTGTGTTGGTGGAACCAGGGGCATCTTCAAAAGGCTGAGTCATCCTTGGCCACTTTTGGTTCAACTGTCCTCTTGGAGGAATCTTGTTGACCTTTGCTCCCAATGCCCATAAGAAAAAAAATGCTTTAAGGAGAAAGGCCTTGAAGTTTTCTTCCATCTGAGGAAGAAAAGGCTGCACTTCTTTGCCTCTGCATTTGTCCTTTTCCATTTTAGGTAAAGGCATTAGAACCTCTGATCTGGTAAGTTTAGACATGTCAGGAGGGGTGCTCTGGTGGTCCAGTGTCCCAGATTAGCATTTGTATTGAGCACAGCCTGATTCCCTAAGGAGCAAGGAGTAAGCTTCATGATTAGTTCCAGGGTGGCTGAGATGAGGAGTCATCTAGGAATCGTGCTTCATCTATTTGTGAACTTGGTGGGATCAGTGGTATATAGGAACTGTACTAAGAGTGTATTCCCAAGGTATTGGGGAGAAATATTCATGTTTGTTATTACTTTATCTTCAGAGTAAACATCTCTTTGTAAAAGGCAATTACTGTTAAGTGGTTAAATGGAACTGGGGCAATCTTTATTGCTTAACAAGGGGGAGAAGATGGTTGGAATCCTAAGGGTTCCATGTAATGAGAATGAACCAGAGTAGGACTCAGATAATTGCCAGCATTTATATTGCGCTTTAAGGTTTTCAAAGTACTTCACAAATGTTCTCTCATTTTGTCCTTACAGCAACCCTGAGAGGTAGGTGTTATTATTAATCTCCATTTTCCAGTTGAGGAAACTGAGGAAGACAGAGGTTAAGTGACTTGTCCAGGGCCACAATCTAATAGATGTCTGGGGCCATATTTGAATTCAAGCTGACTCCATATCTTTGTCCACTAGCTGCCTCCACATAGCTGTTACAGAGATTCTTGATCCTTTGTGGAGGTAATCTCTTGTTGACATGAGGGAAGAGAGGGAGAAAACACCCAAGGAAAAGAAAAGGAAGAGACTCTGCAAAGGAACAGGGAGGAAGGATAAAGAATGGAGAAGGAGGAGGGACTGGATTTCTCAGGAGGCTATTTTTGCCCCTGATGTTCAATCTGACCTTGGGCTGGTCATTTCACCTCTGGATCTCAGGTTCTTCCTCTGAATAATGGGTATAAAATAATGGCCTCTGATCTCTAAGATCAATTCTATGATCGGCCTCTTTGGAAAGGAGTCATAGGAGACAACTTAATTTCAATGTAACTTTTAAACCCATAGGCTCATAAGGTCACAGATAATAAATTTAGAGCTGGAAAGGACCATTGATGCCATTGGTCCAATCTCCTAATTATACAGCTAAAAGTTAGAATTTGGAGGGAAGGGTTAAACCAGATTTGGGATTTCTCAGACATTGATTAATCTATGAAAACTCCCTCCACTGTTGCAGAAGGGCTGCCAGTCTCCAATTGACAGTCTGAGAGAGTTTTCTCAGGCCCTAAGAGGTTAAGTGACTTGGCCATGGTGCCATAAATAGTATCCAGGACATAAAGATAGATGTTCTTCACTCCCTAGTTGGCCCTCTACTCCCTCCACACCCTGCCTCTTCCTGCAGATATTACGCTTTCTTTTTAACCGATGTGAAAACTGAGGCTCAGAGCAATTCAATTACCACCCAAGATCACAAAGATAACAAGTGACAGGTGCAGGATTTGAACTCAAGTCTTTCAAATTCCAAGGCTGGCCTTTGTCCAAAATACCATGCTTCCTCTCATAAAGGCAGACTATGCAAAAGGCTGCCTGGGAGTTCTGGGGACCAATTCTTTACTGCCTCTCTCCCCACTCCAAGAAAAGGAAAAATGAGATGTCAAAAAAAAAAGGCATGAGCAGAGATAAGATCTCAGCTTCTAAAGTACAGTCACCCTCACAGAATGGCCTTTTTCAATTCTAAAAAATATCTCACTTCTGTGGAGCAGTTAAATGTTAAAGACCAAAATCCATTTTTCACAAGCCTCATTGTCACATGGGCTTATTCAAAGAACACAAAAGCCACCTTGGAGAGCTCCCTATGGGGTGTGTTCTGTCTAGGAACACCTTTTAGTTGGCACCTTTTAGTTACCTCAGGCAGCATGCATCTAGGTGCCGGTGTTTTGGAGGCAAAAGTCCCTGGAATGGTGAGGTAGGGCTAATGGTGAATTTAGAGGCATAAAAAGCAGAGAAAGCAGCAATAAAGCAAAACTTCATGCTAGAATGGAACAAAGCATGGACTCTGGAGTCAGAGAACCTGGGTTCAAACACTGTTTCTATGACCTTGGGAAAATCACTTAAACTCCCTGGGCCTCAGTTTCCTTATGTGTAAAATGAGGGGGTTAGACTGGAGTGCCTCTGAGGTCCCTTTAAGCTACAAATATATGATACTGTGATTTCCTAAATCATGGAAAATCTGTTATGGGGAAGTAGGGGTCAAAAGTTCTCAGAACTCATGCTCATTGAGTCTCAGTTAGAAAGTCCTATTGTAATAGGAAATCTCATGTGGCTATTGAAGATCATGACTCTGTGTCACTATAAAGGCTCAAGATGATTGCTTTAATTTTGGTTTCCAGGGACACCATAACCATCAAGCAAATGCTTGCTGAAAACTCATTATGAGAAAAGCATTCTCTCCCTAAACTGCAGCTCAAATGCAATACTCTGTGTGAAACGTTTTGTAGATCTCAAAGTGCTAAATAAATGTCAGTTGTTATTCAGTGAGTCAATCAGCAAGCTTTGTTTTAGTGCCTACTGTGTGTTAGTGGTCACTGTGCCAAGCTCTATGGATAAAGAAACAAAAAGGAAATAGTTCCTATCCTCAAAGAGGAGTACATTCTGTCAAGAGAAACATTCATCATCTTTATCAACATCACCACCATTATCACCATCACCATCACTGTCTTCATGACCATCGTCATCTTCAGCAGCAGCAGCAGCACCACCACCGTGATCACAATTCATCTATGCCTTCTTTTTATGTGTGACTCTCCTCCCTGGTTTTAGGTTCTATCCTGGAAGCCTTCTTCTGGGAGTTTTATGGACCACAGGCTGAACAGGAATCAAGAGTGTGTTAGAGTTGTCAAGAAAGCCAATGCAAAATTAGAATACATTAACAGAAGCACAGCAACCAGGAATAAGGAGCAAGAGACGCGTCCTCTGGCATGACCGGATTATATCTAGAGGATTGTGCTCAATTCTAGACACCACATTTTAGGCAGGGCTTTGATAAGCACAAAAGTGTCCAGAGCAGGGCCACCTGAATGATGAAGGACCTTGACTTTGTGTCAGATTTGCTGGATTAATTAAGAAGTTTTCAGCCTGGAGAAGAGAAAACTCAGGAGAGGAGAATGGGGTCATGATGGTGGTATTCAAGCATTTGAAGGACTATCACATAGAAAAGGGATAAGGCTTGTTCTGCTTGACCCCAGAGGACAGAATCAGGAGCAACAGGTATTTCAAAGAGGTAAATTTGGGCTTTTTAACAGAAAAAGACTCCCCACACTAATCAGATTATAGTATTTTTGAGTCTAAGAGTATGCCACCTTGGGAAGCATTGGTTTCTCCATCAGTAGAGGTCTTCATGCAAAGGCTGATATATCATTAGTAGGGTGAGTTGGGCACGGATTCCTATTCAGGTCTCAGTTGCACTAACTGGCTTCTGAGGACCCATTTGTGAGTCAGTGACTTCTTCATAGCAACTCACATGGGGTGGCTAGGTGGTGCAATGGCCAGAGCATTGGCCCCGGAGTCAGGAAGCCTGAGTTCAAAACTGGCCTCAGATACAGGCTAACTGTGAGACCTTGGACAAGTCACTTAACCCAGATTGCCTCCAAAAATAAATAAGGGAACAAATAAATAAATGCAACTCACATGTCTATAATATTCTAGGTCATACAAGGAGTTGTCTTTATAACAGTCTCATAAGAGACAGAGTACAAGTGCTATGCTTCTTATAAGATTGAGACCACTGAAGCTTAAAGGACTCAAATGACTGCCCACAACCACAGAGACAGTCATTTTGAGAGCTGGAATCATAGGACCTGAGTGTCATTTTTTTTCTCTGCCACACAATACCTCCGTGACCCTGAGCACGTAATTTCAACACTGGGCCTTGGGTTTCTCATCTGTAAAATGGACTCTGTAACCTTTTAGGTGCCTGATGATCATGCAGAACGTAAAGCTAAATCTCCTGGCTCTAAGACCGAGTGTTCTAACCATTCTACTCTATTGCCTGCTCTTTAGCCCACTTAGAGAAATAAAACAGTGCCCTGAGGAGTTCTGGCTTCAGAGCTGGAGTCATGCTATGTGCTGAAAATACATACAATGTGCCTTTCTGGGGGAATGCTTGGGTTCAAGTCATTACCTGAGTAACCATGGAAATGTTCTTCTCAGGAAGATGTGGCCTGTTGGAGAGGCAGAGGGCAGGAATCCGATTGAGGGAGGAATCTGGCTGTATGCCTTCTTCTCAAACAAGAAAATATTTCCTGTGGGTCTTGGAAGTCCTATGTTGGGCATCTCCAGGCCCAGAATCGACTTTCCAATAATGATTTTTGACAGTGGGGGGAGGAGGTGGCATTATGTTTGCAGTTGAAAAGTGTAATTTTTTTCTGTGCCTGTCTGAAAAGTCAATGGGCCCTACCCTGCAGGAAACAATGTATTAAAGTGGTGATAATTGTGAGAAAGGTGAATTATATGGTGGCTGCCCGACTGAAGGACCAGAGTGTGGCTCAGAAGGGAGAGAGGGAGGCTTGAACTGCTTATGGGCTTGTAGAGGTGCCAGAAGCTTGAGGGGGAAATGGCAGTCATTGGTTTGGAAAACCTGCCAAAGAGCTGCCCTCCACATCTGCTTCTCCTCAGCTTCGGCTCCCACAGGCTCCCCTTCCCTCCTAGCTCCTCTCTCTTCCTCTCCACTCCCTGGAAGTGTGAATCTCTCCTGCCCACTCACTTTCCCTGGCTGCCTCCTCCCTGCTCTCTTCTCTCTGCCTGTTTCTTTCTCTCTTCACTCTCTCCTTCTCATCCTTCTTCTCAACCTTTCTGGCCCCCAGTGATGCTCTAAGTCTGGCCCCCATCTTGCAGCCCTCCCCCTTTTCCATCCTCTAAGCTGTCTGCTCCCACCACCAACCACAGCCTCACTCTTATGGTCAGGGAGTCTGGTTCAGAGTTTCCCCACAGTCCCTAACTTCTAAACACCTCTGGCTTTCCAGTTTCCTTCAAGCCTCAGATTAAATTCCAGCTGATTCAGGTCTTTTTGTTTCCCCTAGCTGCTAATGATTTCCCACTACAGAGGTCCATGAGCCATTTAAAAATATTTTGATGACTTTTTCAATGTAATTAGCCCCCTTTTTAATCCTATGTATTTTATGCACTTAAAAATATTCTCAGAAAGGGCCCATAGGGTTCAACAGATTGCCAAAGTGTGGTTCAGAAAACAAAACAGGTTAAGATGGTAACAACAACAGCTAGCATTTAATTATGCTTTAAGGTTTGAAAAGTATTTTTACATATGTTACCTCATTCGGTCCTCAAAACATCCCTGTAAAATAAGTTAGATTATCACTCCCATTTTGCAGATAATGAAACTGAGACTCAGAAAAGTACAATGACTTGCTCAGGGTCACCTGGCTAGTAAGTATCTGAAGCAGTATTTGATTGGAGATCTTCCTGAATTCTCTCAACCTCACTTTCTTCCTTTGTGAAATGGGGATAGAAATAGTACCTACCTCACAGGGCTCTTTTGAAGATCAAATTACACATATATTTATTCATATAAATATGCATATATGTAAACCATTTTAAGAACTTTGAAGACCTTAAAGTGTTATTTAAACATCATCATAATCCTATGTTATCTTCCCTGTTAGAAAGTAAGCTCCTTGAGGGCTAGGACTATTTTGTCTTTCTTTGTATCCCTGGAACTTTATACAGTGCCTGGCACATTATCAGCCTTTAATAAATGCTCATTGACTGACAAACTGACAATCAGTTTAAAGGCCATTTAGTCAACCCCTCTTATTTTACAGATGAAGAAACAGGCTCAAGGAGTAACTTGCTGAAGGTCATGCCATTGGTGATGAGCACCAGAGATGTACCAGGGCTTTGACCTCAGAGCCAATGATTTTCCCAGTTACCACGCTGCCTCCCTGACTGCGGTCAAAGGGCTGTTCTAGACCCATCTTTGTTCATCCTCTAGCTTCAACAGGTGGGTTTTTACTTTTTCCACCCCCAAATGGATTCCTTTTACATGAGGCTTTGGCAGTCCCATTAACCAACTCCCAAATGGGTATGTGGTTACTTGAATTATATCGACTCCTCGAGGGTGTGGTGGGCTCTCAATGCATCTCTCCCCACTGGTGACAAACGAATTACCTTCTCATTGGTCATCTCTGCTCTGTGGCCGTGGGCTGTGGGTTATTCATTTAAGCCTGCCAGCTCACTCCTTCACTGTGCACAGAATGACCGCGGATCGATTACGAGTGGGATACAAGCGATAAAGTTTGCCACTGGCTTCATTTCAAAGCTGCATCGAGAACAGGCTTGAAAGTCAATTACTTTGATCTACACATTTTTGGAGTATGAGACAGTGTTCTCAGACAGGAAGAGTGGCTTAAGGGGAATCACTGCCTCCGACTTCAGGCACAATCTTCCTTTTCCTACTAACTGTATGACCTCTGAGAAGTCCATGCTGATGTGTGCTCATCTCTAGAAGCCTGGTCCAACCTACAAGTTTCATTTTAGGACTAAAGTCAGAGGTACATCCAACTGGCACCTCTGGAGATGGTCAACATCTCCCTGATGGTTCTATCACTTTCACAGCCACATAAAGACCCAGGATCAGAGGTGATGAACCTCATTCTGGCCTTGGGGGGGGTATTCCAGAGTCTTTGTTTACCTTCCCCACCCCAACCCCACAAACTGATTTTATCCTATTTCCCGGGTGCAGCTTGGATTAAAGTACTCAAGAACTTACCTGATATAAAAGTTTTTGTTTTTTAATAGACATTTTCTGGATTTTTTCTTGCTGCCTAGGCTCTGGAGCCACTCCCCTACTCCTGCCTAATACCCTGTCCTCTTTCCCTTCTCTGGAAGTTTCTGAAGACTTCAAAACCGCAGGCTGGTCTAGTTAGGACCTTATCAGTCAGAAGTCACCATCACCCTTCCTATGATACCAGATGCACTTGAGCAAGAATCTGTCTCTCTATATAAAACCCATGATTCTTGCTCGCATTCCTGGGTTACCATGGGTGTGAGGCCATGGAATGTCGGCTGTCCTCCTTTCCAAGGTAGCCAGAGGAGCAAGACGTGCACAGCCCTAGGGCAGCATCTGCACAGAACCATCATTGACCCCCTTCCTACTCTGCCATGACCTGAAGACCATCTGCAGTTCCAGCAACTTCCCTGGTAGCATTCTTGTCATGTTGCCTCTGTCCTCAGCTCCTATCCCTGAGATAAGGTCTGCTGTTAGGCCTTAAGCCTTCTCTTGTGTGAATTAAAATGTTCAATATTAAAGTCCTGACAACTAAGCCCAAGTGGCCTGCCTGCCTGATAAAAATCTGCCCAGGTCCCCAGACTGTAGGAATGGACTAGGACGGTTGGGCTTTACAGTACACATATGGCCCATTTGGGAGTCTGTTGCTTTGAGGGGGTAAAATATCTCTCTCAATAGCATTCACTCAACCCTTAAAAAATCAATTCAGTTCAACAAGGTAGGTATCTGGGAGTCTGCATGTGGAATCAATAGTCTATTGGACTTGGAATCAGGAAGGACTGGGTTCAGATCCTGCCTCTGAGGTCATAAGCTTTGCAACAAGTCCCCTCACTGAGCCTCAGTTTTCTCATTTGTAAAATGAGAGCATTTCAGACCCCTCCTAGCCCTAAATTTATCATCTTATGATGTACCAGGCACTGTGCTAGACCCAAAGGTACAGAGATGAAAAATGGTCCAGTTCCTGTCCTCAGGGAAATGAGAATCTAATTGAAAATCAAAGAGGGTTAGAAATCAGTATTCTGCAAGGTAAAATATGATAAGGGCAATGGAGAGATCTAAAGTGTTCTTAGAAAAGGAAGGTGAAGAAATCACTTTGGGAGGAGAGGTTATATAGGGAGGCTTCACAGAGAAAGTGACACCTGCATAGGCACAGTGGATAAAATGGTTGACTTGGAGTCAAACCAGGCCTGAGACACTCACTGTGTGACCCTGGGCAAGTCACTTAACCTCTGCCTACCTCAGTTTCCTCATTTTCTACATGGTGATAATTAACCTACTTCACATAATTGTTGTGAAGACAAAATACGGTACTCGTTAAGCACCTTGCAAAGCTTCAATGGCTGTCATTATCATTATTATCATTACCAAAATTATTCTAGCTGCTAACTGGTTTGAGTCTTGAAGGAAGAGAAGGTGTTCCCCAGCCAGGAGTGAGGAAGGAACCCATTTTGATCGTGGCAGGAAGGCTTGAATGAATGCACAAAGGTGGAAGGGTATAAAATGAAACTGGAGAACACTGGCCAATCATCTAGTTTAGATCAGTTCTAGTGTGTTTAAGAGAATCAAGGTGTCATAAGCCTGAGAAGGTGGGTTGAAGCCTGGCCTGGAGAGCCTAAAATACCAGCCTGAGAGTGAGCTAACACCCTTTGAAGTCACACACACATGCATGTCATAGGCGCCATACAAGGTTCCCACCAGGTAATATCAACACCACCATATGGCATCTACATGGTGCTTTGAGATCTACAGAATCATCTTATATCCATGATTTCATCTGCTCTTCAGGCCTAACATGTTCTTACACTATTGCATCTTAGAGAAAGCAGAAAGGAGGTCATGCAGCTGTTGAGAAATGTAAACCAAAAGCTGGGGATTGGTAAGAATTCTAGAAAATTTTCCTGCCAGTGAGACTTACATACCACTAAAGCTGAAAAGGACTTCACAGACCACCTAATCCAGTCCCTTTGTTTTATAGAGGAGGAAACTGAGGCCTGGAGAAGTTGATACTGGTTCTATCACCTCAGTGCCCCTGGGTATGTCCCATACCACTTAGTAAGTGCCTACTATGTTCAAAATACCTGGGTATACAATGGATGTTTCATAAATGCTTATTGCCTTGCAAAGCCCTCTGCTCTGGAGGTACAAAGGTAAAACATTAACTATTTCCTGCCTTCAAACTGCTTACATTCTACTGAGGTTACTGAAGAGTGATGGGTAGAGGCAAGTTATAGAACTGGTACTTAATAGAGGTGTGACCCTGGACAAGTCACTTAAGCTTTGTTTGCCTTAATCCATTGGAAAAAGAAATGGCAAATCACTCCAGTATCTTTGACAAGAAAACCCATGGACAATAATGGTCCCCAGGGTCACAACTAAATAACAACAAAAGGTATAGAATAGATGATCTCTAAAGGCCCCTCCCAGCTCTAAATCCTAGGTGATAAACCATTGCCTAAGGGTATAGGGGCCTAAGAGTGATAAAGAGGAAAGAATTAGAGCCCCAAAACAATGGCTCCCAAGCTCAAGCTCTTCCACCATGCGCTAGAGTGGGGAAAATGTCTTAGTTTTCTCATCTGAGCATCTTCCCTCTTTCTTCTCCAAATAGTAGCTTCATCTTCTCTTGGAGTCCTCCTATATTGTGTGGTGCTGCCCCCCTAGGAAGACAAGTCAGGAAACTTGGATACACAGAAGGGGAGAAAA
Source organism: Phascolarctos cinereus (assembly GCF_003287225.1). Classification (NCBI taxonomy): domain Eukaryota; kingdom Metazoa; phylum Chordata; class Mammalia; order Diprotodontia; family Phascolarctidae; genus Phascolarctos; species Phascolarctos cinereus. The sequence continues at coordinate 20,825,213 of NW_027555736.1, forward strand.
CACATGGCTTCATTTCTGATGAGATTCAAGTGCTGATTTTTCCAGTTACAACAAGACACTGTAGGCTTGACAGAATAAGCATATGTTCATTTAGAAAAATCAGGGCCTAATAACAACAAACAACAACAGTAACAATGACTCACATTTCTATATTTAGCTTTACAACGAGCTTTCCTTACAACCACTTTGCATAATAAATAATATGAATATTTTGATCTCGATTTTACAGATGAGGAAACTGAGACCAAGAAAAATGAATTACTTTCCCAGAGTGCCATTGCTAAGAACTATTAGAATTAGTAGTAGAACTTAACTCTTCCAGCATGTCCTGTCAAGCTCTATGATGCTCTCATCCTATGAATAGGACTGCCAGAGAGCAGAGATTGTTTCATTTTTATCTCTGGATTCCTAATACCTAGCACAGTGCCTTGTACAAAATAGGTTTATTAAACATAAACACTTGTTGATTCATCCCATGGGTACTGGTCAGCCCACCCATATCCTTTCATTCTGTGTGAACCTTGTCAATGTCTTTTCAAAAATACTCCATTGGCTATCAGCTAGAGTCCTTTCTTTTCCTCTTTTATTATTTTGTGAGCACCAAGACAGGGCTCCTTACTTTTGCTGTCCAATCGACATCATTTTCTCTTGCTATGTGACTGGCCCACTTTCTTTGGACTTTATGTTGTCTTTTATGCTACATCATGCCCACAAGTCATCGCTGGTAATAAGCTGCAACTTGCTTCCAGCCATCATGTGGTTTTCCACTGCCCTTGGGGTCAATGTGATTCTTCTGAGATCATGGCACTCCATGATTTTCAGCAATCTAGCATCATCAGAAGAATATTGATGTTGAAAAGATTAACATTTGTAGCATTGAAGTCGTTGAAATGGCTGCAGAGTTTCTCAAATGTGATGGTGCATGCAGTGACTCTCCTCTCCTCCAATCGGTTAGGTACCTGATGGGCTGAGGCATAGGTGTAGGATTAGCCTTTCTCTGTTTGGTCTCAGAGTGCAAAATAAAAAGTGATGGATGGAAATTGAAAAGAGGCAGATTTGGGCTCTAAGTGAAGGAAATCTTCCTAATGACTTGAGCTGCCCAAAGGCAGAATGAGCTTCCTCAGGAGATGGGATTTCTTATTGGAGGGTGGATTGGATTGCACTGAATTGAATGACCATTTATCAAGAATACTGCTAAGGAGATTCCTGTTCAATTGTAGACTGGCCTTCATTGTCCCCAAAGAAGAACTGGTTTCTGGGGTAGACATTATGAGGACTTGGGGAGAGGAGTGGAAGCTATAGGAATATGAGATAGCATGGTCAGTGAAGAAGAGTGTCTTAAGGGAAATTGTTCCAAAAGAGTCCAGCTTCAAGATCATCTAAGAATTTATGACATGAGATACAAGTTGAACGTAGACTGGCATGTAACTGGGTAGACAGGTTTCAAAGGATTCAGAGGAAGGCCAGGTATAATTTGTAGATTCTACAAAGAAAGGCAGCTCAGTAGAGATAGGAAGCTCTCAAGAATAAAATATGAAAGACACAAAAAGAAAGAATTCCAGCAAGGGAAAATAAGGGTAATTAATTGAATAGACTGATGTGAAGGCACGGAGGACTTACCAACTAATTAAGATTTTCAAGACATTTACCAAAGATGGAAGCAAGTAACTGAGGACAAATATAAAAAGTATGGCATGGTCCTGTGAGAATAATGACAAAAGCATTAAAGCTTAGGAGGAGCTGAGGCTGCTAAAGAAAGCTAAAGACAATAAAATGAGTTTGCTTTTGAAATCAATTCTTGGGGAATAAAAGAAGGGATAAGACTAGGTAGCGGGGTGTAGTAGATAGAGAACAGGGCTTGGAATCAAGAAAGCTTGGGTATGAATATACACTTACTAGTTCTATGGCCCCAGGAAAGTTACTTAATACAGTTATCTCTTTACCTCAGTTTCCTTATCTATAAAATGGGGAGGTTGGACTCAATGAGAAATGTTTAGATGTATAGATAATGCTTTTGTTAAGTGCTTGGTAGGTGCAAGGCAGGAACTATCCTAACAGCTGGAATACACACATGACCAAAAACATCTTTTTCTCAAGGAACTTACATTCTCAAAATTGTAATAATGAGCTGGATGCTATCTAAGATATAGCTGAGTTAATAAAATAAAATAATAATGAAAGACTCCATAAGCGTGGCACTCTGGGTCCTGAAAAACCATGAATCTGGAGGACAGATGATGAAACATGCTACTCACCCCACAAAGGACTCAAGATGCATATGTTACAGTTCATGACCAATATTGAAATTTGTTTGGTTTGACTATGCACATTCATTCATGGGTGGTTTTTCCCCTCTTTTTTTGACACATATTTGAGAGCGGAGAAATAAATACCCATTAATTGGAGTGGGGGAAGAAGCTTATATGCTCATGGGGGAAGACAATGTTTAAAATGGCTTCTAGGAAGGAGATGGAAAAACCCAGAGTCAGGAGTAGAGCCAAGAGCAAAATGAGCATGGTCTGAGTACCTCATGAAATGGTGGTGCAGACCAGGGACTCCCCATTCAGAGGGGAAGACCACAGGGCAGAGGAGTCTCCATGAAGAGAAGGCTGGAGGTGGAAGAGGCTAGTGAGCTCTAATATATCTTCTGGCTGTGACTGCTGGTTGGCATAGATTAGATGATGATAATGAAAGACAGAGAGAAAACAAACCCACCAATCTCTCATTTCCTTCTGTTTTCTCTGCCTAAGAGAAAAACCTTTAGATTAGAAAAGACAGATCAAAAATAGCTAATAAGGAATTGAAACCCAAGATCAATAGGTTCATGGTAAGAGAAGACTTAGCTGTCCCTGATGAGTTTAAATCCTCAGGCTCAGCTGAACTCTGTCCCACAGCACATGAAGATCTGGTAGATCTGATTGCTGAACCACTATCAATGATTTTTGAACAGCCAGGGAGAACAAGAGTTCTCAGTACCACAGAATTCGAGACTCACAAAGGTTTGTATGAAAAAAAAGAAAAGGAAGAGAAGGCCTTTGTGAACTGTAGTATAGAACTTTGAGGGCAGTGGATTTAGGAATTAGGGAAGGAAAATCTTCCTAATAATTAGAGCTGTTTGAGTGAATAAACAAAAAAAGCATTTATTAAAATCTGACTGTGTGCAATGTACTCAGTGCCAAGCACCAAGAATATAAATAATTTTTAAAGCAAGATAATCTCTGCTCTCATGGAGCTTACATTGAAACAGGAGAGACAACAAACCTGGAATTAGTCACTTCTGAAATTAGTGGCTTCTTTTGATTAAGGGTCCACAAGCAAAGGATGCATGGCCATTTTTTGAGACATCAAGAGAGGATTTTTTTTTTTTTTAATTTGGTTAGGCAATGGGGTTAAGTGACTTGCCCAGAGTCACACAGCTAGTAAGTGTTATGTGTCTGAGGCTGGTGAGAGAGGATTCTTATTCAAGTGAGGGTTAGACTAGATGCCTCTGAAATTCCTTCCAATTCAGATACTAGGATACTTAGATTTGGTCCCTCTTCAAAGTCCTGGAGAGGTAAAAGTGCTGAAACAAATAGCCTCCCTTAAATGTGAATCATTTGATCCTTACGCATTTATTTTTTAATTTTAGTATTTTATTTTTTCAATCACATGTAAAAACAGTTCTTACATTTTTTTGAATTTTGAGTTTTCTGTCCCTCTTTCCCTCCCCTCCCCCCTCATTGAGAAGGCAGGAGATTTGATAAAGCTTATACATGTGAAATCATGGAAAATATATTTCCATATCACACATATTGTGAAAGAAAACAGACAAAAAAGAAGAAAATAAGGTTTAAAAAAGTATGCTTCATTCTTCATTCAGACTCCATCATTTCTTTCTCTAAAAATGGGTACCATTTTCCCTCATGAGTTTTGAAATTGTCTTGGATCATTGTATTGATGAGAAGAGTTAAGTCAATCATAGTTGACCATCACACAGTGTTACTATTACTGTGTACAATGTTCTCCTGGTCCTGTTCACTTCGCTCAGCATCAGTTCATATAAGTCTTTCCAAGTTTTTCTGAAATCCACCTGCTCATCATTTCTTATAACACAATAATATTCCGTTACCATGATATACCATAACCTGTTCAGCCATTCCCCAGTTGATGGGCATCCTTTCAATTTCCAATTCTTTGCAACCATAAAAACACCTGCTATAAAATATTTTGTACATGTGGGTACCTTTGCCTTTTTTAGGATCTTTTTGGGATACAGAGCTGGTAGTGGTATTGCTGGATCAAAGGATATGAACAGTTTGATTGCCCTTTGAGCATAGTTCCAAATTGCTCTCCAGAATGGTTGGATCAGTTCACAACTCCATCAACAATGCATTAGGGTCCCAATTTTCCTAAATCTTCTCCAGCATTTATCATTTTCCTTTTCTGTCATATTAGCCAATCTAATAGGTGTGACATGGTACTTCAGAGTTGTTTTAATTTGCATTTTGGTAATTAATAGTGACTTAGAGAACTTTTTCATATGAATAGATAAATAGATAGAATTATCTAGAACTAGATAGAATTTCTTCACCTAAAAACTGCCTATTCATATCTTTTGACCAGTTATCAATTGAGAAATGACTTGTATTCTTATAAATTTGATTCAGTTGTCTACATTTTTGAGAAATGAGGCCTTTACCCAAAATACTTGCTGTAAAAATTCTTTCCCATCTTTCTTGTGCAAAAGCTTATTAACCAAATGTAATCATTATTAGTTCTACATCCTATAATGTTCTGTATTTCTTGTTTGGTCATAAATTCTTCCATTACCCATAGATCTAACAGGTAAACTACTCCAAGTCCCCCTAATTTACTTATAGTATCACACTTTATATCTAAATCATGTATTCCACTCTATCTTCTTCCATTTTATGGGAAAGTTCATCCCATTCACATCCACAGTTACGATTACTAACTTTGTATTTCCTTCCATCCTATTCCTGCCCCCCATGTTCACCTTTCTCACTCTCTCCTTTAACCCTGTCTCTCCTCAAAAATATTTTGTTTCTAAAGCTACCTATAGTCGTATGGAAAAATGTTCTAAATCACTATTGATTAGAGAAATGCAAATCAAAACACCTCTGAGGTACCACATCACATCTATCAGATTGGCCAACAGGACAAAACAGGAAAATAATAAATGTTGGAGAAGATGTGGGAAAATTGGAACATTAATGCATTGTTGGTGGAGTTGTGAAATGATCCAACCATTCTGGAGAGCAATTTGGAACTACACCCAAAGGACTATAAAAATGTGCATACCCTTTGTCCCAGCAATAGCACTTCTAGGGTTGTATCCCAAAGAGATCATACAAAGGGGAAAAGGACCCACATATATGAAAATATTTATAGCAGCTCTTTTTGTGGTGGCAAAGAATTGGAAATTGAGAGGATGCCCATCAATGGGGAATGGCTGAACAAGTTGTGGTACTTGAATGTAATGGAATACTATTGTGCTATAAGAAATAATGAACAGGCTGACTTCAGAAAAACCTGGAAAGAATTGTATGGTCTGATACTGAGTGAAGTGAGCAGAACCAGGAAAACATTATACATAGTAACAGTCACATTGTGTGATGACTAACACTGATAGACCTAAACCTTCTCAGCAATACAAGGATCTAAGACATCTCCAAAGGCCTCATGATGGAAAATGCTGTCCACATCCAAAGAAAGAACTATGGAGTTTGAATGCATATTGAAGCATACTATTTGCTATTTCGTTTCTTCTGTTGTGTTTTGTTTCCTCTTTCTGGTGGTTCCTCCCATTAATTCTAATTCTTACAATATCACTAATGTGAAAATATGTTTAATAGGACTGTATACGTATAGCCTATATGAGATTGCTTACCGTCTTGGGAAGGGAGGTGGGAAGGGAGAAGGAGAAAAACTTAGAACTCAAAAGCTTATGGAAGTGATTGTTGATAATTCAAAATAAATTAATTAAAAAATATTTTGCTTCTGACCACTACCTCCCCCAATTTGCCCTTTCTTCTATTAGCCCCACTCCTCTCTATTCTCTTATCCCTCTCCTTTCCTACTTCCCTGTAAGGTAAGATAGATTTCTCTACCCAATTAAGTGTGTGTGTTATTCCCTCTTTAAGCTAATTCCAATGACAGTAAGGTTCAAGTTCTGCTCACCACCACCATTGTAAAAGCTCTTTTGTACTTCTTTTATGTGAGATAATTTACCCAATTCTACCTCTCCCATCCCCCTTCTCCCAGTGTATTTCTCTTTCTAATACCTTAATTTTATTTTTTTGAAATTGTCCCATCATAGTCAACTTACACCTATGTACTCTGTCTGTGTGTACTTCTTCTAACTGCCTTAATAATGATAAAGTTCTTAGAAGTCACAAATATCATCTTCCCATGTAAGATTGTAAACAGTTTAACTTTATTGAATACCTTATGATTTCTCTTTGATGTTTACCTTTTTATGCTTCTCTTGAGTCTTGCATTTTAAAGTTAAATTTTCTTGTCAGCTCTGGTCTTTTCATCAGGAATGCTTGAAAATCCTCTATTTCATTCAATATCCATCCTCCTCCTGAAGAATTATATTCAGTTTTCCTGGGTAAGCAATTCTTGGTTATAACCCTGTATTCTTTGCCCTCCAGAATATCATATTCCAAGTCCTCTGATCCTTCAGTGTAGAAGCTGATAAATCATGTGTTATCCTGACTGTGGCTCCATGATATTTGAATTGTTTCTATCTACTTGCAATATTTTCTCCTTGTCCTGAGAATTATGGAATTTGGCTATAAGATTACTTGGAATTTTCATTTTGGGATTTCTTTCAGGAGGTGATCAGGGGATTTTTTTCAATTTCTATTTTACCCTTTGGTTCTAGAATATCAAGGCAATTTTCCTTGATAATTTCATGAAAGATGATGTCTAGGCTCTTTTCTTATCATGAATTTCAGGTAGTCCAATAATTCTTAAATTTTCTCTCCTGAATCTATTTTCCAGGTCAGTTGTTTTTCCAATGAGATATTTCACATTGTCTTCTATTTTTTTTCATTATTTTGGTTTTATTTTAGTGGGTTTTTTTTTGATTTTTTCATAAAATCATTAGCTTCCATTTGCTCAATTCTAATTTTTAAAGAATTGTTTTCTTAAGTGAGTTTTTGTACCTCCTTTTCCATTTGACCAATTCTACTTTTCAAGGCGTTATTTTCCTCATTTTTTTGTGCCTCCTTTATTAAGCTGTTGACTCTTTTTTTCATATTTTTCTTGCATCATTCTCATTTATTTTCCCAATTTTTCCTCTACCTTTCTTATTTCACTTTTGACTGCCTTTTTCTAGTTCTTTCAGTAATTCTTTTTGGGTCTGAGATCAATTCATGTTTTTGGAGACCTTGCAGATAGTTGTTTTGATATCGTCTTCTAGGTTCGTGTTTTGATCTTTCCTGTCACCATAGTAACTTTCTATGGTCAGGTTACTATTGTTGTTGTGTGCTCATCTTCCCAGACTAGTTCTTGACCTTTAACTTTATGTGAAAGTCGGGCTTTGCTCTCAGGGTGGACATGACACTATCCCAAGCCCCAGGTTTTTCAAGCTGTTGCTTCAGAGCTAGTTCTGGGGGCCTATAAGTTTTCAGTTCTTCCAACGTGGCACGATCTAAAGAGAGATGTGATCGCAGCTCTTTTGGCCTAGGTTGTGGTCTGTGAGTGACCACAAGTACTCTTTTCTGCCCTTAAACTGTGTCTGGGGTCCCTGCTCCTGCCAGTGCTCCTACTCACCCAGGGACTGAGACCTAGAAATGTGTATGGGCAAGTCAGTAGAGTTCTGCTCCCAGTGCCAGTAGGGTCCCCTGAAATCTCATTTTTACTGGTTGTCTGATCCCTTTTCTCTTCGTGTTCAATGCAGCATAGTGGATGGGAAGACCTGGGTTCAAGTCCTGGTACATAATGATCACTCAACCCTGGACAGGTCAAATAACCTCTCAGTTCCCCAGGCAATTCTCTAATGCCTATTAAATGACAGAGCAGTAGCAATCTGCATTGGTGGAGGGAGTTTCCTCACTGGAACTTCACTATACCAATGATGTCATAGGTACAGTTCAAAACAAAACCAAAAACTATCAGGGATCATTTTAGGTATAAGTCACTAGGCCTGTTCCCCTCTGTCTCTGTCTCTCTCTATCTTTTTGTATCTCTGCCTGTCTCTCTAGTGCTCAGGGTACTGGCCACCAATCACTACTTGGGAGGCTTGCTCGTGGGGCTCTAGTGCCTGAGTCAGCCTAGGGGCATAGATTTATATTTGTCCCAATCAGATGCTCTTGGCTCATCCCCTCCTCTCCCAATAGCTCCCCCTTGTTAGGTTATCAGTGTTTCTCCTTCACTCACATCTATCAAGGACATTCTATGTAAAGGATTTCATCAGAAAGGAAGCAACAAATCAAAGCACATAGTTTTCAAAATGCTCCAGTAGTGCATCCTCCACCCCATCCACCCCAAAAGTGGAAGATGGGACAAATTCCACAAGTTCAGGCCCACATCACTCTCCCTGGGGGCAGACAAGAGGGTCACTGATCTAGAACTAGAAAAGACCTTAGAGTTCATCTAGTCCAGACCCTTCATTTTACAGATGAGGAAACTGAGGCCCACGGAGGGGTTTTGTGCTTAAGGTCACAAAAATAAGAAGGAAAGATTCAAACCCAAGTCCTCAGATTGGCTTTTTTCCTACTGTGCCATGTTGCCCTTTTCCAAACAGTTTTTCCTCTCAAGTAAATCCATGAGTTATTTCACTCCGGAAAATGATCAATGATCATTTTTTCACTCAAAAAGGGATTAGTGAATTTGTTCATTTTCATGTTGATACAATGCAGCAGCTCAGAGTCTTCTAGAAATCTCTGGAGCCAAGTCAATAAGCATTTACAGTTATGGAGTTCTTTTCAATAGCCTTGCAGCTTAGCAGCTGGACAGCTCCAGGACCTGGGTTTGAGGGCTCTACTCTCTCCTTTCATGGAAACTTTCTCCCTTTCCTTCTCCTTCTTGTCCTGAAACAAAATCCTCCAAGGAATTAGCTGCTATCAGAATCCCGTCAAAGGCAAATGTCATAAGAGAGGGCCAACACTTTGGGCTTCTCCCTTTCTATCTCCTTGACAATCCTAGACACCAGCAATGTCTCTTGCATAAGCAGGAGGGGGTGTATTCCCAGCTCGCTACCTGTAGGAGAAGTGTTCTTAATTTTACAATCAGGTCTCCAGAGCAGTAACATGAGCACTGGATTTGGAGTCTGAAGACAGAAGACTTAGGTTCATATCTCAACTCTTGTGAAAGCCACATCACCTTTGGAGGCCTCAGTGTCCTTATCTGTAACATGAGGGAGTTGGCCTCAAAACAGTGGTTCTTAACTGGGGTGTGTAAACTTTTAAAAAATGTTTTAGCGACTGTATTTCAATATAGTTGGTTTCCTTGTAATCCTCAGCATTTTATTTTATGTTACACAGCAGGCAGTTAGATTGCATAGTGGTTAGCGTGCTGGGCCTGGAGTCAGGAAGACCTGTGATTAAGGCTGGTCTCAGACACTTATGAGTTGTGCAGTCCTGGCCAAATCACTCAACCCTTACCTGCCTCAGATTCCTTACCTGTAAAATAAGGATAAAAATAGCACCTATTGGGGCAGCTAGGTGGCACAGTGGATAGAGCAATGGCCTTGGATTCAGGAGGATCTGAATTCAAATACGGCCACAGATACATAATACTTACTAGCTGTGTGACCCTGGGCAAGTCACTTAACCCATTGCCTAACCCCTCACCCCCCAAAAAATAGCACCTATTTTGCAGGATTTTTGTGAGGAACAAAAGACATGATATGTGTCATCTGTCACATGAGAAGGTCTATGTAAATGCTTATTATTCTCATTGGTTAAAATTAACTATTATTAATAACAAGTATTAGCAACAATAATAACTACTGTTATTATCATTATTTTGGGAAGGATTCTAGAGGCTTCATGAGGCAGGGGGCCTCCATGACCCCTCAAAACTAATAACTTTAGAGGAGATCACATCCAGGGTCAACGATCTAGATTGGAAGGAAGCTTAAAGGTAATCTAGTCCAACCCCCTTATTTTGTAGATGAAGATGCTGAGGTACCTAAACGAGCTTGTTCAGCCTGGAGGAGAAGACTCAGGGAGGATGTAATAGCTGTCTTCAAATGTTTTAAGGTATGTTATATGGCGGGAACATTAGACCTGTCATGTTTGGCCCCAGAGGAGAGCCAGGAAGAAGAGCTACAAAGCAGCCAATTTAGGCTTGATGCCAGGCAAAACTTCCTAGCAAGTAGACCTGTCCCGGGTGGTATGCACTGCCTTTAATTTAGGGAGCCTTAAGCTTTTGGTGTCATGGACCCCTTTGGCAGCCTGGTAGCCTATGGACCCCTTCTCAGAATTGTGTTTTTAAATGCATTTGTAATGGGGCGTTGACACCCAGCCCAGCCACCTAAGACAGAGGTGGCCACATGGGAGTTGCTGGAGAGCTACCTCCAGAAGAACTGGTACATGTGTCTAGGTTCTTCACTAGCCTTCCACATGGGCAGAAGCATCATTTTCCATTGAGTGACCAGACAGACTGTCTTTAAACATATCTCACTGGGTACTCATTGGGGCACAGTCTGTCTTTCTAGTGGAATTCAAGGATAAAGTAGACTCCTTCACTTGTAGCAGAGGGATCATGCAGAAATCTGGCCATCTTCCCCTTTCACTTAGGCCCTGTGACCCCAAGAAATGGGCTTGAGGTTTTAGTCTTGTTTATTTAACCCTTTCAATTCTGAGTCACAAACCTGGGAAAAATCAGGGTCCTGGAACAAGAACCCAGAGATAGCTTTGGACTGGGAGCCTGGTGGGACAAATGCTATGAACAACTGAACAAAGCCAAAAGCCTAAGGCTCCTTCTCCTGTCCAAAGACAGAGAGGGTATAGGAGAGATTATGCCCCTGAGACATTGAGGAAATGCTTCTGTACTTGTTCTTGTTAGACTTTTGAAGTAAATATTCACCTGTAAAATCTTATCTGACTGGTAAGTGATTATCTGGAACTGGAGTGCTAGTCACTGGGCCCCTAAAATGGGGGGAACACAGTTGGCTGAGGCTTGAGCCAATGGCAGAGACCAGATACTCCCCAATCCTTTAAAAATACCAATGAAGGGGAAGAGAAAATGTAATACACCAACCTTCAAGGGGGGGGGGTCAGAGAAGCAACGTCACAAGTGAAATAAAATATGAGCATTAAAAAGGAAACCAATTCTATACAATTATCAAAGCATTTCAAAAACCAAGTTCATAGGCCCCTAGTTAAGGATCCTTGCTTTAATTGGAGATCTTCAAGGAAAAGCCAGAGAACCTCTTATTTAAGAGATTATCATGGAGATTCCCTTTGTATATGGTTTTGACCACACCAGCAACTATGGCAACCAAAGCCCAACTTTGAGACCCTGAGAGGTTGTGTTTCTGGCCCAAAGTCATACATGAAGTAAATTGAACTTACTACATTTGAACTCAAGTCCTATGACTCCGATTTCTATTGTTCAGTCAATTTCAATTGCATCCAATTCTTTATGACTCCATTTGGGTTTTATTGGCAAAGATACCATAGTACTTTCCATTTCCTTCTTTATCCCATTTTACAGATGGGAAAACTGAGGTAAACAGAGTTAAGTGACTTGCCCAGGGTCACACAGCTAGTAAGTGTCTGAGGCTAGATTTGAACTCAGGAAGATGATTCTTCCCAACTCCAGGCCCAGCACTCTACCCACTGTGGCTCCACCTAGCTGCCCCATCTTAAAATTACGTGCTCTAAATCATTATGCCTCTCCAGAATGCCTCACCCTGCTACAAACTGCAGATTAACCCAGGCTTTGCTGCTCAACACCTTCCAAATGCACCCTCCTCACTTGTCTTTCTGCTCTGGTTCCCAAAGCCTTCCTCTATAGAAGGCTCACAACCTTCCTGGTAACTCCATTCTCCACGAGCAGCTCTGCTTGGCTTCATGTCATGCCCTCTCACCTATTCTTCCAGGACCCTTTGGTAGCTACCCCCCTTTCAGTTTCCTTTTGTGTATGGTCTTCCCCCCTTAGATCACAAGCTCCTTGAGGGCAGGGACTATCTCTCTCTCTCTCTCTCTCTCTCTCTCTCTCTCTCTCTCTCTCTCTCTCTCTCTCTCTCTCTTTTTAAATTTGTGTCCCCAACACTTAGCACAGTGCCTGGCACACAGTAGGCACTTAATAAATATTTATTGAATTGAATTGAGCATTGCCTCTCAAAAGATAATCCTATAATGCAGTTGCTTCTTACTTCCATATTTCCTACCCTTGGACTGCACTGCAGCCTAGCAGCCTTTAACCTGACACTGTAACAGCAATATAGTGCAGCCCTACCCCCAATGGATGATTATGTAAAACTTCTCTCTCATACCAAGAGAGACAACAGTTAATCATTTCCATTAGGTTTTTAGTCCAGTCACACACTCGGTATTTCCAAAGCCCTCACATGACAGAATTACGGGGAAAGTTTGGTGATCCATAGAAAAGATCTCCTGAAGTGTGCAGGCCACCTGCCTTCCAAAACCATGATGTTCCTTGGTGTCCTGAAGGTATGACTAATATCCTTGGCTCCCCACTGGTTATCCAGGGCCCTTCCCTTGGCCAAGCAAAGGTCACATGGAGACATAGCTGAGGAAGCATTAGGAGAGTGGTAAGCAAGCCGGGATGTCAGACAGAAGGAAGTGGAGTGAAGGATGACAGATGGAAGAGGCTGGAGAGCAGAAATGAGCAAAGGTGACCAGAATAACAACGAGGCCAAGGAACAGAGGGTAAGGAAGAAAGAAGCAAGGAGAAAACAAAAAGAGATGATAATAGTAACAATAAGAAGGAACCAGGCTACATTCCCTCACCTATCTTTTTCTAACTCTAGCTTCCCTACATGGGCTGTATTCCACTCTTAGAATGTAAGCTCCCTGAGGGCAAGTACTGCCTTTGACTGCTTTTATATCGCCAGGAATTAGCATCATGCCCTGTATATGTAAGTGCCTCAACATTTTTTTCATTCATTCACTCTTGAGCACTTGAAAGCTTGCAAAATGCTTGATATACATTTGATATACTCATTTGATTCTCACAGCAACCCTGGAAGGGAGGATCTATTATCAACTGCATTTTACAGATGAGAAGGTTGAGGCAGCCTTGGTGAAGTAACCTGCCCAGGGTTACATAGCTGCTAAGGGTCTGAGGCTGGATTTGAACTCAGCTCTTCCTGACTCAAGCCAAAGGATTCTATCCACAGCATCACCTAGCTGCCACAATTCTCACTTTACATAAAACCAACACATGCTTATTAAGAGCTTCTTACATAGACAGGATTGTGCTAAGTACTAGGAAAGATGCCCAGCTTAGGTGAGATGCTCCTTGCTCTCAAGAAGCTTGCAGTTTAACATAAGATATAAGTACAGACAGGTGTAATATTCAAGGTTATATAATAATATGGTATATATTTGGGAGCTGATAGTTATCCAGGGTGCCTGGAAGGTAGACATGGGATATGTGATATAGTAAGTTGTTACTGGGTAGCAAATGGTGTGGTGGATAGAACACTGGGACTGGAATCAGGAAGACCTGAGTTCAAATTTGTCTTCAGGCACTTACCAGCTGGGTGACCCTGGGAAAATTACTTAACCATGATTGCCTCAGTTCCTCATCATAAAATGAACTGGAGAAGGAAATGGCAAACCACTCTAATATCTCTACCAAGAAATCCCTAAATGGAGTTAGAAAGAGTTGGACACAAGTGAAACTATTGAATGACAGCAACAAAGGTTGTTATTAAATAACCCACTTCATGTTTGCTTCCAAAGACCCACTTTGGTGCTTTCACCATTAACACAGATCTGTTCTATACCTTTGTGTAGTGGCGTCTGAGGCAGCTAGGTAACATGCTGAATGGAGCACTGGGTCTGGGGTCAGGAAGACCTGAGTTTGAATTTGACTTCAGACATTTTCTAGCTGTGTGATCCTAGGTAAGTCACTTAACCTTTGCCTCAGTTTTCTTCGCCATAACAAAGGGATCACAACAGCACCCTTCACAGGGTTGTTACAAGGATCAAATGAGACATCTGTAAAGTGCTTAGCACAGTGTCTGGCATATAACAGTTACTTAATCAACGGCTGTTTCCTTCTTCAGGAATTGTCTTTGCCCAAAATTTCATCACCCACCCATGAGCCAGGTTCTCAGTGATGAACCTCTCCATATTTGGCTAAATGTCAGAGCTGGTTGGAAGTCCAGCAGCTTCCTAATCACCCTTTAACTGAGGACGATTTCCTCTCCTATGTCCCTGACAAGTAGCTACCCAGTTCCCACATAAAGGACTCCAACAGAGAGGCACCTGTTATCTGTCAATATCAGCCTTTACACAAGTCCAATTGTTAAGAAGATCTTCCCTGAAAGTTAGTCTAAATCTGTATCTTCTTACCTTCTACTCAGTGGACATGGTTCTTGGCAATGAGCTACCACCATGCCCACACTTACTGGACATGGTCTTTGAACAATGGTCTCCCGCCAAGCTCACACTCAAGCCTTTGCTGCTGAGTAGGTCTTGGAGTAGGAGCTTGGGTAGACTTAGAGGACCCAGGTTAAGTTCCATTATATCAAGAAGCATTGGAACAGGACTCCCCAGTTCAACTCAGCAGGCATTAATGGAGCCTCTACACGATGTAACACATGGTGCTAGGTCCCTGGAATACACAGATAGAAGAGAAGCTGTCTCTATTAGAAGATGGAGTACCGGACTCCCAGAAAATATTAAACTATTCCCCCTGCTTACATTACAGTCCAAATTAAATGTAGAATTAGCAGAGCTGCCAAATTGATCTGACAGCCAGCAGCCTATGTGTTTTCTCCAAAGGCCTTAAGCATTTCTGAGAAAGGGAGGGGCTAAAAATTCCGGCAGAGAAGCTTTACCTCGGTTACTCTGGTCTCCTGAATTGGGCCTGTGAAGACAGGAGGCCTGGGAAGGCCACAGAAATCCCTCACACTCAGTGTAGGATGGACAGAGGATGATAAAAATCCCCAACTCAACACAATATTGAGGAAAGATCATAATTCTGGAAACATTTCAACCCATCAAAAAGACATTTATGAAGCTCCAGGTCACTAAGGCTAGAAAGAGAAAAGTGACCTAAGTCCAGCCCTCAAAGAGCTTACGCTGTCTTGGGGAAGACAGCATGGATGCATATAGGTAGATGTGACGCATTTAAACATGTGGTTCATGGTGATGGAGGTGGGAAGGGAGGACGCCAGCATCCAAGGGTCAGGAAAGGCCTCATGTGGAAGG
Source organism: Phascolarctos cinereus (assembly GCF_003287225.1). Lineage (NCBI taxonomy): Eukaryota > Metazoa > Chordata > Mammalia > Diprotodontia > Phascolarctidae > Phascolarctos > Phascolarctos cinereus. The sequence continues at coordinate 20,840,581 of NW_027555736.1, forward strand.
CCCCTGAGCTCAGTCTTGAAGGAAATGCAAGAAATAAAAACAGACAACCTGTGAGAGATAGCATTCCCAATCTAATAATCAACAAGCATTTATTAAATGTCCACCATGTGCCAGTCACTGTGCTGGGATGATAGCTGAAAGTTTGCCAAGTCCTTGACATGTATTATCTCAAAGGAAGAAATTAAATGACATGATGAGGTCATGCAGCTAGTAAGCAAGTAAAGGTGGGATACAAACATTAGTCTCTTCAGCGCTTACCTCTGAACCACACTGCCTACACTCTTACCACTATACCACGTAATCAAATAGGGATGTGTTCATTAATCATGCCCAAAAAAGACATAATGATTTACCAGCTCAAATGGCTAGGATGGCACCTATGAAGTCCTACATTCCAGACCTCTGTGACCACCTCTTACCTTCCAGACTACTGCCATTTTAGGAAGAGAACAACACCCAACGCCTTCCTCAGTAACTCACTCCCACTTTCACACCCCTCTACTGTCAGGAGTTCAGCCTAACTTCATCTGCTTCCACAGAAACCTATTTCTTTGAATGGTCATGGATAACCAGTCACGGTCCCTTCAATAATAAATAACTTTTCACACTTACAATGACATATAGATAAGAAGTGAGGTGTGGCACCTCATTAAGCAGACATATGCCCAGAAAAGGAGGGAAGGCCATCATGGATCAAGAATGGAAAATTACCTTCCAGAAACTACATTAGGACCCCTAAGAGGTCATAAGATCTGAGAAAGAACCCACACATATTGGGGGGGGTTGGTAGGATTTAAGGAAAGACATGAATAAGAGCGGAATGGGGAGACTTTGAAGATTTGCAGTCTGCTTGGAGGGAAGGATTGCACACACCGATGAAAGCTCTGAGCCATCCAACTCAAACCAACTCAACCAACATTACTTAAGCACCTACTATGTGCCCAGGGGAATCAGAGGACTCTAGATCTACAGCTTCCAGGGACCTCAGAGACCTTCTAGTGACTAGTGACTAGAGTCTAGTCCAACCCCTTATTGTATAGGTTAGGAAGCTAAGACCATAGGAGAGGAAAAGACTTGGCTAAGGTCACAAGCATCAGAGATCTCAGAGGCAGAATTTGAACCCAGATCTTCTAACTTCAGAGCTCATGATCATTGCACTGTACTATACTGCCTCCAGAAGAAAAAAAAGAAACAGTCTCTGCTTTCAATCAGATGGTCAGTTAGTACTTATTAAATGACTAATATGGGTCAGGCACTGAACAAAGTACTGGGGATACGAAGAAAGTCAAAAAGTCCCTTCCCTCATGGAGCTCGTGTTCTAAAGGGGGAGATAACAAGTAAACAAACATGTGCAAGCAAAATATATCTGGGATACATGGAAAGCAGTCAACAGAGGGTAAGTAAGAGTTAAGGAGGATTGGGCAAGGTTTCCTGTAGAAGGTAAGATTTTAACTGGGGCTTGAAGGAAGCCAGGGAAGCCTGGTGATGGAGATGAGGATGGAAGAGCATTCCATGGATGGAGGTCAGCCAATGAGAATGCCCAGAGTCTGGGGATAGTGTCTCATTCAAGGAACAGCAAGGATGGCCAGTGTCACTGGGTCTCAGCATATGAAGTAGTGGGTAATGTGCAAGAAGCCTGGAAAGGTAGGAGGGGCAGCTTGTGAAGTGCTTTGAATGCCAGAGGATTTTAGATTTAATCCTGGAGATGACTGGGAGCCACTGAGTTTATTGAGGTGGGGGTCAGGGGAGGTGACCTGGTCAGACCTGCACTTTAGGAAGATTAATTTGACAGCTGAGAGGAGGATGGACTGCAATGGGGAGAGGCTTGAGGCAGGGAGATCTTTGGTAATTTTGCAGCATCAATTGAATTTTGAAGTCAGAAGCTTATGTTCTATTAGGGAGAGATGCATCCTTGATATTTGAATTTCAGATAAACGTAGAACCATAGCTTTAGAAGTAGAAGGGACCTTAGAAGAGGACACTAGCCCAGCCATTTTATTTTATAAGTGGAAATACTAGATCCAGCAAGATTAATAATAATTCCAAGGTCATAGAGGTAGTAAGCAGCACAGGCAGAATTTGAACCCAGGTCCTCTGACCCTCCAAGTCTAGCATGACACCAAGACACACTTAGAGCTACTCTTCAATAGTCACCCCCCCCCCCAACACACACACACTTCTTTTTATCTTTTTCATAGGTCTAATTGAACATTTAAATGATCCGGTGCTGCTCTTTTCTGTATGTAGCCTAAGTCTGGGTTGAGCCTACACCCCAGCAAAAGTGGACCTATCAGAATGGCCACTGGCTCTTTTTCACCCTAGCAGAGTTCTCTTTTTAAAGGGCTGTGTAGACTGGCTTCAGCCCCTGAACTATGAACACCCTGAAACTTCCCCCAGGCTCAGATGGAGATCTTAGACCCAGCTCTGGCTCTGGCATACATTCCTCCCAATTGCCAGCACCAGAAAATGAACAAACAAAAACCAGGTTCTTTAAACGTCTGCCCCACCTGGTGTGTTTCATTCTGAAATGCTCTTTGCTGCACACAAAGGGCTCTGGGATTGTTCTGCTAGTCACAATATGGCTTGCCATTCTCAGGGAGACACATGGTTACATTTCTGTCAAACATGGTGTTTTTTCCAATGACTATTTATCATCTGCTCTGTGTTCATCTGTTGAACAAAAACGAAAGGCAACATTGTCAGCTTCAGGAAGACAATGAGCAGTGCCTGTGCATTACTGCTTCGGTAGGGGAGGTGAAAGGAAGGGAGGGGGCACCAGCTCTGACGAGCTCCTGAATACTCAGAAAGAGCATCTGTGTTTTTCCACAAGTTAATAGCGCCAACTGTGCCCACTAGCTGGAACCACCCAGTGAAACCAGCCAGCCGGCAGAACAGCCAGTCATCCCACAGAAGCATTCAGGTGCTTCCATGGGATGCAGTCAATCATGGCACTCACAAAGGACCACGATTAGATTCCACAATTCATGGACATGCAGACATTTCTACCACCTTCCATTCCTCCCCCAACACGTTCCTCTAAGGGAAAGAGTTTAATATCTGAACACTCTCCCAAAAGAACCCGGAGATGAGGGAAGAATATGAAATGATTCTGGAAAACCAAATGAAAGGAAGTTACCTACATACTCTGCTGCCACTCTCTCCGCCCCCCCCTCCCCACTTTTCCAGCTTCCCTTTATGTGTTCATTAGAATGTAAGCTCCTTGAGGGCAGAGACTATCTTATTTGCTTGTCTTTGTAGCCCCAGAATTTAGCACAGTGCCTGACATACACTATATACTTAATAAAAGATACATCTAACTATCTAGCTAGATAGCTAAGAATATATTTGCTGGGTGGATTTTTTCATAAAACAATGCCAAATGCAGTAACTTTCCTGGAGATCCCAGGAGCCACGGGCAGGACTACCAAATGTCAGAATGAATCAGGAACTCTGGACAACCAGCCAATTCCCTGTGATGGGAACCAATGTCAGGTGGTGGCAGGGGAAGTTCAAAAGGGAGATATGGTTCCAAGAGAGAATAGTCAAAATTAATCCTCCCCTAGCAGAAGTTTCACAAAAACAGAAAGTGACACCTGGCTCCACTCTGATCGGAATTACAATGACAGGGGAGTCACTTTTTGAGAGTGGATTTGAAGTTCTTTGGAAGGCATATTAAGAGAAGCCAAAACACTGGAAATGGTGGGTGCTCACTGACTGGGAGATGGCTGATGAAAACTGGTGGGTGAGTGGAATGGATTATTATTGCACCTGAAGAAATGATAAGTATGAGTAATTCAGAGAAATGTGGGAGGCATATCAACTGATGAGGTAACTAGAATCAGGAAAACAATTTAACAATGGCCACAATACTCTAGAGGAAAACAATACTAAATGACATCAGACTTCAGGGCAAATGCAATAAAAAGAAATTATTGGGCCTAGAGGACCTATGCACTCTCAGGAGTGAGGCAGTGGGCTGTGGGTGTTGAATTAGGCATAGATTGGCAGGCTTGGCCAGGATGGCATCTTCTCTGAAACTTTCAGTCTTCAAGGGTCACCTAGAACATCAAGAGGTTAAGTGACTTGCTCAGGGTCACGAAGTCAGACTGTGACTAAGGCAGGGCTCAAATCCATATCATCTTGTCTCCAAGTACAATTATCTATTCATTATGCCATTTTTGTTGTTCAATCATTTCAGTCATGTCTGACTCTTTGTGGCCCCATTTGGGGTTTTCTTGACAAAGATACTGGAATGGCTTGCCATTTCCTCCTCTGACTCATTTTTACAGATGAGGAAACTGGGACAAACAGAATTAAGCAACTAGTCCAGGGTCGTAGAGCTAATAAGTGTCTGAGGCCAGATTTGAGCTCAGGAAGATGAGTCTTCCTGACTCCAGGTCCAGCACTATTCACTGCACCACCTACTTGTGGGTAGGTGGGTGTTTTTGCCAAATTAATAAGGAAGATTTACTTTTGAAAAAAACATTATATTAAACAAATACTAGTGCCAGATAAATCCAGCCCACACATACCTGCATTCCTGGAGGGGGGGCCACATTTCCAAAGGAGGGGATGACTTTGGCCAAGTCATTTTATCTCTTCTTGCCTTAGTTTACTCATCTGGAAAATAATGGAACTGGACACAACAATCCCTAAAGTTCCTTCCAAAGCCTAAAATATCATGATTTTATGATTTATCCTAATTGAATGACTCAGTAGGAATCATTATTTCACCAGCTCCTTCCTTCCACATGAGCTCCACCTTCTACTGATGTTAAGATTCCCAAAGAACCTTGAGTACTTTATCTAATCCTCATAAGAGCCTCATAAATCAGGTAGTCCTGGGATCATTCAGTTCAATTTCACTTCACAAGCATTTATTAAACTCTACTGTGTACAAAGTAATAGTCTAGGTCCTAGAATTACAAATATACAAATAAAGCACTTACTGTGCTTGGATTCCCTTTGGGGTTGAGAGAATGGCAGGGATGGGCCAGTGGTGTCCATACTGAGTGTGTAAGGAAGGTTGAGGAAAGATCTCAAGGCAAGAAGGATCTCACAGGCCGTCTGGTCCAATTTCATCATTTTACAATTGAGGAAACTGAGGCCAGCAAGATTAAGTGAATTGCCTGAGGTCACAGAAGTAACAACTACAGGACATGGGATTAGACAAGGTTTCATAGAGGAGGTTAGCCCACATTTTACAGATGAGAAAAGTGAGGCTCAAGGAGGTAAAATGATTTGCCTATGGCCAGATATCTAGCAAATGCCAGAGCAGAATTTGAATCCCAGTCTAATATGCTGCACTTTCATATACAGTATGCACCTGTCAAGCAGTACATGTGCTCTTATAGACAAGGATTTAATCCTAGGTATCTCTATCTATCTACAATAGTTTTATTTGTTGCACTCATACACTTGCAATGTCTACCCTGAACATTCAGATTAATTCCCTCATAGACCATTTATTAAGCACCTACTGTATGCTTGTATAACATGATTGTTTTTAACTCTCTATCACATTGGACACCTTCCAAGGAAAAGTTTCAGTGATTATGAGGAAAATAGGAATGCTGATGAAAAAAATAGTGATTTTTGATGATGAGAATAAATATTAGAGGGAGCTACCCCAACACAAGCTGTCTCCGAGCCATGAGGGATGGAGGAGTCCTCAAATCTGCTTTCCTTTGAGCCAATCTGTCAGGGTTGAAAAGTATTAGTCTAATTACTGTGATGGATCTTTGATGTTGGAGTCTGAGCTACCAAAGAGCTAGGCAGATTTAGGAGACAGAAGCTGATATTTCACTTCTATCACTAACAAGACACTTAACGTCTTATTTGGAAAGAGAAGGCTAGATTTCTCCTGACTTTATCCAGAAAAGTACCGAGACTTTGTCAGTCCTACCTAATTATATAGGGCATGGCTTCATAATGTCAAAATCAACAAGTCATCAAACTGTTGTCAAGCATGTGCTATGTGCCAGACACCGTGCTAAGTTCAGTCTAATATAAAAACCAGGCATTGTTGTATCAAAGTAGCATCCATTCCTATAGCCCTTTAAGGGTTATAGGATGTTTTCCTAGGTGACTGGCCAGCTCAATCAGTGGGACTTGAAATGCCACCAAGGTCTAGAGGTTTGAGCTACACAGTAGGCACAAGAGATTTTCTTTCATTATATGAGTCAATGGCGTAATATTACAGCCAAGAAAGCTAATCCCAGGCCTCCAACTGACAGCATCCTGTGTTAACCATTCTTATTGAGTGCTGAGTTCTGTTATTTATTATGCTGTTCTGAAGGATTACAAATGTTGTTGGTGCCCTCTAAATTCATCACCCTGAGCCCAAACACTTATTGCCCCACCCTAGTTACACTCTGGTGCCAGTGAAGTATAAGCTATGGCCGGCCTTACAAAGTTAAGAGTGTCTGAGAATACAGGCCTAGTGATCACTCTCTGTCAGTCATTTGAGAAAAGGTCTGGCTCCCTTCGGAGAGTCTCATCACCGGTTTGGCAGCAGGGTTTGGCAATGGCATCTTGGGGCACAGTGACACTGGATGACCATCTGCTAACACAGAGACAGCTTGTAATCTGTTTTGGTGGAAAAAGGAATTCAGGAGAAATCAGAGATCTCTGGTGGCTTGAAGACTCATTATTATCCCATCAAAAGGGTGTAGAAGATTGAGATTTAATGAGAACCTTTCCAACTAAAGCCCTTGTTTCAGCCCCAAATACATTAGAGTATTCGCAATGCCCAATAACTGGGAGGAACGGTGCTAGATCACAGTCTGTGCTTGTTGGGTTTCTCCCTAAATTTCTGTTTTGTTCATAGAGGTTCCCAAGACACTGGAGGTTCATGTATCCTTGAGTTTAATACCTCCTTCTCAGGAATGCAGGAGAGTGTTTATTTTAGGCACAGGATGAGCTGTGCTTTTAAACCCACTGTAGTTTCTAGAGATACAGAGGTTTTAACTAAGTCGTTCAGGTCAAACCAAAGCCAGCCTCCACGTGAATAAGATTTTCTATTTACAAATGTGCACAAGCACAGCTATTCATCCCATGCAGAGACAATGAAGTCAGAGGCTGAGATCATTCTCTGCACAAGTAGCACAAAAATCTGCCTAAAATAAATTACATTTGGCCAACTGGGTTTCATTATACTTTAATTAATTAAGAATCCTAACGCACACAGTATTCTGGTTGGGGCTAGCCTTTTCCTTGGAGGGTGGGTGCAAGTGGGGGTTGGTAGGAGAGGGGTACTGTTACGATTTCAGGTATCAGCCCCTCTCCCCTCCCCCAAGCCACTCTAGGTTAATGCTTAAAATTCAACTTGGAGTTTCATTCATCTAGCTCAAGGCCCTGATTCATGTAAAAATGCAAATATTCTTGAGAGAAGCAATATTTGCAATCTTATCAACTCTGTGTGTGTGTGTGTGTGTGTGTGTGTGTGAGTGTGTATGAATTAATCACATTTTTTATAAAGAGTAGGTTTTAGAACAAGGGAAGAGAGAATTACAGAGCAGGGTAAATGCTTTACTCCCAGAGTATTAACATTTTACAGATGAGGAAATTGAGATACAGAGAGATAATTTGACTTGTCTAAGGCCACATAGGTAGCAAGTGCAGAGACCAGATTGGAACTCAGGTCCCAGGACTCCAAGGTGAGCAATTACCACTTAATGGGGGGAGGGCACTTTCTTCAACTGGGGAGTGAATTTCCTTCCAGGTAAGACATGTTTCTTCCTCATAGCAACTGCCACTCCCATGCCTCTCCAGATGGCCCATACCATTATATGACATGACTATCTCTCAGATCACTGTCTCTGAGGTCCCTTCACCATGATGTTTCTTTTCCAGGAAATGCCTCCCTCCAAGGCATGGGTCAGACTCTCTGGACCTGAGCTGCGCTCTCCCTATTCCTGACATAGCTTCTCCTGTAAATAGATTGTGCTCTGTGTCACTCCTGCTGTGGAATCTTTCCCTCCCTCCCCTATCAACTGAATCTGCCCTGAGCATCAGAATTCTAGCTAAAGCTCTGGGAGGATGTGCCAGGACTGATTTTCCCTCACATGAGAGGGGAAAGGGGGGGACTACTAAGGAGGAAAAGAGCACAACAAAACAGAATCTTCACAAACCCTCATCTCTATGTGGTCAGATGATTTTAAAAATAAGGAAATAGCAAAGAAAGATGGTGTTTGTGACTTTTGGCTAATACCTTCCCTTCCTTGAACCTCACAGAATCATAGCTTTAGAGCTGGAAGCATCCTAGGTGTGTGTGTGTGGGGGAGAATCAAGTCCTCTCTGAGGGCCAGAGAGCTCAAGGGACTTGTCCAGGGTCACACTGCTGCCACTAAGTGTCTGAGGCACCTGACTCTTCATTCTAGGTCCTATTTACTGCACCCAGAAGCTGCTCAGTTTCCTTCGCTATTCAATAAAGAAGTTGATTTGATACTCTGTCTCTAAATCCTTTGATGCTAAGCACAAGGTCAAATTCAAAAATCACCCTCAATATTCTCAAAGTTTCTGGGGTTTATCACAGATGGCTTAAGTACAGAACAATGTTCATAAATACACAGTCAAGGAATTTGTTGTCAGATGTCCTGAGTTCAAATTTCATCTCTGCTCCTTTGTCTTTCTAGACTTGATCTCTCTAGATTTCAGTTTCTTTGTCTCTAAGCCGGGGAGTGGATGGTGCATAAGGCTATAGCTGAGACCCCTGAACCTATGAAATATTTCTGGTTATAAGGAATCTTAATGCAACTGGTCTGATCCCAGCATTTCTCAAACCTGAATCTGGAGACTGGAGCCAAACCCTGCAGGGCTTGCTGCAACACCTGACTGATTACATTTTATTCTCACAGAAGATAGCTTGAAAATTAAAAAAAAGGAAAAGAAAAGAAAAAGAAATGTTCGGAAATGATTGATTGCCTTTGAATACAAAAGGCTTCACAGCAAGACAGAAAGGGAGAAATTCTCCTAGACCATGACCACACAAGGCAAAGAAGGCAGGTGGAGGAAATGTCCTACTTGTTGGCAGCTTCTTCTCCCAGATGTCAAGGCATGTGTAGACAATTCCCTCTGAGGTGCTTCTGTGTGAGTGTACTCCCAGAAGGATGCCGCCACTCCCACAAAACCCCATGCTGAACATCGGTCACCTCTCCTGGCTGTTTTGCTGACTGGCTGAACCTTCTCCCCTCCCTTCTCCTCAGCCTCCGTCTTGTTCTGAATCAGCTAAAGAAACTTGGGTGCTGGGGGTTACTCACAGCCTTTGAAAGGTGGGAGTCAGGAGCAAAACTAACAGAGGAGAAATAGATAGGCCAAGTGTCTTAAAACTATGAAAGAGGAAAACAAGCCAGACAGGAGCTACACTTGGGTAAAAATCCCAGCTTTACCATTCTATTGGCTATGTGCCCTTCAGAAGCTTGATAAGGTCATGGATGCGAGGATCTCAGAGGCCATCTATTCCAACCTCCTCACTTTACAGATGAGGAAACTGAGGCCCAGGAAGATGAAGCAGCTTGGCCAGAGTCCCACAGGTACTAAGAATCTAGTTTAAGCCTAGACTCTCTGACTCCAGAGCCAGAGTGCTCTTCGAACCATGAAAGTAAGTCTTCTGACCCCAAATCTAGTGTTCCATTCCCCGCACAACCCTTGCTCTACCTAACTCACAGAGTCTATGATGAAAGCACTCTGTAAACCATGTTTCTATAGAAACATGAATTTTAGGGCTTTATTAGTTTATAATGAACTGAACATGAAGCTTTTTAAAAATCTCCCTTCACCAACCCTTCCTTCTACATCAAACTGCCTGTGCCCATCGTTCTGTATGTATTCCCCCTAAAAAGTCCTACCAGACCCTCAATTTACTTATCTGGTCAGAAAGAAGTGTCACGCACACTATCCTCTGTGTGTGACTCAAGGGACTCTTGAAAATATAAGGGGATTCGGCCCCTTCTTAGGTGATCCAGTTCAGCACATGGACTGGACATTCCCTGGTCTGTTCTCTCCAAAGAGGACCTACCCTGGATAGTTCTAACTGGAATATTTGCCCATCCAGGTACTAGCTTCTAAGTTCAGATTGGCTGAAGTTGACATCTTTCCTTATGGGCAGCCAGAGTATCCTAAAGGAAGCAACTAGAAGAAAATGGGAAATTCAGCAATGATCACATTCTCCTAACACATTCTTCCAGCCAAGAAGAATGATGGGGGTCACAAACACCCTCTCCCTTTCCCATTCCCAGGACCAACCCTTCTTCCGGACCTTTTTGATCCAGCTGTGGAATTGCAACACTTCATATGAAACATGATTTCTCACTGCTGCTCAGTGCTCTCCTTAATACACACTGATTTGAAGCACCCAAAGGTCAAGCAATTAGGACCCAAAGGTATCAAGAATATTTTCTTTGCTTCTGATTTTGTCCAAAATTGCCAGAAAAGTTAAGCACATCAAGGTGTCTGTCCTCTGGACGTTTATAATCTAAGACAGATGATGCTGATGCAACCAGTGAAATCAAGGTCATAGATGAAATGATGAATATATTAAATGAGGGAATTTTTATATGCAGCAAAGCCAGTGGTGCATGTCAGTGAGTGGTAAGTGAAGAGGAAGGTACCACAGCCTCAATGAGATCACATTTAGGGATGCCATCCTTGACATGGATGATAGATGATCCAGACAGAAAATACTGATGTGGCCAGACATGCAAATGGGAGAGAAAGGATAAAGGAAAATCTTTAGTTCCATGCAAACCTAGAAGGCCAGGTATTCAGACATGAAGAGAGATCTGTGATCTCAGAGATGTGGAAGAGCCTTCCAATTATGCAGCTCTTAACCTAGCTTCATCTGCCCATCTTGGACTATGCCCGTTTATGCAGTCTGACAGTCAGTCAGTCCATCAGCAAACACTTATTAAACACTTGGTGTGTGCCATAACTCTACTAATCCTTGAGGACACAAAGAAAGGCAAAAATGCAAGCCCTTTCCTTAAGGAGCCTGCATTATGACAAGGGGGACACCATGTCAATATTAGGTAAATACAGAATTAATGGAAGGTAAAAAGAGGGGAAGACACTAGCAAGGATCAGGGTGGGGGATCAGAGAAGGTGTTCTGTAGGAGGTGGGAGTTGAGTTGAGTTCTAAATGAAGCCAAGAAAGCTAAGAGGCAGAGGGTAAGAGGGCAGAGTATTCCAAGGATAGGGAACAATGAATGCAAATGTGTAGAGTCGTGGGAGATGGAGAGTTGTGTTCAAATGCTCCAAGTAGGCCAGTGTATCTAGATCATCAAATGAATGGAAGGAAATTAATTCTAAGAAGATTGGAAAGGCAGGAGGGATGCCAAACAGAGAATTTTATATTTGATCTGGATGATAATGGGTAGCCTTTGGAACTCATTGAGCAAGCATGATGTTGGAGTTTGAGGAGGAAAGGGGTGACATGGTCAGACCTGCATTCTAGAAAAATTGTTTTGGAAGTTGAGTAGAGGGTGGATTAGAGTGGGAGAAACTTGACAGAGGGAGACCAGCTAAAAGGCTTTTGCAATAATCAATGTGAGAGGTGATGAGGGCTTGAACTAAGGCTGTGCCAATGGAGAGAAGGGGGTAAATTGAGAGATGCTGTGAAGGCAGAAAGAAAAATACTTGGGAAGGGACTGCATCTCTGAAGCAAGCACATGAGAGGCATCAGAGATGACAACAAGGCTGTGAGCTTGAGAGAAAGATGCTGGCCTCTTCGACTGCAATAGGGAAATTTGGAAGAAGGTGGAAGAAGGGGAAAGAGAACAATCCTGTTTTGGACATGTCGAATTTGAGATTCCTATGAGCCATCCATGACAAGACGTCCAAAAGGCAGCTGGTGATTAATGGAATCTCAGGAGAGAGAAGAGGGCGGGATCTATAGACAGGGCAATCATATGCATGCTGGTAATAATTGAGCTCGCGGGTGCTGATTAGATCACCGACCAGGACAGTGTAGAGCAAAAAAGAGAAGCAGGCCAAGGGAGTCTTAGGGCACACTTACAGTGAGTGGGTGGGGTTTGGATGAACACTCAGAAAGGGTGACAGATTGAACAGCTGAGATGAAACAAGATAGAGCAGTAGCACGAAAACCTAGAAAAGAGAATTAAAAAAAACCCCATAATCAACAATGACAAATGCTTCAGGAGGAAAGAAAAAGAATTGAGAAAAGGCTATTAGATTTTGTTCTTTTTTCCTTAAATGACTCTTCTCTGCCTTTTCACCCTATCCTTCAACATCTGTCTTAAAGCCACCTCTTCCATGATGCCTCTCTTTATTCCTTTTCGGCAGGAAAAACCTGTACCACTCGATCCCATATAGCACTGTGCTCTGCATCTCTCAGTTACAGGGATTTTTTTTTTATCTAGGGTCAACTAACTTTTTAAAAAATTAGATAACTATTTCAATATATTTTTCTTTTGCAGTCCTATGTAGTTTATTTCATGGATTTAAATGCCTGATTTTAAGAAAGAGCCTGTAAGCTTCACCTGATACTGCCAAAGGATTCCAGAACACAAAAAAGCTGAAAAGCCCTTGGGCTATTACATTTGTGGTATAATGTAATGAAAGGGTTGACTAAATGACTTCTAGGTCTCATTTCATAGAGGAAGAAAATGAGAGCCTGAGATTTGCCCAAGGTCACTTAGCTGGGTGTAACAGGTCTGGGAAGATCTGAACCCGGCTCTTCTCATCCCAGTCCCAAAGTTCTAAGATCCCAATTGGTAGAAAAGCTTCACTTCTGGCCTGAAGGTCTCAAGCAATCTGGTACTTTTCATGGAAGCACTGCCTCTGTCTCTGGAGTATTTTCCCTGTAGCAATGCTGTCATCATTTTTGGACCTCCCAGTGGAAGCATCCATTTATACTGGACACTCTGGTATCAATTGAATGTTCACAAAGAGGGGAGATGATAAAGTGAGGTTCATTTTATCTGTGTTCACCTTGTTGTGTCCTTTGGCTGAAAATCTGTAAACATGAAGTGATGAGGGCACAGGAAAAAAAGAGAGGGAGGAGAAGCAAGGAGACAGTGAGAGAAAGAGACAGAGACAGAGACAGAGAGACAGAGAGAGAGAGAGAGAGAGAGAGAGAGAGAGAGAGAGAGAGAGAGAGAGAGAGAGAGAGAGAGAGGGAGAGAGGCCCTGGCCATGCATGGCCTGTCCCTGATGCATCTTGCATAATGTCACGTTACATAAGAAGAAACTTATGTAATCATTAGCCAGATCATATTGTGGATGTGTATTTGCCATGGAAAGATCTATATCCAGAGCCTGAGGGTATGAAGTACTGCTTTATGCCTGAGAGGAGTCAATTAAGGAAAGGAAGGGCTCAGACTTGGGATTCATAATTCATCCTGATGAAAATGTGTAGATGTGGTTGATTTCCATTAAGCTCTTTGAAAACAAAAACAAACTGCCAAAGGCAGCTTCATGGACACACTGTTTTACCACCTCCAAAAGAGGAGGAAAAGCATCTTGTTTTGTTTCAGGCTGTTTAACATACCAAAAAAGGTAACTATGATCTCTTTTATTTAACAGACCTATATTTTCATCCTTTGTTTTATAGGTTGAAAGTTGTAAGGATCTATAAGAAACTTTTTTTCTGCTCACCAAGCGGTCTTCCCTCCTCCCTTCCTCCATTTCTTTCCATCTCCTTCCCTTTCTCCCTCCCTCTCTTCCTCCTTCTTTTCCTAGAATGGTGTCTAGGTCACCTAATAGAAAGCTTATTAAATTTGAATAGTAATCAACTGAGACAAGACAACAAAATAAAAAGGCAAGATGCATTTATTAAGTCTTTTTGTATTGCCAGGCTCTGTGCTAAGGGCTGGGAAAATAAGCACAAGCAAAAAAGAAAGAAAGCCCCTGCCCTCAAAGAGCTTGCATTCTGATGGGTGACTTCAACACGCCTGAGAGAGGTGGAAAGAGGAGGGGAAAAGGGGGATGGGAGAAGGACAAAGGTAACTCCCTAGGGGGAAGATGTTGAAGTTCTGAAAGTTAGAACATCTTGGAGGGGAAATCAATAAATCAGTAAGCAGGTAAGTTCCTAGAGAGCAGGGACTATCTCACTTTTTCTCTGTATCCTCAGGGCTTAGCACAGTACCTAGCATATAGTAAATGCTTAATAAATTCTTTGTGATTGATTAATTATAAATATTGTCGAGTCATCTCAGGCATTCCCACTCTTTGTGACCCCATTTGGGGTTTTCTTGGTAGAGATACTGGAATGTTTTGCTATTTCCTTCTGCAGCTCATTTTACAGATGAGGAAACTGAGGCAAACAGGGTGAAGTGATTTACCCAGGGTCATCGAGCTAGTAAGTGTCTGAGGCTGGATTTAAACTCAGGTCTTTCTGACTTCAGGCCTGACACTCTATCCACTCTACCGCCTAGCTGCCCTTTCATGATAATAACTCACATTTCCATAGTGCATTAAAATTTACAAAGTGTTTTCCTAAGGTACTAACTATTGAATCCATCTTGTAGATGAGGTAACTAGGGCTCAGAGATACTAAGTATTTTACCCATGGTCAGATTGTTACTAAGTGTTAATTAAATTGAAGTTTAATTACATTGTTTTAAAAAAACAATCTGTTCTATAATACACATGCTGACCTGCCCATTTAAGGACTGTTAGAATGTCCTTTGGAGAACAGCTCCTGGTAATTAAGATACCAGGATGTCTAGCCTGAGTTTCAGGACTTGACAAACAATCAACAGTGATAATAAGAGCAACAATAATAAATGACATTTATATAAAGTCTTAAAGTTTGCAATGCACTTTACATGTATTATTATCTTATTTGACAAAAAGCAGTAAGTCTGAAAAGGAGAAGTGTAGAAAGGGCTCCAGTACAGTTAATGGGTGGGGACACTGTGTGGAAGATAAGTTGGATGAAGCAGCCCCAGGACATAGGTCAAGACCACTTATTAATCACCAATTGATTTATCAAGAAACATTAAATGCCTACCATGGGCCAGGCAGCAGTTCATCAGCACGTATCCATTATGTCCACTAGGAGCTAGGTTCTGGGAATTCCAAGACAGAAAGCAGTTCCCACCCTCAAGGATCTTGCCTTTGAATGGGGTAAACAGAATGTACATACATAAGTATATGCAGAATTTTAAAAATGTAATTAAATACAAGTAAGGTGGGTGATAGAAGAGCTGATGGTAAAATTTTCGATGTGAGCACTTACACCTGAAAATCAGCAGCAAATCAGGGCTGGGCTGATTGTGTTGTTGATTATTTAAACTGAAGAAAGTAATGAAGAAAATGCTAATAATTGCAAATTAGACTTAAAAGTGTGTCATACTTAGATTTTTCCCCAGAGAAGCTTTTAAACATTCAGCAGCCCATCCCTGGAGGGACGGCTCCAGCTTCTGGAGGGACAGCTCCAGCTTCTGGAGGGGCGGCTCCAGCCTCTGGAGGGGTCAAACAAGGCTTCATCTAGGAAGTGGTGCTTGAGAAGAGTCCAGAGGGAAACGGGGCGCTCCTGTGTGATAGAGGTGAGGAGGAAGAAGATGCCAGGAAGAGAGGACAGTCAATGAAAAGAGACAGGGATGGTATATGAAGTGTTGTGTGTGAGGAACCACGAGAAGGCCATTTTGGCTAGACTCTAGAGTGAGTGGAAAGGGATCTTATGTCAAAGACTGGAAAGATAGCATGAAGTCAGGACCTGATGAGCTTTAAAACCCAAACTGAAGACTTTATGTATTTATCCCAGAGATAATAGGGGCCCATGGGAGTTTATTGTGTGTAGTTGGAGAGAGAAAGTGTGTGTGTGTGTGTGTGTGTGTGTGTGTGTGTGTGTAGGGGATATTACATGATACCAGATGTGTGCAGGATGGATTGGATCGGGAGAGACTTGAAGCAGGGAGATCAATTAACAGGCTGTTCTAATATACCAGACAAGAAGTAATAAGGGCCTGATCTGCCTATGCAGAGAGATAGGTCTGCTTGTGAATGATGGTGTGTAGATATAAGTGGCAAAATTTGGCAATTTATCACATATGTGGAGTGGGTAAGAATGAGGAGGTCAGGGTGACCCTGAGGTTTTGAACCTGAGAGAATAGAGGAATGATGGTGCCCTCAACAGAACTAGAAAAGTGATTTAGAGTTAGACTCAAGAAGAAAGATCATGACTTCTATCTGGAGTTTGTTTTTGGAAAGTAAGGCTTATAATTATGCTTAGTTAAGGTGTCAGGGTTAGGAGAGAGGAGAATAAATTAATTGGGATGGAACATACTTATTTTCACTTTCAAGATTAGGTCCCAAAAGTCATTGCTTTTAAAAAATTCATTCCTCAAGTCTTCTGAAGTGGCATCAGAAGAAGGAGAGTGGAAAATGTATAAGTGAAAAAACACGGTATTATCTACTTGCTCCACACTCTGTGCATATTTTCTCCTAGACTTCTTTTTTGAATTTCTGATGTTGCTCCTGTAGAATTCAAGTTCCTTAAGGTAAGGAACTGGTTTAATTTTTTGCCTTTGTAGCCCCAGCATGTACTATTGTGCCTGGAACACAGCAGCTGCTTAATAAATGTTCATTTGCTTAAATTCAATTGATCTTGAACTTTAAAAATATGTGATGAGCAGGGGCAACTTCACCAAACTCAGTTTCTCCATGCTCAATTCTATTGCCCAGCCCCTGAACGTTGACTCCAGCAAAGAAGCTATATGACAGTGGGCTTCATGTTGGGTGATGGGGAAGGAACCATACAGGGTATCCTCATGGATCCCTTTCAAGGGCTGCTGTCAGGCTCCTCAGCCAGCCTGTGTAGAGACTCATTAATCGTTGCTTTTCATTTGGAGAGAACCCAGGGCTTAATGAAGCAGGAAGATGTGCACACAAAATGAGGATGTTCTTTGGGGGACCATTTTCACAATTCGGGATAGGTACCATTTCTCCAAGGTTTTCATTCAGATGGAGAGTGCATATTTGGTGTTACATTAAAGGACTGCAGCTCTTTGGGTCTCAGTTCTCCACCTATAAAATGGTAGGTAGCAATGCTTGCAGTACCTAACTCATGAATTTGTCACTGGTAAACACTTTATCAGCTGAAAACTGTGCTATAAATGTGAGCTAGCTTCTTAAAATTTCTTAGAAAATGTCTAGAGTTTTATAAATTCAAGTGTGATTTAAAAAAAAAAAAACTAAATAACTAACACACAATATATTCACAAAACAGCCCAAAGCAAGAGAATAGATATGATAGAGTAGTCTACAAATCTAAACTTGTGTGTGTGTGTGTGTGTGTGTGTGTGTGTGTGTGTGTGTGTGTATGTTTAAATAGTAACTGCCTGACGGTATCTGCCGCTATTTAGACAAGGCCGGGGCCTTCTTTAGTTGGTTGTCTGCAGAATCAGGGAGCTGTCCAGCAGGAGTGAGATCAGAGAAAGCAGGTAGGGAAAACCAATGTCATCTTCACCCCGATATAAAACCCAGAATGATAACCCCAAAAGATATCAAGTATGCAAATTGGTAGGAATACTGTGTGGTGCTCATACCTCTTTTATTTTTTCATAGAACCCTTCATTCTTTAGACTGTTTAATTTGAATGCTACTGCCTCTGACTCCATTTGACCCTGCCCAACTGAATCCATATTTCTTGCCCTCACTCTCACCTTTCCTTACTCCCCAATCCAGGAGGGTTTCAGTCTGCTATGTCAAAGACCTCTATACCTAGTCCATGACAGCTTGGTGTTGGCTCATAGCCAACAGTGTCACAGCCTTTCTTAACTCTCGCTTTTCTGATATAGACCCAGAATGAGCTAAGATTCCTGGGGTGATGTCAGGCATATAAAAACAAAACTTTGGATGTATTAATTAGCACATAGAAAAAATACATTTCAAAGAAAAGCAGCAGTAGGCCACTGTATTCAGAAGCCCTTTTAGGAAGCCTGTGTCTAGAAGCAAGCTTAATTTCTGTTTCTGCTTAAGACATGTTGAGTGTTTCCACTGACCTCCCAGTGTTTTGGTTTCCTATTTGTTCTTATCAACTTGTGCCATGAGTTTTTATGAGGATTAATTGGGAGACAGTGTAAGGGATTTGATGCTACTTGGGAAGGAAATGCTCACCATAAAGAAAAATAATAGGCATCCTTTTAGTGTTATGTCCCTAGAGTAGAGCTGGGATGGAACTGAGAGATGAATTCTTCTTTTCATAATCAAACTTCATATGGATAAGTAAACTGTGAGTTCAAATCATATATGGTTGTAGTCAATTATTTAGCAGGCAAATGGAGACAAACATGGTGGACAAGAGTAGTTTTTAGTATATTATGAACAAGGAGTTGTACAGGAAAAGATGTATAGTTGGAAATGAAGGGCAGCCAAGTAGAATAGAATGAGGAATCTCTGATAGGCAACTGACACTGGTATCTATAAACTGTTAATAGATCAAAAACTGCCTCACCTTCTCTCAGTGCATAATGGGTAGACCATCTAGGGAGGATTTGTACAAGGATTTGGAAAACAGTCATGCAGGGTAAGAAGTCGTTTATGAGTTGTGGTCCACATTGCCCAAATCAAGAAAGTAAACAGATTGAAGTGTGAAGATAATAAATACTTCCTTTTTTGTAAGAAAATAAGGAAAGAGATCCCAAAAACCTAGACTGGTTTTAATCACCTAGTGCCTAAATTCGCTGGAAGGTCTGAGCCATTTTATGATTAGAAGAAAAAAAGAGTCAATGAGGAATTCAAATGAAATAAAGCTTTAGAAGACTGATATGGTGCAAGTGGATCTCCATGCAGCCATGACACTATTTGTTGTTTCTCACATGTGACTCTCCATCTCCTATGCCTTTGCACTGACCATGCTTGGAATTATTTTCTCACCTTTATCTCTTGGATTCCCTGGTTTTCTTCAAAACTCAACTCAAACTGTATTTTTCTCATGAAACTTTTCCTGAGTCCCCAGATGTCAATGAACTCCCTTCTCAACTCTACCTTGTATTCATTTTGTACATATTCTTTATATGCTTGTGTATGTACATGTTACCTTCCTTATTAGAATGTAAGATCCTTGAGGGTAAAGGCTATTCCCATTTTTCCATTGTATTCCCAGCACTTAGCACAATGCCTGGAACATAGCTGGTGCTTAATAAATGCTTATTGATTAATTGATTTTATGCATACACACACACACATATACATGTACAGATACAAACAGACATATGTCTGGTGGAAGAAATAAGGCAAATGTGGATTTGGTGATGATATTGTAATCATCGTATATATATCTGGTAGGAGTACTAAGAAGAATGTACTAAGAAGAGCTGTGGAGAGAAATGATGTGAATATCTGAGTATGTATTTAATAGAAAGAGTGGGAAACTATGCTATCACTCTTTGCGGATGATATGATATGCTTAGAGAATGCTAGAGAATTGAGTAAAAAACTACTTGAAATAATAAACAACTTTAGCAAAGTTGCAGGATATAAAATAAACCCACAAAAATCATCAGCATTTCTATATATTACTAACAAAGCCAACAGCAAGAGATAGAAAGAGAAATTCCATTTAAGGTTACTGTAGACATTATAAAATATTTGGGAGTCTACCTGCCAAAAGAAATGTAAGAACTATATGAACACAGTTACAAAACAATTTTCATACAAATAAAGTCAGATCTAAATAACTGAAAAAACATAAGTTGTCCATGGGTAGGCTGAGCTAATATAATGAAAATGACAATTCTACCTAAATTAATTTACTTATTCAGTACAATACCAATCAAACTAGCAAAAATGTTTTTATAGAGCTAGAAAAAATAATAACAAAATTCATCTGGAAGAAAAAAGGTCCAGAATATGAAGGGAATTAATGAAAAGAAATCCTAGGGAAGGTGGCCTAGCCATACCAGATCTAAAACTATATTATAAGGTGGCAATCATGAAAACTATTTGGCACTGGCTAAGAAATAGGGTGATGGATCAATGGAATAGGTTGGGTATATAAGACACAGTAGTCAATGACTATAGTAATCTACTGTTTGATAAACCCAAAGACCCCAGCTTATGGGGTAAGAACTCATTACTTCACAAAAATTGCTGGGAAAACTGGAAAATAGTATGGCAGAAACTGGGCATAGACCAACATCTTACACTGTATACTAAAATAAAGTCAAAATAGGTACATGATTTAGATATAAAGGCTGATACAATAAGCAAACTGGGAGAGCAAGGGATAGTTTACCTGTCACATTTATGAAGAATGGAAGAATTTATGACCGAACAAGAGATAGAGAACATTATGAAATGCAAAATGGATGATTTTTTTATTACATTAAATTGAAAAGCTTTTGTACAAACAAAGCCAATGCAACCAAGGCTAGGAGGGAAGCAGAAAATTGGGAATTTTTACAACCAATGTCTCTGATAAGGCCTCATATCTAAAATATATAGGGAACTGAATCAAATTTATAAGAATACAAGTCATTCCCCAACTGATAAATGGTCAAATGAATAGGCAGTTTTCAGATGAAGAAATTAAAGCTGTCTATGATCATATAAAAAATGCTCTAAATCACTACTGATTAGAGAAATGCAAATCAAAACAACTCTTAGGTACCACATCTCACCTATCGGATTGCCTAACAGGACAAAACAGGAAAATTATAAATGCTGGAGAAGATGTGGGAAAATTGGAACACTAATGCATTGCTGGTGGAGTTGTGAACTGATCCAACCATTCTGGAGAGTGATTTAGAACTTTGTCCAAAGGACTATAAAAATGTGTATACCCTTTGACCCAGCAATAGCACTTCTAGGGCTATATCCCAGAGAGATCATACAAATGGGAAAAAGACCCACATGTACAAAAATATTTACAGCAGCTCTTTTTGTGGTGGCAAAGAATTGGAAATTGAGGGGATGCCCATCAGTTGGGGAATGGCTGAACAAGTTGTGGTATATGAATGTAATGGAATATTATTGTGTTGTATGAAAGCAGGCAGACTTCAGAAAAACCTGGAAGGACTTATATGAACTGATGCTGGGTGAAGTGAGCAGAACCAGGAGAATATTGTGCACAGTAACAGCCACATTGTGTGATGACTGACTTTGATAGACTCAGCTCTTCTCAGCAGTACAAGGATCTAAGACAACTGCAAAAGACGCGTGATGGAAAATGCTGTCTACATCCAGAGAAAGAAGTATGGAGTCTCAATGCAGATAGAAGCGTATTATTTGCTCTCTTTCTCTCTTTTTTTGTTTTGTTTCTTCTTTCTCCCATTTGTTCTAATTCTTCTTTACAACATGACTAGTGTGAAATTACGTTGAATAAGAATGTTTATGTAATGGGCAGCTAGGTGGCGCAGTGGATAAAGCTCTGGCCTTGGAGTCAGGAGGACCTGAACTTAAATCTGGCCTCCGACACTTGACACTTACCAGCTGTGTGACCTTGGGCAAGTCACTTAACCCCAATTGCCTCACCAAAAAAAAAAATGCATATGTAGAGCCTATATCAGATTGCATGCTGTCTTGGGAAGAGGGGAGAGGAGGGAGGCAGAGAAAATTTAAAACTCAAAAGCTCATCAAAGTGAATATTGAAAACTAAAAATAAATAAATTGATTTAAAAATTAAAAAAAATAGCAAGAATGGAGTCTGCAGTGGGGAAGGAAGAAGAGAAGCAAGGATTGGCCTTGGTAATGTGGTGAACTAGGTACTATTGGTATTTGACATATGCCTTTGTTTTAAGGGGAAGTCCCTCCCCCCCCCCAACATACCACCACTCTCTAAAGCACTTCATTTGTGGTCTTATTTTCAACTTTTAAATTTTACTAAGCACCTACAAAAATCATTCTCTTATGGCTTATCATGGAATCACAGTGAAGCTACGTTCATGAAAGTAAAGAACATGCCTTGGCAGATCCTGCCTGGAAAGGCTTCAAGGTCAAGTTGATGACAGGTACAGAGTAGCTGCCTATTTCCTGAGGACCAGCCTCCTTCCTAAATTTGGAGATGCTTATCACCAAAAAGTTGGTCATCAGAAAATGACTATTTTTGGCTACAACAACTCATAATAATGTCAGTCAGTAAGTGTTTATTGAGCACCTACTATATTCCAGGCAATGTGCTAAGTGCTGGGGAAATGGAAAGGCAAAAGACAAATCCTGACATGCAGGAACTCACAATCTAATGGGAGTGACATATATTTACAGACAAGTTATATTCAGGATAAATGGAATATAATTTATCAAGGGGAGGATCTTGAATTATGAGAAGCGGAGAGAGGCTTTCTGAAGAAGGTAGGATTTTAGTTGGAACTCAAATGAAGCCAGAGAATCCAGGAGGTAGAGATAAGGAGGGAGGGCATGCCAGGCATGCATGAGGAACAGCCAGTGATAATGCCTGTATTCAGGAGATGACATGTCTTTTTGTAGAACAGCAAGGAGGCCAGTGTCACTGAAGCTTTAGAGTGGCTATGACCTTTGGATGAAGTTCCTATACTGATGGCATTGTGGATCCTTGAAGTATTGAAATCAATCATTTATTAGCTAATGTAGCATCAAAAATGGTTTAAAACACCTGATACCCATTTCTAGCTAGGGTTAGAGCACTGGGCCTGGAGCCAGGAAGACTGGAGTTTAAAATTAACCTCAGCCATTTACTAGCTGTTGTGACCTTAAATCATTCACTTAATCTCTGCCTCAATTTCCTCAACAGTGAAAAGGGGATCATAAAATCACTTACCTCACAGAGCTGTTGTGAGGGGCAAATGAAATATTTGTGAAATGCTTAGCAGAATGCCTGGCACAGAATAGGTATTTAATAAATGCCTTTTTTCCCTTCCTCTCATCTTTTTCTATGTCTCTTCTTTCCTCCTTCCTCCTTTTAGCCATCTCATCTGTCATCCATGTCAGCTTTCTTCTTTCCATTCACTCCACTATTCCCTCCAATCCACTCAATTTCTTGGAGCCAAATTATCCTCATTGGTCACAGGACTCTTGGCATCTAGTTGGAAGGTAACTTAGAGGCCTTTTAGTCCAACCTCCTCATTTTATAGACGAGGAAACTGAGACCCAGAGAAGAAAAGTGATTTGTCTAAGGTCACATGGGTAATAATTGAAAGGCAGGATTTTAACTTAGATCATATGACTCTAAGTTTAGTATTCTTTCCATGCTGCTTCATCTGAATGAATGAGTGAGCAAAACTCACATGGCTCATGATATCTGGCCAGCCCAGACCTTGCTATTATATTTCACATTCTATATGCCCCAGTTATTTTTCTGTTGTCTGTCCTACATGTTCTATGTTCCTCATGTACATTCTTGCTTCTTGTCCTTTATGGCTCTGAGAACTCTGCTCAAATGAGTACTACCACTGTTGTTGGAAAGAGCACACCAATCAATTACCTGTGGTTTCATTCACCCCCTCCCATGACTTCCAAGAACGAAATACCCTTCCTTAGATGTCACTCCCACATATATGTTGTCTCCTCTCATTAGAATACAGTAGAGACTATGCCTCTTTTGCATTTGTATGTTTAACACTTGGTGTGGCAATTGGCTTATGGTTGGCACTTAGTAAATGATTTTTATTCATTTATTCTATTCCTCCTTTTCTTCCTTCTAACTCCACTTCTCATTCTACCCTTACCTTCTTTTTTTAACCTATGCCTCTCTTTCCCCTTGATTTATATTTCCTGAAGTGAGAGGTAAGGAGATATAATGATGACGACGATGATGATGATGATGACAATAATGATGATTGTGATGATGGTGGTGATGGTGGAGGTGGTGGCTGGTGGTGGTGAGAGAAAGAGATGCTGGATGTTGAATCATGTCAATTTTTATTTTGTGCACTCTGTAGTATTGGCCCATTGAGTGCTTCATGTTTAACAATTTAAATGTGTGCTCTCTGAGGAAATGTTCTCGGGCTCAGGATTTAGTGTGCCATGTATGGCTAAAGACCTTGGGGAAGGCCTAGTCCAGTACATTGGGTATAGCCTCCATGAGTATTTATTGGAAGATATGGGTAAAATTGCACAGGACAAGAAAGCATGGATGGGTTGCAACTAGAAGGAGTGTAATTGATTCGTTGAAATATTAAAGAAGTACATGATCATCCTTCTCAGAATTCCTTGTTCATTGTTCAGGGGAAACATTATGTGTTGTGATTTCTTGTCCATCCTTTTCCTTGTCTTGCAATCCTTCAGAATTGAAGTGGGAATCAAAGAGAAAAGAAGACTGGAAGTGAGGTGGGTTCACTCAGTTCACAAAACCTTTATTAAGCCTACATTTGTTAAGACCTACTTTGTTCAGGTACCACACCAGTCTCAAATACAAAGACAACAGAGAAGAAGAAGAAGAAGAAGAAGAAGAAGAAGAAGAAGAAGAAGAAGAAGAAGAAGAAGAAGAAGAAGAAGAAGAAGAAGAAGAAGAAGAAGAAGAAGAAAAACTACCATACCTGTCTTTACTTACATACTCCTAGGGAAAGTGATGTGTACATAACCAAATGATTGCAAAAACACATGCAAATTGAACCAAAAGCAAAAGATGGGGGAGGCTTCTAAGAACTGGGGGAAGAGGATCTGGAAAGGTTTCATGTGGGAGGTGGTATTTGAAATGAATCCTAAAGAAAACTAAGAATTCTAAGAATCTGGGCCAGGATGCAATGCACATAGGGACGGGAGACAGTCTAGCCAAAAGCTCAGAAATGGGAAGAGGGAAGAATGGACAAGTGGACAAGAGGAAAGAGAAAGCCACTTCCCTGGGACTTGGCTTCTAGGCCACCTCCTTGGTAGCCAGAGTCCAGCTACAGCCCGTCTCATTAGGAAGCCACTCTCTCAATCCTCAGTCTTACTCTTCCTCATCAGCTTCCCCTTCCCAGTGACCCAGAGTCAATGAAATGACCAAGCTTTCAGGCTTCTCCTCACCCAGAAGAACCTTGATTTGAGCTGTTATCTCCACACTTCTGCTGGTCCTAAGAATGTTTCTATGTGCACAAAATAGCAACTGTAAGAATAGCAGAAGAGCTTTGAGGAAGCAAGGCCTTGATGAACCCCTTGAAGCCTACATAAGTGCATGAATTTAAAAGAGCAAATAGGTTAAACACCATGCTCAAAGCTCAGCCTCTAGTGAGGTGTATTTAGTAATTCACCCCCATTCTCTCCCTCCAACCCCATGACTTACAATGCCAGCTCATAGGAGGTTTTCTGACTGGAATGGTAATGGGTGTATCACAAGGACAGCTTTGCCAAATCGTTGGGCAGTGCTGTGAAATTTCTGCTTCCAGCCATTAGCTTTCAGTCCCCTTCTCTCATTGGCTCTAATCAACAAATCGGGAGTGCTCAGAGGAGCCGGAGCAGAACCAGGACATCTTCTTACAGTGGTTGTAGATAAACCTCAGGCAGGACAACCCCAGCCCAAGGAAATTCTCACAAACTACCTGTAAATATTCCACTCAGCTTTGTTTTTTTACCTGATTCTTAAGCATTAACCTGAAATAGTTTTATTAATCCAGTTCATATTTAGGGGGAAAGAACAAAATCAATTTCTCTAGGAGCAATCTTTTATTAAAACAATTATAATGGTGCTCTGTGTAGTAATTCAATTCAATTCACTTGGTTAGGAAATAGACCCATTCTTTTCAAATTATAATTATGCTTGCCAAATTCTGCTTAATCATAAATCTTCCCAGGCCTTCAAGATTAGACATCAAGCTCATAAATTTACAAAGAATGATGATGGAAATCCAAGATTATCACCATTTTGCAAACAGAATTTTTCATTTGTTCAATTTAACGTCATGAACAACAGGCCTGCTCAATACTGACCAGATCAACAGGTTTAACAAAACTGGTCACTGGTTGACAAATCATTGATTCTTTGCTAGTGAAAAATAGGATGAATTTTTCTACGACAAAAATCACTCCAAAGAGCAGTGAACTTTCCAGAGACCTTATCATGTCTCTTTTTTTGTGTCACTTTTTACACATTTCATTTATACAGCACCCTGCAAATCCAAAGTATCTTTTGAAATACAAAATTAAGCATCTTCTTTTATGGATGAAAGTTCTGAGATTAAAACTGATGTTTTAAATAAGCCAACCAAAATGCAATATCATGTCATTAAAAAGTAGAGTTCAATGTCAGAACAATCAGACGAGATAGCTTGGGATAACAGAGCAAGTACTTATGTTAGGAGTCAGGAGACCTGCATTCTAGGGTGACCTTAGCTAAATTATTTAAATTCTAGGCCTCAAATTCCATAACTAGAAAATGAGAGTTGGCCGGGATAACATACAATTTCTAAGGTTGTCTAAGTCTAGATGACCTCTAAGGGCCCTCACAGTTTTAAAATTGTATGAAATTACATTATAAAACAAGCTCTCTTCCTAAAGACCTGCAGACATAGAGACTCCAAAACATAAGCAATGCACTCATTCTTTTTTCAACCAGAAAGAGTTGCGGGATCTTAGAGTTGGAAGGAATCTTATATAAACTCTAGTTCAATGTCTCATTCAATGAAAAAAGTTCCTCCCTTCCTTCAAAAATATTCAGTCCTTCTCTATCACTTCTAAAATATAGCTCTTTTGTTTAGCATTTAAAATCCTCCACAAATCGGCTCCCATCAACCTTCCCAATCTCCTGCCCCTGACACCACCTATGTGCTCACTGTCAAAATGGCCTGCTAGTTGTCCCATATACAAACCTTTCCATGTCTGAAATGTATACTCTCTGCCTCAGTAAGTCACAAAATCCCCATTGCTTGAAGTCCACTCAATTCATCAGTGATTTATCCAGCACACTTGGTACAGTCAATGGCTTCCTCCAAATCAGAGCTCAGGTCCCACATCATACATGAAGCATTTCCTCTTCTAGTTATCCTCTTCTCCCAGTAGAGTTTAAGCTCCTTGAGGGCAGGGACTGCTATATTTTTGTCTTTGAATGCCTGGATTCTAGTGCACTGTCTTGCACATAGTAAGTCTTTTGGAGACATTTGCTGAATTATTTTGAATTCAAGGAATAGGGATTTTACCACTTATCCATTTTCAATAGTCTTTAATATTTAGCCATTTCTGAAGCATTCTTTACCCTAAGAACAAACAAACAAACAAACAAACAAAATCTTTCCCTCTGCACTTCTAAACCTCCACATATTATCTCTACTCTTGCTTCTCCTCTGCTGCCAAATCTCTAGAAAGAATAGTCTCCTCACAACATAACCACCTACTCAGGCTTCACCCTCTTGAAACCTGGCTTCCATCCTCGGCACTCCACAGAAATTGCTCTCTTGAAGGTTCCCACTTATTTTCTAAATACCAGGCCCAAGGGTGTTTTCTTAATTCTCACCTCCTTGAACTCTCTGCAAATAATTGATGTTCTTTCTCAAACCGTCCTTGGTACACTCTTCATCTGGCTTCTTTGACAAATATGCAAGCTCTTCCTAACCTGGCCCCTTCTTGCCTCTCCAGTTTTCTCACACCTTACTCCCATTCACATACCTGCAATTTAGTGATGCTGGCCTTCTAACTGTTCTTGAACATAACCCTCCATCTTTCGACTGAATTTTTCACTGGCTGTCCCCCATGTCTGGAATTGTATCTCTCCCCATTTCTGCTTCCTGACTTCCATGACTTCCTTCAAGCATCTTTAGTTCACATTTCTGGCTTCAAGTAACATTTCTATGTGAGTGACTCCTAAATCTTTATCTCTAGAGCCAGCTTTTCTCCTGAGCCACAGATCTATATTTGTGACAGTCTGTAAGATCCCCGCCCTCCCCGTGTTCTACTAACACCTCAAATTCACTATGTTTAAAATCAAACAAAATCTAATCTGATCTAATCTTGGATCTAAAACTTTCCCATCTACCACTTTTCCTGTTTCTATTATTGACACTATCATTGCCCCAGTTACTCAGGCTTGGAACTAATATTTCTTTTATTGGTCTCCTTTACATTCTCACTATCACCTTTAATGGACCACCATAATAACCTCCTACTTATTTTCTCTGCTTTTTAAAAAGTTAGTATTTATTAAGCACATACAAAGTTCCAGGCAAAATGCTTTGGCAAATATCTCATTTGATCCCCTCAACAACCTTGAGAAGGGGTAAATGCTATTATTGCCTCCCATTTTACAAATGAGGAAACTGAGGCAAATAAAGATCAAGTGACTTGTCCAGGATCATACAGCTGATAAGCATCTGAAGTCTGATTTGAATTCAGGTCTTCCTGACTCCAGGTCCAGTGCTCTGTCTACTGCCTCACCTAGCTTAGCAGCCTCTTAAGTTATTTCAGTTTATATCTACAATCCATCTTCCACATAACGACCACTATAATCTTCCTAAAGGGTATCTTGCTTTACCACTCCTCTGCTCACAAATCCTGAAATGGATCTTCAGTGTCTATTCAAAAAAGTTGGCCTGACCTTCCACAATCTGGCTTTAACCATTTATCAGACTACTCCTTTCAGGTATTATGCAGTCAAGCAAAATTGGACTACCCACTCATTCCTGTGCTTACCAGGCCCTTTCCTATCAATCTACTTAGTTCCAAACATAAACGTGGCAAACTGGCATGTCTCCAGATGAGAGTTACCAGAAAAGTACAGAGTCTGGAAAAGATGGCATTTAAGGACAGATGAAGAAAGTGGAGATGATTAGTTTGGAGAAGATTTGAGGGAAATTCTATTTCTCTTCAAATATATTGAGCCCATGACAAAACAGGAAAATGATAAATGTTGGAGAAGATGTGGGAAAATTGGAACACTCATGCATTGTTGGTGGAGTTGTGAAATGATCCAACCATTACGGAGAGTAATTTGGAACTATGCCCAAAGGGCTATAAAAATGTGCATACCCTTTGACTCAGCAATAGCACTTCTAGGGCTATATCCTAAAGAGATCATACAAATAGGAAAAGGACACACATGTACAAAAATATTCATAGCAGCTCTTTTTGTGGTTGCAAAGAATTGGAAATTGAGGGGATGCCCATCCATTGGGGAATGGCTGAGCAAGTTGTGGTATATGAATGTAATGGAGTACTATTGTGCTATAAGAAATGTGAACAGGCTGACTTCAGAAAAACCTGGGAAGACTTATATGGTCTGATGCTGAGTGAAGTGAGCAGAACCAAGAGGACTTTGTACACAATAGCAGCCATGTTATGCAATGACTAAGAATGTTAAACTGAACCCTTCTCAGCATTATGAGCATCTAAGACATCTCCAGAGGCCTCGGGATGGAAAATGCTATCCACATCCAAAGAAAGAACTATGGAAGTTGAATCGCTATCATTTTTTTCTCTTCTGTTGAGTTTTGTTTCCTCTTTCTGATGGTTCCTCCTATTGGTTTTAATTTCTACTTCCAACTTCACTAATGTGAAAATATGTTTAATAGGAATGCAAATGTATAGCCTATATCAGATTGTGCGCCATCTTGGGGAGGGTGGTGGGGAGGAAGGGGGAAGAAAATTTTAGACTCAAAAGCATATAGAAGTGATTATTGATAAATCAAAATAAATTAATAGAATTAAAAACAAATATGTTGAGCCTAAATCCAGAATTTAAGTTTCATCCCCATTGAATTTCATCCTGTTAACTTAATTCATTGTAATAACATGTTGCAACACTTTGAATCTTAGAATAACAGAATCCAAGGACTGGAGGGAACTTTGCATGTCAAACCTCTCACCAGATACAGGAATTCTTTCTATAACACAATGAGGAGGAGGAGGAGGAGGAAAAAGAGGATAACTTACATAGCATACTTTATCCCTTTGACAACATGATGGATGGAGTTTGGGATTTGGAGTCAGGAAGATCTGAGTCTCAATCTTGCCTCAGACAGTCACTTCATCTCTCCTAGCCTCAGTTTCTTTATGTGTAAAGTGGAGATAATAACAGTAGTACATGCATGAGCTGCAATGCTCAAAGTGAGATAATGTATTTTAAATACACTTTACCAACTTTAAAACCCCATATAAATGTTGGTCTTGGTCACTTCATTTTCTCAATGTTCTCTTGTGATGCCTAGAACTAAAATCATGCTCCCTTTGTGCTCTGACCGGTAGAAAACACTGGCGTTTCCATCATCCTTATCTTGGACATCACAGTTCTGCAAATGCAGCCCAAGATTGTAGCAGCTTTTTAATATACTATTGACTCATATTAATCTTTTAATGTACTAACCCCCTCAGGTATTTTCTTTATGAACTGTCCTTATACCACATTTCAGTAACTTGTACTTAGGGACCAAAAAAAATCATGTTTACAAGTAATGGTTTTTTTCCTATCAAATTCTAATCTATTTGATTTCCGCCCTTATACCGGGCTATCAAGATCCCTTTGAATCCTAATTCTGCTGTACAACATGTAGACTACCTCTTTCAGCTTTGGATCATGTGTAAATTTCATCAGTGTGCCTTCTTCGTCTTTGCTCAAGTCAGAAATGTGAACCAGGGCAAGAATGAGGTCAGAGCCTTTATATCCCTCCCTGGAAAACTCCATCCAGGTCAACATCAAACCAATAGCCACTTTTTGGGGATATGTTCATTCAACCAGTTGTGACTCTACTTACCATCCAGCCCTTGTCTTTCCATCTTGTGCATCAGAACATTATCAAAGACCTTCCTAAACATCAGATACACTGCTTCCATTGCATTCCCCTCATCTGCCAGTCTAGCAACTCTAGGAAAAGAAATCTGTATTCTGTCAGTCTATGTATTAGCTATCACTCTTGGCTGTGTGCCATCCACAAACTTGATCAACTGTCCATCCATGCCTTCATTTAAGTTAATGCCAGGCTTGTTCATCTGTAGTTTCTGGGATCCTCTTATCAAAAATTCAATTTATTTATGAATTCTATGTCAATTTCCTCTTGAGGAACATTAAACAGCAAGTCCTCATCCTTCTCAGAAAGGACCTTCAGATCCTTGAAAACAATAATTATCTCAGCCTTCTCTTCTCCAGGCTAATTACTCCCTGAGTCAGGGCAGTACTGTTAAAAGAGTGCTGGATTTAGAGTCAGAGGAGGTGAGTTTGAAGCCTAGTTCTATTACATACCAGCTGCATGATCTTGGGCAAGTCATTTAGCCATCTGTACCTCAGTTTCCTCTTTTGTAAAATTAAGCTAATCTGGGATATAAAGAACTGAAACACTTCAACTACCTGGTAGCTTTTTCTTTTAGTTAATTCATAGAAACATCCAAGACTGGAAGTTGAAAGGGACCCTATCCATTATTTAGTCCAACTTCCATTTTAGAGATGATAAAACTGAGACCCCCTGACTTGGCCAGGATTTGAACACACACTCTCTGACTCTAAAAATCATCATTCTTTCTACTGAACCATGCAGGCTATGACAGGCTATTGTACCACATGGCTTCTCAAAGATAAAAGCCTCCATCCTGTCCTTCTAAAATCAAATGTTTCTTCTCGTGTCTTCCATTGGTCAAGGAGTACAAGCAAGGCATGGGGTCTTTGATAAGGTCTCTGACATTCTACAGCATGGCAGCATCACAGATCATAGATTTAGAGCTGGAAGAGCCCTTAGGGGCCATCAAGTCCACCTCCCTTATTTTACAGATGAGGAAACTGAGGCACAGAGAGGTTAATTGACTTGCCCAGGGTCACACAGCTAAGTCAATATCTGAGGTGGGATTTGAATACATATTTTTGTGACTCAGTGTCCAGTACTCTATGCCCTCACATAAGTGCTTGGGTTCTTAACCTTTTGTCTGTGAACTTCTAGAAAATTTTTTGATAATTTTATTTAATAGAATTATTTTCCTTTGCAAACCTGTTATTTTATTTTGTGAATGCAAAATGTCATTCCAAGAAAGGGTCCATAGGCTTCAGCAGACTGACAAATGAGCCCATGACACAGAAAAGGTTAAGATGCCCTGCATTAGTGGATGGAAGCATGACTCCCCAGCACTGGTACACTAAGTGAGCCATTTAGTCATTATCTACTGCTGGAGGGTATTGCCATCAGCACTTTTTGTATTTCAGCACACAAGGGCAAAATTCTAGCTGCCCCCAACTATTTATATTTCATTTTCTTCTTCATATCTCTTAAAAAGGTACAGTGACCAAAATTCGACCCAGTCACTCTGATGAAGTTTGATTAATACTGGGTGATTTTAAAGTATTTTTGTAACTTTCCACCTCAATAACTTTAGGCTTACTTGTGAACAAGGTACACTGTAACTGGCATACAAAAACTGAAATCTTAAAGTCTTAGAAATAATTGAGTTTAGTTTTTTAGCTTTCAGCCTAACTGTCAAAATTCATGACACATTTTTCAAACCAATTTCCAACTCATTGAAAACATTCCTTGTGTCACTTAATAAAGAAACAATAATTAACCTGTCCAATACAACACGAATACTTTAAAAACTTTGAGAATTCACCTTTTATATGTCTCTACAGCATATTTAAGTTATGTGTTATTAAAGGTTTAAGTTACACAATGACTTTATAACCACATTGTATTTGGCACAGAAGATTTTCTTTGTTATCCTTCCATCGTCCCAATCATATCAATTTCTGTAGTCGTTCTTGATACCCAAGCCCCAAACAAGCTAAAATCACTGAGTCATTAGTTTGCAGTCAAATGAAATGACTGGGTATTTTCCCCACTAATATGAGCTTTCTTTTTCTTTTTTTGCACTTAATAGTATTTTATTTTTTCCAATTACATGTAAAGGTAGTTTTCAGCAATCATTTTTTGTAAGACTTTGAGCTCCAAATTTTTCCCCCTTCCTCCTTCCCCTCCCTTCTCCCCAAGACAGCAAGCAATCTGATATAGGTTATACATGTACAATCATGTTAAACATATTTCCACATTAGTCATGTTGTGAAAGAAGAATCATACCAAAAGGGAAAAACAATGAGAAAGAAAAAAAAACAGAAAAAAGTGAAAATAGCATGCTTTGATCTGCATTCAGACTCTAGTTCTTTGTCTGGATATGTATAGCATTTTCCATCATGAGTCTTTTAGAATTCTCTTGAATCATTCTACTGCTGAGAAGAGCTAAGTCTATCAAAGTTGGTCATCCTATGATGTTGCTGTTACTGTGTATAATGTTCTCCTGGTTCTGCTCACTTCACTCAGCATCAGTTCATGTAAGTCTTTCTAAGTTTTTCTGAAATCCACCTGCTCATCCTTTCTTATACAACAATAGTATTCCATTACATTCATATACCACAACTTATTACTGGGTCCTTTTCTTTAATACTGTCCCTATCATCTGTGTATATATTTTTATTATTCTGTCATCATCTTCCTCTTCATCATGAGCAGTTAGGTCCTAATTGCACATGGCTGAATGTGTCCCTATTGAATTTTATTCTGTTTTTGTTGTGCTGCGTGGGGATGGTCTCACCCAGAGATGCCCATGTCTAAGGGTGCTGTGTGTCTCTGTCAGAGTCTGCCAGTATTATGGAGGGAAAGTCAGTCCTGAAATATTTAACAAGTAACATGTGGGCACCAGGATATCTTTTCATACCTCGCTCCTCAGATGAGCCATGTCTTCCTCAGGACAGGGAAGCATAAAAGATAATCATTAGATGTGTGAGTGTAAGGAGTGTGAGGATGGGGTGGGGGGGAACTTCAGAGAGATCTATAGCCTGAGAAAAATACAGAGAATTGTAAGATGATATGGGAATAGCTGAAACACTCCATGAAAAACTGATAGATACCAAGATAAAAACCATGAAACGTCCCTCCTCAGAGATCCTGGGTCCTGAACACTCAAGTCCTGATTTGGCCAAGGTCACATTCCAGAGTCCCAACCACCCTGACATAATGTCATCTGCATATTTGATGAGCGCATTCTCAGTTTCTTTATCTAGGCCATCAATAAAGATATTGAACCAGACACTGTTAAGAACTTTTCCCTTTGGAGTATCACTCAATCTGTCTGCCCAGAATGACCCTGAATTTGTGGTCTTCTGTGAGTGTGATTTGAGTCAGCTGCTCTCCTCAACCTAACATCACATACACATAAGAAATAAAAATAATAAGGTAGTTGTTATAGCAAATTGAGAAACCACTCAACCCTTTGATCCTGCCATATACAAATGATAGAAAACCAGTACTAAATTAATATTAAATGCACCACTAAAGCAGTAACCATAATGGCTATTGCTTACACGGTGCTTCAAAGTTTGCGATGCCCTGGGGACAACTTGGGGCAGCGGTAAGAGCCTGGACTCTGAAATCAGAAGACCTTGGTTTGAATCACGACCCTGACACTTGCTCCTGAATCACCTGTGTGACCCTAGATACATCATTTACCTTCCTAACCAATAAAAAGATGGGGTTATACCAGATGGCCTTGGAGTTTCCCTCCAATTCCAAACTTATAACAATACAATGCTTTCCATGTGTTATCTCACTTGAGCCTTACTGTTATTACTTTGTGACATGGATAGAGTGAATTAATGAATGAATGAACAAAAAGCCACTCAACTGGTGATTACCACATGTGAAGCACTGAAAGTGGAAAAGCAGACAGAACACAGAAGAATTGATAACAATAAAAGCTAATGATTATTAATTTTAAGGATTATAAAATACATATTATTCCATCTCATTCTTACAGCAAGGCTGAGAGGTAGGAGCTATGATTATCCTCATTTTACAGAAGAGGAAAATGAGGCAAGCAGAGGTTAAAGGACTGGCTCAGTGTGGTCATCTGCTCACAGTCACCCAGCTAGTAAGTGTCTGAGACTGAATTTGAACTCAGATCTTCCCGACTCCCAGCCTAGTGTTTTATCCTCTATCTGTGCCACTTGCCTGCTTATGATAATGTATGGAGGTGGCACACATAGAAAGGACATGTCAGCACATGGTGGATAGAAAGGCCTTATGGTCCTTAGGGTACAGTGGCAAAGCAAACAATAATGTGTCGTCTTGGACGCCATGTCTGTTTTTGGTGTTGAACCATTTTAGAGTGCCTTTTACAAGGACTTTGGGGGCAAGAACTTTCTTCCCTGGGTCTTTGGGAGCTATGGCCCAAGCCCCAACTCTTCAAGGATCCCATGGATCTACAACAGCAGTCTGGGGCTGCTGCTCTTCTTTGGGCTCTTGGCTTCAGAATCTTGGCCCTTCTCCATCAAGACCTAAAGGTAGGGCAGGGGGTGGTCATGGTGACTTGGCCCATCTAATATATGTCCCCCCTCCCCCCATCTCTCCTTCCCAGTTTATGGATAAGGAAACTGAAACTCAGACAGGTTGTGATTTGTTCATGGTCATATGGCTGGCAAGAGGCTTTGAACTAAAGATTTCTTAATGCCAGGTTTAGTCCAGCATCATCACTGCCTCCCTCTATTTCACATCTTTTGTGTCATTTAGTTTTCAAGTTTTCAATCTTTGGTTACATATAAAATCTCAAGTCAAATTAGTTTAAGCGGTAATTATAACCAAATAACTAGACACAAGGAGAAACGTTAAAAAAAAAACAGGAACACCTCCACTGGGATGGCATACATTCAATCCTACATTGACTATGTTAAACATTTAAAGGTCTATAATCCCATTTTTAAGAATTAACACAGCACATGTTTCTATCTATAACAATCCCTCTCATTCATTTCCTTGGGGGTAGGAGAAACAATAGGCCCACGTGGGGGCCCTGTCCACAGCTTGTCAGAGGTTTGCCTGTTTAGCCATTTTGGGCAACTTAATTCTCAAGTGGCACTTGAGAATCCACATGTTTTGGATGTGAATTTAATACCTTTCCCTCCCCCTCTGGCTCCTGACTCTTCAATAGTAGCCCCTGACATGGGCCCTGTGATTGCCCCGTGTTTCAAAACTGACTTTCCTCATAAAAAGGGATGCCCACACTGGCATTCATCTCTGGCAGAGTTTGGAATGTAGAAAGTCAGATCCTGCCTCCAGCGTTAGAGGGCAGAAGTAAGCAGTCTAGATTCTAGCAAGGAGAGATTTAACTAGGAACATGGGACTGGGTTAGAATGGGAGTTGTAGAGGAAGGAAAGAAGAAAGGAAGAAAAGAAGGGAGAGAAGGAAGGAAAGGGAGGGAGGGAGGAATGAAGGAATGAAAGAAGAGAGAGAAGGAAAGGAGGAAGAGATGAAGGAAGGAACAAAAGGAGAGAGAGAAGGGAGGGAGGAAGGAAGGAAGGAAGGAAGGAAGGAAGGAAAGAAGGAGGGAAGGAAGGAAGAAAGAAAGGAAGAAAAGAAGGAAGGAAAGAAGGAGGGAAGGAAGGAATGAGGAAAGGAAGGAAGAAAAGGAAGGAGGGAAGTTTCTTCATATGTAAAATGAAGGGGGTGGGAATTGACTAAATGATGTCTAAGGTCCTTTGCAACTCTCCTATAATCACATTCCTATGGTCATCTGCCCAACCCCTTACCCATCTTTAGAAATTGTCACTTTATCAAAGATTAGTCTCACTGATAGTTGTTGAAAAGATTCTTATGACACAGAGACCCTCGGCCCTAAGCAGATGGGGGTGGCTGCCCTGGTGCTGTTAGTGGAACAGCCAAACATCCCTGGACTATGTGATTCAATAAAGTTCCACAGCTGTAAAGGCCTCTCTGGCTTGTGGCCCAACGTATGTGTATGTGACATCTCCACCTGCATCCAGTGGGCAGCTACCACAGTACACAAATGCACCAGGCCCATGGGTGTTTTTCTGGTGTTTATATTATAGATCATCTAAGTGTAAGACTGAGAATGGTGACATGGGGAATTCACCATGCTCACCTACAAAGGTAAAACTGCCCTGTGAAGGACCATGTGGATCATTTCACCCATTCATGTCTTCAGCCCTTATCCAGCACTATGCTAGGGGCAAGGAAATGGGATGACCCTGGAGGGGGGGAGGTGCAGGGATGAATAATGACTAAGATACCATTCCTGCCTTCAGGAAGCTTACAATCTAGTATTAGATAAGACCTGTAAAAATATAGACAATGCAAAGTGCAATAATGATAATGATATTGATACAGCACTTCAAAGTGAGCACAACACCTTTTATACAATAGTTCATTTGGGCTTCCATCTCACCCTGTGAGTCAGGTAGTACAGGGCCCCACTTACATTTACCCACATTTACCAGAAAGTAAAACCGAGGCTCATAGAGTTGAAATGACCTATCCAAGATGACATAGCTAGCATCAGAGGCAAGTTTTCCTAATTCCAAGCTGAGCTCTCTATCCATTATGCCACCCCACCTCCCTTTCAGATACTTAGTCTCATTTGATCTTCACAACAACCTGGTGAGGTATCTTAAACAAATGTTATGCTCCCCTTTTATTACTTATTTGTTACTAAAATCCAGACACATGCAGTAACTTGCCCACAGTCACCCAGCCAAGCAGTGGTAGAGTTGGAACGTGAACCCAGGGCTTCTGACTCCAACTCTATTGATTGTTCATGGTATCACATCATTTATTTTAGTGCATTAAGAAACCTGTGTTGATGTCTCCATTGGCTACCACAAAAATAATTTTATCTGTTCTTTTTTACAGATTATTATCAATAACCTTTAATCAACAGTGCTATCTTTCATCCTGAGGATTTCCTAAGTAGTATGTAAGGACTAAAGTAGTAAGGAGGAAAAGGAATAAAAATATAAACATTTTCCTGCTAAGTGGTACTCAACGTGAATCTCATCTGTCGTTACTCTTACCCATGGTAGGTATACCTTTGAGGAATGGAAATAAATTAAATAGAATTACTGGAGGGACATGACCTGTAGCTGACAGCCAGCTAACCTAAAAATAATGGGTCAGATCTATTCTTAGCAAATAATTGATTTTCTGGAATCTTTACTCTGTAGACAACTCTCAAGTATTTGTGTTGATGAGGAACAAGGATGGTGTCGATTAATGAAATCCACAGGTAATAAAGAACTTCATTCTGTCAATTAGTTTGGGTCTGTGTATGTGGAACTGACTGGTCGGAGACTGGTTAACAAGTTACTATGAGACAAAAGCATGAGAAGTGAAAGCGAAGCTGATTTAGGAAGTCAGAAGAAGGAAACAGACAGCTTTTTTGGGGGGGATGAATGTGGGGGAAAGGAGAGATCAAGGGAGGTTTCCTAAGGAAGTAGTGATTTTTTTACTGTGTTCTAACTTCTTTTAAAATTATGATTCTGTTCTCTTCATATAAATATGGTCAATCTAAACACATACATTTGACTGTGTTTAATTGTGGTCAGAGAGTGCAAGCTTATTGAAGCTCTGTTTGATTGATGTCACAGAATATAACTGGCTAGGATATTTCCTTTCTGGTTTAAGGTAAAGACTTCTATCTCTGGCCAAGTCTTAGAGGCTTATTTTTTTAAATCAATAACTCTATAAACTCAAAAGAACAGAAGTAGTATCAGCTGCCTAACAGCTGTATAATATATATCAATGGTAGCTGCTAGACTGGTGTTTGTAAAGTGCTTAGCATGGTGCCTGGCACATCGTTGGCACTATATAAATGCTTATTCCCTTCTCTTTCCCTTCCCCTTCCCTCTTTAAAGGGGCAGAGAAGGGATTACAAGGATCTCGGATCATTGTCTTTGAATGTATATGAACCTGGGCATGGCTGATAAAATCTCCAATTCTGACTCTAGTGAAAGAAAGGAAAGAGGAGGAGAAGAGATCGTGGTGCCCAGTCTCTGAAGCAAACAAAGTCTCTGCCCTTTTTCTGAGGTGGTTGTGCAAAGGGAAGGCCCTGACTTGAGCCACCCTCATTAGCTGGTCTGGGAGCATTCAGCCCTTCTACCTTTCCGTTGAGAGAGGAAATGAAGACCATCACCATTTAGTCAACTTGCCACGTTGATACCTATAGACTACATGAGCAGAGACTACATGCAAAGTAGGTAGTGCTAAGCATCCTCAATACTCTTTTTGGCCTTGAGAGAGAGATAGCAATATGCCCTTCTGGGTGCCAAGAGGTAAAAATCATTCATTTGCTTCCTTCTTGCGTCTTTCCCTTCATTCAGTTAAGGTTACTCTGTGACTTTTCAATAGACAGTCCCCAAACTCCTACCTTTCTTCAGACTGTCCTTCCCTACAGAAGAAAAAAGTAAAAGGTAGAATCAGGTAAGTGATTGCCCCCAAACTCTTTCTAATGATTTATTGAAAAGAATCAGTAAGTAGGGAGAAGAACTGGAGATAAATTTAAGGCCAAGTTTTGTAGAGTAGGCTAGGAGGAAAATCTCTGAATTTGAAAGGGAGTGAGGAAGGCAATTTTTCTTTCCCAGGCAACAGAATTAAGGTTAGAGGCAAAGATCAGGAAAGGGAAAATCAACTGTTTTGTTCTCCATTCTCATCTTTAAATGAGGAAATGGGAGTTGAACTAGACCAGAAAATTTCTAAGGTCCTTTCCAGCTCCAGATCTTACAACCCCATAATAATCTATCCTCTTTATTAAGATCTCGGAAAAGAGAGTATACCACAACCTCCCTTAGCAAGCCATTACAATTTCTAATAACCCAATAGTCAGGAAACTATTTCTGATACTTTAATGAAATCCACCATGTTTCAGTTAAATGATACCACTAGGGTACAGACTCATTGACAGTATGGGAGAGAATTAGGCAACTTGCCAAAAATGTCCATATTACTTTGCAGACCACCAGGCAAATGCCCTTTAAGAGAACTCATTTCTGGCATAGAGTCAGCAATCATAATCTGTGTGGTATTTCACATCTCTCAGATGTTTGACATTGATCTTCCAAAGGCAAGTTCTATATTCCCAGT
The DNA here is from genome assembly GCF_003287225.1 of Phascolarctos cinereus. Lineage (NCBI taxonomy): Eukaryota > Metazoa > Chordata > Mammalia > Diprotodontia > Phascolarctidae > Phascolarctos > Phascolarctos cinereus. Next base: position 20,880,258 of record NW_027555736.1, read on the forward strand.
TTAATCATGATGTTTGCTCAAGTGGAAGGCAAAAAGAAAGCATTTCAAAAGTGTTCGTTAAGACCAAAAAGAAATATACCCAAAATACCAACTTGTAGCCCAGGATGCATTCACCGTTACCCAGAATTTCCTGAATCAAAAGAAAAATTACAGATCTTTGTAGTATTTCAGTGGTTAGAAAAACGTACTATAAGTAACTACTTGGAAATTCTATAATATGAAATACCATAGTCATAAGTTCAAATCTGGCTTTAGATACTAGCGAGCTGTGTGACCCTGAGCAAGTCACTTCACCTTGTTTGCCTCAGTTTCCTCATCTGTAAAATGAGCTGGAGAAGGAAATGGCCAACCATTCCGGTATCTTTGCCAAGAAAATCCCAGATGGGGTCACGAACAGTCAGACACGATGGAAATGACTCAACAACAGTAAGGTTCTGATCACTGTTCCTCATCAGAGAAAAGAGCACCCCAATCTTTACATCCCAGGCTTGCCCCCTTCCTGCCAGCTGCCAGCTCCACAATGAGCATGCACAGCAAACAGCAAAGAAACCCAATTATCCCAAGCTGGTCACAAAACAGGAATCGGACAAAGTCTACATAGGAGAACACATACCGGATAACATAGATTGAAGCAACTTCCTCACTGGGAATTAATTGACCCAGTTCCATCTAGAGACAGAGTCGCAAATCTTACCCAAGGGGAAAATTTCCCAATGTCTCTAGCTAATATATCGAGCTGAGGATAGGGACATGATAGAGATTTCCAACTCCTCACCTATTGGCTTCTTCCCAGAGTCTTTCTCTCCCTTCAGTCACATGAAGATCCATTTGCATCAAAAACCTTTTCTCTTAAATCTGGAAGTCAGAAGACCCAGGATCTCTCTTCTATAGCACTCATTAGCTCCACCCTGACCCTCACAAGGGCACTGGACACAGATCTCCACCAAAGAGCAGAGAGTCCTTTATCAACGGGCCCTCTCCCAGTGGGAAGACAAGGTATCCCCAGAAGGCTTGAAAGCACCCAGTGCCCTTCCTAAAGTTCCTCCTCTCCATAAAGCTCTAATGTATAAGGAAGCACATCATTATCCCTGGAACAACTCGATCTCCACTCCTGAATAGTCAGGGACCCAAAAGTTCCCTGTCTTCTTAGCCTAAATGTGGCACAGAGCTGTCCAAATCCCTCCTCAGAGAAGCAAGTACCATGAAAGACCTGTACTCTAAGAATGACAAGTCGCCAAAGGGACCTCGCCTCCAGTGGACGACTCTCAGACCTCGTCACTGAGCCCTGGTCTGCCCCCTGAACATCACTACTGCATCACCAATTGAGTACTGGATATTTCAAACTGGGTAACCCGGAGGGTTCAAACTCAGTTTGCCTAAAACTGAATTTACCTTTCCTCCATTTCCCAAACAGCCCTATTTCTATGCAGAGTGCTGTTATCCTTCTGGCTTTTCAGGTTCATGATCTTGGCATTGCCTCGGATTCCTTACTGTCCCTTACCCCCATATCGGGTCAGTTGTCAAATGTTTCCATTTCTACATTCACAATATCTTTTGCACACTACTCCTTCCCTCCGCCCCCATAGCTATCGCTCTAGTTCAGGCCCCATCACTTCTCATCTAGGTTATTGTGACAGCCTCTAGTTGGTATCCCTGCCTCCAGTCTCCCCCTACCCTTCACACTTGCTGCCAAAATAATTTTCCTTAAATGTAGATCCTACATGTGTCTCCTGTTCTCAACCAACGTCATTGACTACCTGTTGCCTCTAGGATCAAAACCAAACTCCTCTCTTTAGCTTTTAAATCCCTATAAAGCCTGGCCCCAACCAATCCTTCCAGCTTCATCAGATATTACTTTACATGCTACACTGTGTGATCCAGCCAAATCAGGCTGTAAACCACTCGTAACACGCCATCTCTCCTTTACGTGTCTTTTCACCGGCCATCTCCCATTCTTGAAATCTGCTCCTTATTTACCTATACCTTATCGAGTCCTCTTCCTTTAAGGTGGGGATTCTTAACCCAAAGTCCAGGGCCCCCAACAGGTCTGTGGATAGATTTCAAGGAGTCCATGAAATTGGATGAGGAAAAGCTACGTATTTATTTTCACTAACCTTCGGTTTCATTTGTAATCTTATGTATTTCATTTTATGCACTTAAAAACATGATTCTAAAGATAGGCTCACAGGTTTCACCAGATTGTCAGGAGGTAGCTGACCCAAAGAAGAGTAAGGCCATTTGTTTCAAACATCATCAGCTTCATGAAACCTTTTGTGCCCTCTATCTCAAATTGCCTTGTATTTAACTACTTTGTGTATGTGTATGTGTGTGTGTGTGTGTGTGTGCGTGTGTGCACGTGTGTATAAACTTTATAATTATGAAAAAAGTAAGTAGTATGAGATGGAAATTTGTGATTTCATATAGAATTCTCTTTTGTGTGTGTTGTGCTGTATAAAGAAATGTTCTTTTTTGGTTTAAACATCCAGAATAATATATTTTTTTAAAAATTTTACATTTATGGTGTACATTTTTTAATATACTTATTGTCTCCTTCCACTAGAATGTAAGCTTCTTGAGAGTAGGAATTTTTTTCAGTATTTTCATTTGTATCTCCAGAGCCCAGGACAGAACCTGACCCATAGTAGATATTAATAAATACTTACTGATTAATTAATTAATTGACTGATCTCTGCACTGCTTGGAAGCTGCATTACCCCCTGACTGATATGACCAATAGGAGGATGATCTTAAAATCAGACAGATCTTCCAGGAACACTGTGAGGAATCATGTGCTCTAGGATGTTGGTGTCTGGGACAAAACCCTGATGGCTCCAGCCTAGTGACGGCTCTGCTATTTCCTCTTGAAAACACCCTTGTAGATGACTATAACAGCTATCTGCTTATCTCAGCTGCTCTTGGGCAATAGGGAGCTCTTGGAAATGTTCCCTTTAGGCCTGCTTACCTTCTACTTCTCCCCTCAACTAGGTTAGCCTTCATTTTTATCAGCCAAATATCAAAACCAGCCTTCTTCAGCAAACACAGACTCATGGGCTTGTAGACTTAAAGAGCCAGCTCCAGAAGGGACCTCACAGACCATTCAGACCAAAGCCCACATGTGGCAGATGAGAAAACTGTAAACCAGGGAAGTGACTTGACCAAGGTCACACAGGTGGCAGAGGCACTTACTGCCTGGGATCTGGGGACACCAAATTCCTCACTCCACATTAAACATTTCTCTCTCTAGCTCACATTCTATCCAGCCCGGCCAGGGCTGACGTGAATCACATCTTCCTTACCCCTACAAAGCCTGCTGAAGCATCATCTGGTGTGTCAATATAGGTTCAAGAGGGAGGGAATGTAGAACTGTTTGACCGTATGTCATGAGTCTACCTTGCCGTGCTCTTTCATACCTAGACACATGTCGTAGGAACGATACATCGATCAGTCTTCAAACTTTATTTCTAATCTACATTTCATAGCTCATGAGGAGACATAAGGGCCATGCTGCTGCACATGTTTAAGTTACGTTTCTGTGCCTGCAAATGGCCATAAAATTAAGCAATTCCAAAGACTAATTGCCCATTATCCTGTGAAAAAGACATAATATAAATAGCCATTAAGTCCCTATCACCAAGTAATTTTACCTATGCGTCTGAGGACACCAATCTGTGATTTACAGGGGAAGTTTAGCTCTTTTACTCACTGAATATCTTCAGCCCTTTTAGTGAGAATAACTGCAGGGCCACCATTAGCTCACTCTGCTTGTGAATTTGATGAGGCAGGCAGCTGAGAATGCAGCCTAATCTGAACCTAAGCTGATTTGCCCAGAAGGATCAATCAGAGTTTCCAGAAGGTTCCTTCTATCACCCAGAAGACCTGGGGATGATGTTTTCTTTTCCCTATAAAGACACATTTAATTCCAAATTAAACTGCCAAGTGGAAAGAAATGGTCTTCTAACAATATGAATGGAATCAAACCACTGAAGTCTCTGTGAGAGCAAGATTCTGGAAGGGCAAGTCCCCATAGCCTGTTAGCTGTTCCCAGAGCCTCGAGTCTCCCATCACTGTCAACATCGATAAGAAATTGCCTAGCAATGGTTTGCATCAAGCCAGCATATACAAACAAAACAAAACAAAACAAAAAAAACCCACCAAAAACAAATAAACCAAAAAAACCCCCCTACAAACCGAAAATGAATATGTATTTGGTGTTTTTCTTTCCTCAGGAGGTAAGAGAAGTATGAAGTGATTCTTTGTGAAATGATAATTACAGAAGAAAGTCATCAAACTCTTACCTATTTTCCCCTTTCGCTTTTTAGAAAATGGAGCATCAGTCTCTGCTTTGGAAACATTTTCATCAACATGGCCACGTGAGACCAAAACGACCAATTGAGTTGATTGATTCATTTTAACACACACACACACACACACACACACACACACAAACAATCAATTCACTCTAAAAATTAATTAAATGAATTGCTTGCTATTTGTTTGACTGAATTCCTCTTGCCTTAAGCAACTATATTGTCCTGCAGGTACAAACCAAGAGAGAAGGAAAGAATAAAGTCAGAAAAGCATGGGGTTGAAGCCCAACGACCTGGGTGTCATTGGTTGTGTGACCTTGGCCAAGTTATTCTACCTCTTTGAGCCTTAGATTCCTCATATGTAAAATAATGGGTCTGGATTAGATGATCTTCAAGCTCTCTTGTTATTATAACATTTAGATCTATTGAGTATGAAATATATTAGAGTGTGCAATAGACATATTTGAGTATGAAAATTGAGATATTGGAGTATGAAATACTCCCTTACTCAGACACCTCACTATCAGACTCCTCACAATTGTTTTCTAAATACTCTCCCTCCCCAGTGTCTCCCTGTTCTAATCCAGCCTGTGCTCAGTTGCTGGATTAAGCCTCTTTATGACTGTATCACTCCTCAGAGCAAAGGCTGTCAATGGTTGTCCACTAACCACCAAATGAAGTCTACCTGTAGCCTAACTTTCAAGGTTCTCCACAATCTTGATGCGACCTGTGTTTCCAGCTTTTTCTCACATGGCTTTCTTTCATGTACCTTGTGCGTCAGGCAAATGAGGCTATTAGCCACTCTTCAAATTCATCTTATATTTTCCTACCTCCGAGGCTTTGCTCACATACCTCCCTGTGCCTGAATTGCTCTCTCCTCCATATCTAGCTGTTGAGATCCTATGTACTCTTCAAGACCCAGTTCAAATAACATTTTCTCTAGGAAACTTTTCCTGGTCCTTCTGGCTAGAAGCAGCCCCTTCTTCTCTCGACCCTCATAACAAAATCTTCTGAATTCTATGATGAACTACGTATTCTCCCTTATATGTGTATATGCCATATTACTCCTCTTAGGGGAGTTAAATTACCTAGTGTATGTAAAATGCTTTGCAAACCTTACAGTACCATACATAATATCATATGTAATATGTGACATGATATTATAATATATAATAATATATATTAACTACTACCACTGCCATAATTATGGTGCAAACTCTTTAATGTCAGGAGCTGTGGGTTGTTGGGGGGGGGCTTCCTGAGTGGGGGAATACATTTTTGTATTTTCCTCAGTACCTGCTTAGCAGAGCATCTTGTGCATAGGAGGCACGTATTCAGAGAATGGAATGGAATTGGATGACATCTGAATTTGGTAGCGCATCCGTGATCAGTCAGTAAATTTGCCATGCCTGGTGCCTCCTGGGTAAGAAGGAGTGGATCTCATGCTTTTGCTTTAAAGGGTACGTACATTTACCCAGACAGGTTCTCATGTAGCAAGTGTCATGGGAACACACCCTATTCACAATTATATTTTAGCTGACAATTCATCTGGGCTGATCATAACTTTCTTAGGGTAATAAGGCTTCAAGATGGAAGGGACACCAGAGGCCTTCTGGTCCAACCCCCTCATTCCACAGAGGAAGAAAACAAAGATGAGACATGGTTTGTTTCACATCCAAAGTCATGCATCGCAAATGTCAGAGGCCAGATTTGAACACAGATCCTCCAGCTCCCAAGGTGGTGCTCATTCCACCCTATACACCTCAAAGTTAAATGGCCTCCAACTTATGTGAATTCTGAATTCCCCACCTCATGATGATCATCCTAATTTTCTTTGTAGCAGACTTTAATTAGAAAAGAAATGACCACAGATATGTCCAGCATCTAATCAGCAGAAGATTACCTGCAAGAAGATTTGGGTAGTGGGGGAGGTGCACAGCAACCCAGAAAACCTTTTCCTGTGACAGAGAAGGACTGTGGGCTAGACTTAGGCAGGAAGTACTCACACCAAGGAAATCCCAAATCATTTGGGGTACGAAACTGTCAAAGAATTTTACCTGCAAGCCTGTTTCTTCTGCTTCCAAATTGACCCACTGCAGACCTCAGGAGAAGAATATTTTCATCATCTGAAAAAGAGTAAGTAGTAATCCTATAATATACTTTCTGTGATTTATAGGCTAGTTTCTATGTTATGAGGTGGCTCTTAAATCTACATTATAGATTATTGGTCAATAACAGGTACATTTTATGTCAGTAGAAATTGGCTATCTTCACTATTTCATGGATCTGGGAGACCACTGGGGTGCTTTGTTTACCACGACAAACCCCCTTAAAAGCCTTTGTGAGTTGGTGAAACCACTTAAAGCTTGTCTTCAAACAACAATCTGTTACTGGGCCTGTATTCAATCTCAGTAAGACTTGCCAGGTTTGTTGTCTGTTAGCAAAGTCTTTGAAAGCCCAGGGTCACCTCCACAACAAAATGAAACACCAGGAGAATGGCTTCAGTGGAGGCAGTAATGACAACATATGCTCACATCAATTCAAAATTATGGGTGTGATTAAGGAAAGTAGTTCTTAGAGCTGAAAAACCCATTGAGGTAAACACTGAAAAATTGAATAAAATTATTTTTATAGAGCAGTGACTTTAGTATAAAGTGTTATTTCATCAGAAAAATCCAGGATAGCCTACTTGGAGCACAGACTAGAGGTCTCTTGCAAATCTTTTGTAGAGATGATGGGCTTTGGCAATGGAGACAGGACCCATAAGACCACCAAGTGTAGTTGTTTTTGTCTTGCTTTGTTTAAATATGTGGACAGAGACATGAGTTATTAAGGTCAAAAATGTGAAAATAGCCCTGGTTTTATTTCAGAGAAACAACATTCTGATGTTTGTGGGAGGATAAAGTGCCTGAGGCTCTCTAAATGTTAATAGTCATGGATTTATAAATGGGTGGTGATTGATAGTAACTTTAATTTCTATCCTTTTGGCAAATGAAAGTAAATATTTAGAGTATGAAATGCAATAGCTCAGAAACAAACAATGCAGGTTCTACATTTGGAAGTAGAGATTTTCCAAGAATAATTCTGCCAGATGTACCTGAGGGCTCCATTAGCCATAGACACAACTATAAGATGAAGCATTTCACCTTGATGTATGTGCTAATATTGAATCAAATTAGAATCATAGGATTTAGAGCAAGAAGAGACCTTGGGGCTCATTTGGTCCAACTACCTCATTTTGAAGATGAGGGAATGAGGTCCAGAATGTGTAAGTGACTTGCTCAAGGTCACACAGCCAGTAAGTGGCAGAGGTAGGATTGAAATCTAGACTCTCTGATCCCTAATTCTGTGGTCTTCTCATTGTCCAGAGATGCTTGCCTCTGTTGTTTATGGAAGGGGAGACATCCTAAACTCCTGACAATATTTGATGCTGAGATATAGCTTCAGATCTACCTTTTTGGTCTCCTAATATTGATGATGGATTAATGGGACTGATATCAGATTCAGGCCAGTATATGGAGTTTTGAAGAAGAAAGGACAGAGACTGTGGCACAATGGTACCTGCAGAGTGTTCAAGGGGCACACAGCATCCATGCCAATTCCCATTACTAGGCTCTGAGCTGTGCTGTGCTGGCCCGAGTATCCTTTCAGTAAGTGCTCTTGGAAGAAGGATTCAAGGATAGACAGATCCTCCAGGCAGAATGATGCACAATTGAATTCCAGACCCAGGAGCAGAGTCCCCAGAGCCTTGTGTCTGGCATCCTGGGCTCCTATTCATCCTCGCAGTGGTGACCACGAGAATCACTGAGAGCTTTCACAATCGAATCGTAGTGGAGACATAACCAGGTATGTTCCACTCTTGTTTTACTGGAAGGTGGGAGGTCTATTATAGGACACCAACTTATGGGAGAGTTGACTACTGCTTGGGTTCTGCAACTGGAGAGAGGAAGAGGGAGAGAAAAGATTTTCACATGGGAGGGGGGTTATTGCCTAGAGGGTTGAAACTTGGAAGGAGAGAAATGTTCAGCTCTGCTCTTCCATTTACTGTCCTTTTATCCCATTTAATTCTACTGCTCCATGATTTGAGCTGTACATGCTGCTTCTCCCGGTAGAGTGTAAGCTCCTCATTTTTTGCCTTTGCATAGTGCCTGGCATAGAGTAGGAACTTAATAAATGAATGTTGAGTAATCGAGTGATCGACCTTGAGTGGTAGTTGGTGACTAAAGTAACACTAAGTCTGGAAAGAAAGGAATATGGTTAGTCCGTGGTGCCCTAGCCATATGAGTGAGATGTCATACCTAAAGTATACTCTTTCATCAGAGCCCAGGATATAACAAAGAGGAGTAGATTACTGAGTGTTTGACAGCTACTTTTCATAGGCCCCAAACAGGTTAGTGATGGAACTTGCTTAGTTCAGTAACAGTTACTGAAACCCTCAACCCTTCCCTTTGGAAGCTCATACTATAAGACCAAAGGTATTGGGTATATCGACATGGAATTGAACAATCAAATTCACTTTGACTTAGATGGTGTTGTCACTTATATGCAAAGCAGGGGAATATAGTTTCCAGGGACAAATGAACGATTTGGGGGACCCATCTCAGTCTGTTTCATTGTTAACTCAGCTCTCCTTGTATAAGTATATCAGAGAGCCTGGGGAATCAACCTGAGGGTACTTAAGCATGCATGCAGTTCTTAGGCTAATTAAGATGAGTAATTAATTTTCATGGGGATCAATTATAGCAAATTCTCTGATCAGATACCATGGTAACACAGCTGTTCAAAGTAGTTTATATTTGTATGGGCTCTAGTCATCAGCCAGTTAGATGATAAACACTGAAAGTTCTCTCTGCTTAGGCAAGGGGCATAGGAGAGAAAGTCAGGCTGGTTGAACTCTTTTGAAAGATTCAATCATCGTACAATTATTAGTTGGGTGATGGAGAGAAGTAGAATTAGTCAAGGCTGAAGTTAAAGGTTTTAGCTGTCCTAAAATGAGAGTGTTGAAGGAGAACCCTAAGCTTCCTTCTGTCTCAAAATCCTATGATGTTACAGGCGTAATAATCACTGAATCCCTGATTTCACCTTTTTAAAGTGTCCAGCCATTTTGAGCATGTTTATGGACACTGCTCTTCTCTAAAAGAGTTTTTTAGTGTAATAGAAAATAGTGTACCCAAAGTCCAAAGAAAAAGAGAAAAACCTGCCAGTGAAGAGGCTCTCCAGGTGATTACTTGGAGTCCTTAAAACGCTACAAGGCATCCCCAAAGAGATTCATCATCATTGAAAAGACACTACATGGAAAAACATAGTAGGTGAAGTACACTATGCCTAACCCGTCCTCCACGCTCACCTATGAATATGACATGCAACTGGATATCATAATCCATTGAGTTAGGCCAATAATATATAGACAGTGTACTTCAGCAAGGAGTTAGTCTTTCTCAGGCTCCTCCTAGGCACAACCTCCATAGAAACATTTATCTTCTGTAGGTATAACAGATAGGCAGCGATGCAGACTCATCTCCAAATCGAATAAGAGGACATTAGTTAGGAATTATTTGGGAAAATGCATTTCCCATTATCCCAAGTGAACCACTTGGGATAGTATCTAGAATCCCAACTTCTTTTTTCTAAAATAACATTTCATTTCCACCCAATTACATGTAAAACAATTTTAACACTTTTTAAAGTTTTGAATTTTAAATTCTATTTCTCTCTCCATCCCTCCCCACTCCCTCATTCAGAAGGCAAACTATCTGATAAAGGTTATACATGCTCAATAATGTAAAACATTTCCATATTAGTCATTTTGTGCAAGAAGACCTAAAAAATAAAGGAAAAAAAGAAAAAAAAAGAAAGAAGGGGCAGAGGGAAGAAGGAAAGAAAGAAAGAGAAAAATAGCATGCTTCAGTCTGTATTCAGATAGTATCAGTTCTTTCTTTGGAGGGGGATAGCACTTTTCATCATAAGTCCTTTGGGATTATCTTAGATCATTGTATTGCAGAGAATAGCTAAGTGATTCACAGTTCTTCATCATAAAATATTGCTGTTGCTGTGTACAGTGTTCTCCTAGTTCTGCTCACTTCATTTTGTATCAGTTCATGTAGGTCTTTCCAGGTTTTTCTGAAATCATTCTGCTTGTCCTTTCTTATAGAGTAATAATATTCCATTACAATCATGTATCACAACCTGTTTAGCCATTCCCCAATTGATGGGCATCCCTTTGATTTCCAATTCTTTGCCACCACAAAAAGAGTTGCTATAAATATTTTTGTACAAATAGCTTCTTTTCCTTTTTTTAATTTCTTTGGGATATAGACCTAGCAGTGGTATTGCCAGATCAAAGGTTATACACAGTTTTATAGCCTTTTGGGCATAGTTCCAAATTACTCCCCAGAATGGTTGAATCAGTCCACAATTCCACCAACAGTGCATTAGTGTGCCAGTTTTTTCACATCCTCTCCAATGTTTATCATTTTCCTTTTTTTGTCATGTTAGCCAATCTGATAGGTGTGAGGTGGTACCTCAGAGTTGAAAAAAATCCCAATTTCTTAAGAACAAATTTTCTTTTTCCCAGTAAGAGTACAGGGATTCAAACTATTAAAGACCATGGTCTCAGAAAATCAGAATTTCAGGTGAATCAAACAGTCATCAAGACACTCATGGTGTGCATAAGTAGGCTATGGCATATTGAGAGAGCTGTCTTGCCACAAGAGTGGTCATCAAAGACATCATCAATGACCCATATGACGGGAAAAAGAGTATATATCAAGCATAAGATACAGCAGCTAGAAAGCCTGTCTAATGCACTGCTATCCACAAAATACTAAAAGCACTAGACAGGTGCCTGTTGTAAGTTGCGTGGGTGTTTTATGAAGGATTTAAAGAAATAAATGGTCAAAATCATCCACTATTACAAGAAATGGATTAGTTTCAAGCTGTACTTACAAATGGATAGAGAAAACCCATACTTATGAGTTAATGAATGTGTGGCCTATGGGTTACATGACATGGTCTAGTCTTAGCAATACTCAGTATTGTTTAAGCTATCACAGCTTCAAGCCCCCACCAAGGTATCTTTTCACTCCAAATCAAGGCAGATAACCCATGAATTAAGCAAAGATATTTAATTAAAACAGAAATGTAAGGTAATGAACATCCTATACAACTATTCCCAAATGGCAAATCACACATTATGTCTCCCAAGAGTGGGAGTTAAGTCCAAAATAACCCCCCATTCTTCCCAACACAAGGTCATAGCAGTTTGCTCACTAGATCACTAAGGAAGAAATTCAAGGAAATCTCTTTGCAGTGGGAGTTTTAGGAGCAGTTATTTCACAGAATGGCAAATAACGTTGCAGAAATGTCTGTGGACTTCTCTGGGAACAGCAGCTGAAGTCTAGGATATGTTGAGCTCTCTCACAGTTTCATTTAAGTCTGCCGGTTGTGACAGCCCCAGAGGTCTAGATGTGGCTGTCCCAAGGCTAAATAGTCTGCAGATAGAGTGCATGCATGCCTGTTGATGTCCCCATGCTCTAAGGCTCATGGTAGGCTGATGGAAGAGGCCTCTCTTCTCTAAAGAGAATTTCCTCCAAAAGAATGAGGATCTCTGGGGTCCTCTGTGAGCACAAGCTTTGTACACATACCCATACCTCACCACATTAGTATTAATTGGATAGAATAAGCCCCTGGAACCTCCAGATGAATTTGAAAGAAGAGAATGTCAAGGAGGGCACTAAATGTATCAACACTTGTCTGCAAGTGAGACTGTCAAGTCATTGCAGTCCTATTTCTATTAGGATGACTTTTGCTGACAACGTACATGACAGCGACAACCAGAAGACGGATTTGAACAAGTTTCAGTGCTAGGCATATTAGAAGATTCACGTCTAGATATGGCCAAAAGAAAATGGCATTGGGCAGTACTTGGGGGAAAAATCATTTCCTATATACCAGCAAAACGATCATTGGAAAAGTACAAAATCAATTGATTGCTTTGTTACGTAATTCCAAACAAGAATGGCTGCTTTTCACTGACCTGACAGATTTCTGAAAACTGGCCAGTTATTTCAGTACAATATTTATAGCCACTGTTTTGTAGAGAGAAATTAAGCAGCTGCCTCAGAGGTACAATGGTGTGACGGAAATACAATGTAGATTCCTGGGTTGGAATCTGCATTGCTACTTCTGTGTGAACTCAGGCAAGACACAGCTCTTCTGTGAGACTCAGTTTCCTCATCTGGACTAGATAATCTCCAGAATCCCTTCCAGCTCTAAATTCTACAGTCCCATGATAGCATGTAGGGAAGAGTTTGGGAAGATGTTGAGATGCGGGGGCTTAGTCTTTGCTTTTACTCTACAGCCTGCTAGAGTGTGAGAAAGGAGACAGAACAAAGGGTGGGGCTGCAGGTTAGTGAAATGTATGTGTGTAGCAAAAAGACTTAAGGGTGGGGACTCCCCTGTGTTGCTGGGAGTAGTCCAACTGTACCTGAATCATGTTTCTATTCTGCACTATTAAGCAAATTAAGGTATTGGAAAGAATTTCCTACCATGTTGTTTTGGACTTGGTCCTTGCTGAGCTAGAAAACTTTCCACAGGCTCCAGGTTGGAGGGAGGTTCCTTTTGCCAGATTTTATGAGGATCTTAATTTCTCTAAGTCTCATATTCTAAAGAGTTCAGTCATTTTCTGGCTGTATTTCTGTGTGTGGTGTACTGGGGTCTGGGAGGTGTTCAGGGAGGACCAGCACCCCTGGTATGAGGGCTTGCCAAGCCCTTTTCAGGGCCACTCATCCACCTTTGGTGTCCACCTTTCCCCCAGCTCTCACCTAGGGCTCCAAGAAGCTCTAACGTGCGCAGCAGTCACACCCTGGTAAATCGTGGGCTAAACCAGGTTGAGGGTAACTGACAGACCACAGACCTGTAGGTGAGGTAGGGGATATCTATCCCAAGCATGTGAAGACTTCCCCCAGCAGAACAATTTGTTCCAATGGCCATGAAGGTCACTGAAGGAGCCACTGTGGAGTGCTTAGGGCTTGGGCAGACATCAAAGATGCCAAGGTTATCCACCGCATCCCCAGCCAGTGCCATCTTGACTCTGTCTGCCACTGGACTTTGATGACTCTGGAAGAGAGGGTGAGGCTGACGACTTTGTGCAGCTCTGCCTCACTTAAATCAAATTCATGTGCAAGTCAAGACATCACCATACTATTTTATTCTTTGACTACGTAACTATTTCATTATTTTGCTATGTTGTTATTTTACCATTTTACTGACCGTGAAGTCCTGTGGCAAAGGGTGAGTGACAATGCAGCAGATGCTGTAGTCACAACCCTGCACACACCCGGCCCAGGCCATAGGATCATCTTCTCACTAGGCTGAAGCAGCAGTGGGATTTGGCAGCCCCCTGGGTGTCTGAGCAGCTCTTTTAAGGACCAGAGCACTTACCTCCTGGCCTGAGGGAGGTACTAGAAAAGGTAGCCTAAAAATTGCTTGCTTTACCCAAACCTGGCCTGCTTACTGTAGCAGGGAGTAATTCCACCCTGTGGTTGAAACATACACACACACACACACACACACACACACACACACACACACACACACACACACACAAAAACTTTTGCAAAGATGATTCCATTCACTATTGGTATATGGAATGTGTCCCCGTTTATGGACAACATGAAATCCAGTAAATCTGAAAGATAACCAGCTCTTGTTGGGAGAGAACTCAGCAGGTATCACATCCAAATAGCAGCCCCGAGTGACACAAGGCTGGCAGATGAAGGCCAGAGTATTTAAGTCAAAGCTGGAGTGGCCGCAGTGAAGGGCAGCACCATGAAGATAGCGTAGGTTTTGCAGTCAACACTAATCTAGTCAACAAGCTTGTACGCCTCCCAAAAGGAGTGAATGACAGGCTCATGAGAATGTGATCACCACTTGTGGGAAAGTGCAACGCCACCATCATCAGCCCACGTGTTCTCATATGCACATATGAGAAAGAGGTCAAAGAAAAATCTTACGAAGGCTAGGAGAGCCTCATCATCAATGTGCCCCAAGAGCCCAAGCTCGTAATTCTGGATGACTTTAATGCTAGAGCAGGCTCAGCCTACCAGACATGGCAGGGAGTCCTTGGGAAGAATGGAGTCAAAAACGCCAAGAGCAGTGATCACTTACTGTGGAAGTCTTCTGGATCTCATCACCAATACTGTCTTCTGTTTACCCAAATGCAACAGAACGTCAAGGATACACGCTTGCGGAGAGCACTGGCATTTAACAGGTTCTATCACTGTAAGGAGAAGAGATCCGGTGTGAGAGTGCCTAAAGCCGTGTGCGGTGCAGAGTGCTGGACCAATCCTAGACTTGTCATCTCTAAGCTAAACATTTGCATTCAACAAAAGTGGTGGTTCCAAGGCATGATGACTGCCAGAAGACTTAATGTCCACAGATTAGAGTGCTTCTCTGAGAGTGCACAGCTTGTGGTTGTCTGGGAGGGAGAGCTGAGCCAACACCTTTGGCAATAGAGGAGCAGAAGAGGAGTGGGCGGCTTTCAGAGATTTGGTGTATAGCACTGCATTTACTCATCTGGGCCAGAACCCTCACAAACATCAAGATCAGTTTGACAAAAGAGTGATGGGAAAATTCAGAAGCTGTTAAACAAAAACCAACACCCCCATAGGGTTTACCAGCAGGACAATTTGTCCATCTCTAAGAAAGCAAGCAAAGCTTAGACAGATGTAAGATTCTTGGCTCAGTAAGAAGGCAAATGAGATTCATTTTTACACCAACAGCAAAAATCCAAAGTGCTTTTATGAAGTGGTACGAGGACACTCTCAAGGTCTCTCTGAAGAACTTTGGAATTGATTGTGAGACATGGGAGATATTGGCGCAGGACCACCCAGCATAGCATGCCCTCATCAAAGAAGATGCTGTACTCTATGAACAAAGCAGAATTGCAGTAGCTCAAAAAACATGTGTAATGCACAAATTTAAAGATATCCCCCATCCCAAATATTCACACAGACTATTTGTGCCTGACCTGTGGTGGAGCTTTCTTGCTCATATTGGTCTGATCAGCCACAGCTGGACACTCTCTACATTGACTCCAACATAGTGATGTCATTTCGGTCCTCTTCGAACACAAAGGACAGACAACAACAGCATCTCTGTGTGTGTGCGCAGTGCACATATGCACATGTAAGTGCAAGGCAACCCTATGCTGTAATGAGAGAAGTATCACATTAGAGACCAAAGAAAGAATCTCCTTTATCCAAAGCCTTGTGAGACTGTCATATTTGCTCAGTGACTCTCCCAAATTAGACTTCTTCAGAGCTTTTCAAGGCTTGTCATCACCTTCCACGCCATCAATGATTTGCCCAGGATCTGACCCACCAAATGTGTGATTCTACAGACACTTTGTCATTCCCTGGCACTTATCATACATAGACAATCTTATTGTTGAGATTTGTGATACTGCCGGAGTGAAGGTCTTAGGGATCACAGAGCAGCCAAGAGCATACAATGCAATGGGAGTGCACAGCAGCAGTCATTTTCATTTGTGATTTGTCATGCAAAATTAGCTTTTAAGGCAATCCGTGATTTTGCCAAGGGAACCTGTAGGCATTTATTTCAGATTGGAAATAGGAAATTTCAGAAAGGTTTCTTGTCAGGAATAACAAATGCCAGTAATTGCAAAGGGCTTTTCAGAGTTCTAAACAAATGTCTGCTGATAATGGAAAAAGAAAGAGAGAAAGGAAGGAAGGAAGGAAGGAAGGAAGGAAGGAAGGAAGGAAGGAAGGAAGGAAGGAAGGAAGGAAGGAAGGAAGGAGGGAGGGAGGAAAGGGAGAGAAGGAAGGAAGGAGAGAAGGAAGGAAGGGAGGAAGAAAGGAAGGAAGAAAGGAAGGAAGGAAAGAAAGAAGTAAAAAAGGAAGGAAGGAAGGAAGGAAGGAAAGAGGGAGGGAGGAAGAGGGAGAAATAAAGAAAGAGAAAAAGGAAAAAGAAGGAAAGAAAAATAAGGGAAGAAAGAAAGAACATTCCTAAATGTGAACGAACCAGCTATTAACTCACGATAGAGAATGGTAAGAGTGGGTAATTTGTAATCAAACAATTCGGAAAGATAAGACATTTACTTTTTTGAGAACTGTTTAGAGAAGGGTTGAATTCAATTCAGCCAGAATGTATTAATCACCTACTGTGTATCAGGCACTGGCCAGAGTGCTCAGGATTTCAAGAAAAATAATGCAACACTTCCTGTCATCAAGGAGTTTGCTTTCTAGATCTCCAATCAAAGCTAGAGCAGACACTGTTGGAGCAGGAAGGTCAACAACAGACTGAATTTTTTAAAATTGTTTTTGTATTAATAAGCATTTATTTTCTCTCTCTCCTTCCCATTAGGAAAAAACAAAGAAAATCAAAACCTTTGTAACAAATATGTACAGTAAACCAAAGCAAATGCCTGTATAGGCCATGTCCAAAATTGTGTTTCTCATTATGCAACCTGAGTCAGGAGAAAACTAACTTTTTAAAACAAGTACTTATAAAGTGTCTGCTATGTGCTAGACATTGTGCTAAGTGTTTTATTAATCTGATCTTATTTTATCTGTACAACTGTGGGAGGTAGGTGCTATTTTTAGCCCATTTTACAGATGAGGAAACTGAGACAGACAGAAGTAAAGTGAACTAATGAATATCTGAGGTCAGATTTGAACTCAGATCTTTCCAACTCCACGTCCAAGGTTCTATCCACTGTGCGATCTCTTCATTATCAGCCCCTCTGGAATCTTTGTTGGTCATTGCATTGCTCAGACTTCTTAAGTCCTTCAAAGTTTGTTTTTACAGTGTCACTATAGTATACATTTTTTCACCTAACTCTGCTCCCTTCTCTCAGCATCACTTCATACAAGTTTTACAAAGCTCCACTGATACTGATCTTTTAATAATTTCTTATGTCATAGTAAGTATGCCATTACACAAATATACCACGATTTATTGACTCCTTCCTCAATTGATGGACACTCCTTTAGTTTCCAGTTATATTCTGCTGCAAAAAGAGCTAATATATGCATATACATAAATATGTCTGTGGAGAGAAAGAGATACAGTGAGAGAGAGAGAGCAAGAAAATAGGAAAAAGACCTAAGTATAAAGATAGACAGACAGATGGACGGACGGACGGATGGACAGAAGGATGGATGGATGGATGGATAGATAGATAGATAGATAGATAGATAGATAGATAGATAGATAGATAGATAGATGATAGATGATAGATAGATAGATAGATAGATAGATAGATAGATAGATAGATAGATAGATAGATATCTGCCAGGGTTCTTGTGAGGACCAAATGAGATAATAATTATAAAAGCACTCAGCACTGTTCCTGGCACATAGTAAGCATTATATAAATGTAAGTTTTTATTATGATAATTTTTGGGGCCAGTTCCACGTTACTTTCCAGAATGGCTGAACCAGTTCGTAGTTCCACCCACAACTTTGTGTCTCTATGAAGAGATGGCAAGAAAGCATTGAAAGCCTTCAGGGAATTCAAGTCATGAGATTTGCCAGAGAGAGGCAGCAAGGGGGCACAGTGAATAGAGTATTGGGCCTGGAGTCAGAGAGACTTGACTTCAAATCTAGCCTTAGATATTTACTAACTGTGTGACCCCAAGAAAGTCACTTTAATCTCTACCTCAGTCTCTTCATCTGCAAAATGGGAACAATAATAGTACTTACCTCCCAAGGTTGTTATGACGATCAAATGAGATGATATTTGTTACGTGCTTAGCATGGTGCCTGGCACATAGTAGGTGCTTAATAAATGCTTGTTCCCTTGTTTTCTTCTTTTGGAGAATTGAAAATACCAGAGGTTTTGATTTGAGCCACTGTCAGATATCATTAGGAAATCACAAGGGACAGGAGAGACATCACAGGAAGGGCAAATGTATCGATATTCCAAGAAAAAACAAAAGGAAGAGGGGAAGGAGATAAATCCACCAAACTATAGGCCAGGAAGCGTCACTCTGATTCTTAGCGAAACTTCAGAATGTGTTATTAAATGGATGGTGGGTCAGCATTTGAGAAGAGGGACAGTGACGAAGCCAGCATCCAGAACAGGTCACGCTAGACTAATTTCCTCTTGGACAGGTGTATGAGACTGGCGTCTCAGGGAAGTGCTGTAATCATAGGACGCCAGGATTTCTGCAAGGCGTTTGACACTGCCTCGCTGCAATTCTCTGGATAAGACAGAGATGGGGGCTAGATGACAGTGCTCAGGGAGGTTCAGGACTGGACGCACAATTGGACTCAGAGTAGTGATCACTCACCCCAAGGACTGCAAGTAAAATTCTGGGGCATAGAACCTAGGGGAAGAGTAGTCCCAGATTTTCTAGAGGTACATCCCAGGAGTTGCTTGTGTGCTCAGAACCTTTAAGGTCACCTTAGATGCTATTATACTCTCTCTCTCTCTCTCTCTCTCTCTCTCTCTCTCTCTCTCTCTCTCTCTCTCTCTCTCTCTCTCTTTCCCTCCCTCCCATCCTCCTCTCCCCTCCCCCCCTCAAATCACCATATATGCACTCTCTCTCTTTCCCTCCCTCCCATCCTCCTCTCCCCTCCCCCCCTCAAATCACCATATATGCACTCATCTACTTATATGCCCCATCTCTGCATTTAAATATTTGTAAGCTCTTTGAGGGCAGACTTCTTCAATCCTTGCATGCGCAGTGCCTGACACGGCATCTAGTACGCAATAGCCATTTAACCAATGCTTGTTGAATTAAATTGAATTGCTGGCTGAATTGTTGAGTTTAAGCAGCCTCAAGGAGGACTACAAGAAAATAAGACTGACTTTACGAAGTCTAAAGGACAACACAAAATTCAGTTCTTGTTATTATTGTCAGGAGTAAGTGAGTGAACTCAGCTTTGGTCCTAGTGCACACCCTAGCCAGACAGAGTTTGTATTCCAACCCTAACCATACACACACGCGCATGCGTACACACACACACGCACATGCATACACACACACAGAGCCACATTGTGGCAGGCCAGTTGTCCACCAGAATCTGTTAAAGCTGTGATTGAGTGGGCATGGAGGAAGAGGAGGAAGAAGAGGAGGAGGAAGAGGATTTATTGAAGAAGAGCAAGTCAGGTAAGGTGATTGATTTCAGGTGGCCAGGGCCGGTCAGGTCTTTATTCACCCCTAACATACTCATTAGTAGCAATAGAACATTATCCAAAGCAAGAGAATCGGTTAGGGGTAACTGTGTTAATTAACTAATTAATAACTAACATTCCTTTAGACCACTGAGATTTTCAGAAGTATTTTAATATGCATCACTTTCTTGATTTACCCTTGCAATAACCCTGTGATAGATGTGAATGGGCAGCTAGATGGTACAGTGGCTCGAGTACCGGGCCAGAAGTCAAATCTGGCCTCAGACACTCACTAGCTATGTGAGCCTGGGTAAGTCACTTAACCCTCAATTTCCTCTGTCTGCCTCAGTTTCCTCATCTATGCAATGAGCTGGAGAAAGAAATGGCAAAACCTCTCCAGTGTCTTTGCCAAGAAAACCCCAAATGAGGTCAGGAAGAGCTGGACAGGACTGAAAACAACTAAACAATAACGACAAACACTTATTGATTGATTGTTTACTTGTTCAGGCCTCCCCTCCATTTACAATATAGATACACTAAGCCCATTTTACAGATGAGGATGCTGAGACTCAGAGAGATGAAGGCTTGTGCCTGTTAGCCCAGAGCTGAGAAGTATCAAAGGCAGGAGCTTCACCAGGCCTTGATGATGCCGAGGTCAATATTTGATCCCGGGCCCCGCGGGCCTTCAAGTCTGAGAGCTGCCCTGCTTGAGCCTTGTCTCAGTACAAACCATGCAGGCAGAGGCTGGCCACTGCTTCATCCCCATGCTTACACTAGAGTACTGACCACCTTTGGTCTTTCGTGGTGTAAGGGTGTGTACACCACCACGTCCTTGGCGTACACACGCCACATTTTGCCATTTCCATCGTTGCTGTGCGCAAACATTTATAGCTCCCCACCATCAAGTACACGCTGTTATGGAAGCAAATGATTTAGTGCTGGGAAACATTCAAACATTGATGGATCTTTCTCCTGCCTTCATCACAAAGGGTTGTATGGTCTTACGAATACCCTGGATTTGTGTCTCACACAGCATTGCTTCTTTTTCATTCTAGTGGAGACTGTCTTGATAGTAGATTTCAGAGCTAGAAGGAACTTTGAAGGTCTAAGCCCCTCATCTTACAGGTGAGGAGACCCGACAAGGAAAAAGACTCTCATAAGGACTCAAAGGAGTAAGTAGAAGGTTTAGGCTTCAACCCCAGGGCTTCTGTTCCAAATTCCTGATCACCTAAGGGCTTTCTTCCAACCATCCGCTTTATTTCACACATCTCTTTCCCCTCCCCCAACACACATATACACACACACACACACACACACACACACACACACACACACCCCACACACAAATCCACCCAATAGATCCAGTAATTCCTTGAAAACAGGGGCCATTTTGTTTTTCATCATCTCCCTTGCACCCAAAACATTGCCTTACGTTGCCTAGTGAAGGCTTATTGATTTTAATTTAATTGATGGGAATAGTAACTGAACTTGTGACTTCACTGACATAGGGAACTCCCAAATGAGAAGACTTCCTTTGCCAATTTTGGTTTGGCATCCATTTTGCAACTTAGCATTTTAGAGAACTTCCAAGAGTATTGAGAGACTAAGTGACTTGCCCAGAGTCACACAGACACTATGTGTTAAAGGCATGAATTGAACCTAGGTCTTCCTGGCTTTGAGGCAATATGCCATATTGCTCCTTGAATTGTTGAATTTAATAGGGTCCATACCCACGTGGGTAGATATGGGTTCAAATATGCATGGTATCTAGAGGGGACAATAAGGAGATTGATCTCACTATAAGGAAGGAATAAAGTTTGATAGGATATGGACAGATTTTGGAAGACTTTGAAATTTAGGTAAGAGTTTAGTCCAGACGCAATAGGTGACAGGGAGTCATAGTGAATTCTTGAGCAGACCAGTAACCTGATGGAAAAAATATATATATTTTAAAATTTTTGGTTAGGCAATGGGGTTAAGTGAGTCGCCCAGAGTCATACAGCTAGTAAGTGTTATGTGTCTGAGGCCGGATTTGAACTGCGGTCCTCCTGAATCCAGGGCCAGTGCTCTATCCACTGCACCACCTTGCTGCCCTTAGGAAACAATATTTTAGCAAGATTAATCTGCTAAATAATTAACTTATTAATTTATAATAATAATAATTATATTATAATATAATAATAAATTAATTTGTAGGATGAATATTGGGAGGAAGAAAGGGTAGAACAAATAATTAAAATTAAGGAATCCAGGTAAGGAGAGATAAGGGACTATACTGTGATGTTAAGAATGAAAAGGAAAGGATAAATCTGACAATCATTGAAAGTAAGAATCCCCTTAGTGACAGATTCCATGTAGGAACAGAAAGAAAAGATAATGCAAAGCCGATTAAAATAATTTGAGCTAAGAGGTAGAGACAGTTTTGATGTCATAAACAGTTTCATATTTAGAGTTGATTTTGAGGTGATAATGAGATGTCCAAGTGGAAATGTTCTTTAAGGAGCTAGAAATAAGGGATTTGAGGCTGAGGAAGAGGTTGAAACCAGAATTAAAAATATAGGAGTCATCTCTTAAAGATGATGGTTGAAATCAGAAGAGAGTACAGCCTCTCGGAGGAATATAAATACTTTTGGAACAGATACAGTTGGGTTTTTTTATCTTTGTATTTCCCATGCCTAGGACAGCATTTTGCCCATGCTGAGTACTGATCACCATGCTTGTTGGGTCAATTTGGAATGTAAAGAGAAAATATAGCAAAGGGTAGAAAATGAAATGAGCCTCATAGAGCATTCATAGTTGGGGTGCAGGAGGAGAAAGGGTTGGCAAAGAGATGAGAGAACCAGAATAATTCCTTGTCACAGAAGTTAAAGAAAAAGACATTTTCAAATAGGTGAGGTGGGGCGTCCGGCAGTGTCAAATGCTACTGATGAGCCAAAGAAGATGAGAATGAGAAAAAAGCCTTAAGACTTGACTAAGGAAGACACCAGTGGTGATTGTTAATAGTGGAGTGTCTGGAAAGAAATAGGAAGAGGTTGAAGAAGATTAAAAAGTGAATGGATGGCAAAGAATTGAAAGCAGTGAATGTAGCTCTCTCATTTGAGAAGTCTGGCCGAGAAAAGGAGAGAAATAAGACCATCGTTAAAAGGGACAGTCAGCCTAAATGATGGGATTTTTTAAAAAGATAAGTGACATTTGACCATGTTTGGATACAGAAGGAGACAGATTGCAGAAGCTAAAGAGGGGACAAGTAGAGAATGAAAGTCCCTTGGGAAGAAGAACAGGTAGGGATGAAGAGCAAAGATAAAGAAGTTAGCTTTGGAGAAGAGAAATTTTTCTTCCTCTAAGACTGGAAATAAGGTAGAGAGGATAGATGGTGAAACATATATTTTGGAGAGAATGAAGTCCAGCTTGTGTCTGATAGCCTGGATTTTTTTTCAGGAAATCCACTGAGAGTGAAGATGAGGGTAGGTAGGTCTCTGAGTTTAATGAGAGAAGAGATGGCCAGAAATAATGATTGTGCAGGCAGTAATCCTGAGAGTGCACATGAAAAATATTAAATAATTGGCCAGCAGCAGCAAGGGTCAAACTGAAATTGCAGAGGGCCAGATCTCCACGGTCCTATGTTTTCCTCTAGCTGCACTTGTCAGCCTGGAATCAGGAGCAGAAGAGTCAGTGTGGATGATCCAGTGCAGGGAGTTTACATGACAGGTCCAGCAAATGGTCAAATGAATGTCCTGCTAAATGAAAACCAAAAGCCCAATGATCTGATATATACGCATGTGAAACCAAACCAAACCCAAGCACAGGGGAATTCGAAATATGGAAATCCTCTGTGTTCAAGACACCATTTGAGATGTTTCTGAAGATTTTTCTACCTGTGGAATAGACTATTTCCCCCTAAAATTTGTCAGCTAGCCCTGTGTGATGAAGTTACTGATGCCTTTGCCTCAGGGGTTAAGTCATTAAATCTTTACTTCAGTTTAGCAATTTAGAGGCTAGCCTAAGATAATCCCAGCAGTGGGCAATCCAGGAGCACCTTTCCAATTTTCAGAACCTAGGGCTAAATTCAATTTAATTTTGTCCAGTGAGTAATTGCTCCTGGTGGGAGCTTTACCATGGCAGACCGAAGCACAGAATTCACCATGATCATGATGGAGTGGCCTTTTAGAAGGTGTCATGTGGTCAATATCCCCATTCTGAGTTATTCCCAGGAGGCAGAGTAGAACTAAAAAAACTCCTTTACTTACTAGTTCAGATTTATGGAGGCATATGAAAATGGAAACTGTTTCTGCCACATAAAACCGAAACAACTGGCTAATTTGACCAACCAATTCATTTCAGTGAGTCAGTGAACAAATATTTATCCAATTCAATGCACCAAACCTTTCTCAAGCAACCATTCTGTGCAAAGCTCTGTGATAGAGGCTGAAGACACAAAGACAAAATGGAAAGGCAGAACCTGTCCTCAAAATTTGGGATAGAGGGAAGGGGCTGTGGCATTTATACAGATCAGTAAATGCAAGGTCATTTGAAGCATGGGAAGACACTAACACCTAGGGGAGTCAGGAAAGGCTGAGTGAAAAATATAGAAACCAGTCATGTTATTTGAATTAAATACATAGTTGACTAAGTGAACCAGTCAGTTAAGGCAGAGTAATCAACTCCAATTCAGATAAACATAATCTTATAATAATCTTATTTCTCTCTTTTTTATTTTAATGAAATTTCTTGCTTGTATTATCTTTATCCCCCAATATAGTCCTCCCTCCTCCCTTTACCAGTGAACCATTCTGTATAATAAGGAATGAAGAGAAAGAAAAAAAAAAACAGTGTAGCAAAACGAACCAAGCTATCTATCAATCAAATCCAACATGATACTCTGTGTTCACACCCAAAGTCCCTCCCCCCTACAAAAGAAGGGGGGGCCTCATATTTCTTCTTTGGGCACCAAATTTAGTCATTATAGTTACATAGCACTGTGTTGCTCCTTTGGCATTGCTGTCCTTAATGATATTTAATGATATTTTAAGTATGGGTATATTATTTTCATTGTTTTTTTCTTCTTTTTCCCCCAATAAAAGGTCAATGTCTCTTTTTTTAACCCAACTTTTAAGTTGAATTAACCATGTCAGTAGGAAAAAGAAATCAATATTTACTCTCTTTATTTGGTGTAATTATATTCCCTATTCAACTAGAATATAGGCCAATGACTTTTTTGTCTTGGTTGAAGTTCAGATATAGTACTATATATACTAAATATGGACTGGAAGCAAAAGCATACCTAACTGAAGGCTGGGTTGGGATCAACGACAAGGAGTATTTGAGGGCTACCCTTCAGCTTCATTTCGTCGTACTTCTGTCAAGATTGATGTCATATGGGATCCTCCAGAAAGGAAGAGGTAGATGGGAATGTCCTACTTTTGAAAAGTCATTGTGGCATGGCGGTAACCCTGGGTTATCGATGAAAATTGATAGGAGTACAGGCTTTGACAAGTTCTGCCATATTGGAAAGACTTCAAGTATGGTTCTGATGACAATATAGTCTGCTTTCTGAGGCTCAACTTGGCTACAAATAAGACAGATTTAGTGTCAGCAGTCTGGCCTCTAGTTGATGATGAAATGCTAAATGTTCCTTGACCCTGTGCCATTTTCTGCTACTTTGGAATGATGGCTACAGACAGGTGGAAAACAGAGAAGAAGGTGCTCAGAATCACCGTGTGAGAAAAGCATCTGGATTGTGCCAAATTCACAAATAAGGTCTATATTGAAGATGACACAGTTTTGAGATCATTTAAAGACTGAGTCTCAAGATATCTGAAAGAAGGAATAATACTGAATGCTTAAGAAAATTCCTGGATGTTATTCAGGGATGTATTACCCCTAGAAGGCAATCAAGAAAATATGAATAATACTAACAATCCATCTACCTATTTTCTCACCTCTATGTAATCTTTGAGAACATTCTATATGTATATTAAAGGCATCTTTAAATAAAAATATGTGAAACAAGCAAGTATCTGCAAATTATATTCTATGGCACCCAACTTCACAGTCACACACCTGACAGGACTGAGAAGGCAATACAAGATTCCATCACAAATTATCCAATCTTCATGAATCAAAGGGATGTAATGCTTACTCTTGCCTTAGGGTCCATATAATTATCACATAATGAAGAGAACTGTATTTGGATCCAAAGAACCTGGTTGAATCCCTGGCTCTCTTACTTGTATATGGCCATAGGAAAGTTATTTAATCTCTGTAACCCATGTTAATTTTCTTATGTAAACTGACGTTGGGTTAGATAGCTTGCAAAGTTCCATTCAGGTCTCGATTTTATGACTTAATGCAAGCCCGAAAGATATAACCAAACTGGTTTAAAGTCACCGAGGCTGCCTTGTATACAGATTCATTTTGAAGTGTGAGGAGTACTGAATTGGGGACCTGGTCTAAGACATCAGTTAGACAACTAAACAGCCCTATCAGGAGATGCAATCTTGCTTGAAAACCAAAGTACTTATTAAGTACATTTCACTTTAAAATGTATAATTTCTAACATAAATTTAGTCAACTCGTAGCTGTGCCTAGTTGTCTTGCCAGCTCATTTTAGCTAGTCTTTAAGGTTTATGGGGTTTCAATTAACTAGATTTAGTAATGTTATGACTAAATGGATGTGACCAGAAAATGTGGCATGCAGCACTGTGTACGTAAATTTGTGCTGTATTGTTTAACATTTATGTTCCAAATTGAAAAATCAATAAAAAAAGAAACTTAAAAAGAAATCAATGGCCAGAATTTTTTCATTGAAATACCAACCCTACAACTACCTCCCCTGGGAAAATAGCTCAGAAAAGGAAAAAAGGGGGGGGACATCATTCTTGAATTATAAGGTAGGAGTGAAACTTGGATATTTTCCCAATGAAACCATAAGATCATAGAATAAGAGACTCAAAGGTGGAAATGACTTTAGGGTCATCTTATTCAACCCTCTCATTTTACACTTGAGGAACCTAATGCCCATGTAAGTTAGTAACATGATGGAGGTTAGATAGAATGAATGACTGAGCATTTATTAAGAGTTTGCTACATAGGTAGTGATTTGAACTCAGGTCCAGCAACTTCAATAATTTACTATTTATTTCATAAATTTAGGAAATGCCCAAGCACTCACCAATTACATAGCAAAGGTTTCAATGTCATCAAAGAAATAGGTGTATTATTTAGCTCCTTTCACATATTCTCCATTTAATTACACTGGTCTGGTAGTATAATTGTTCAGTCCTGTCCAGTTCCTCATGATCCCAATCAGGCTTTTCTTGGCAAAGATATTGGAGTGGTTTTCCACTCCTTCTCCAGCTCATTTTATAGATGAGGAAATACAGGCAAACAGGACTAAGTGACTTGCCCATGGTCACATAGCTAATAATATCTGAGGCTGGATTTGAACTCAAGTCTTCCTGACTCTGTTATGCCATCTCTGTGTCTTTATGTGAATGGCTGTTGCTGTTTGTCCTTTGTTCTCAGAGAGTATCATGACATCATGGAGGTGATGCCATGACACGCAAGTGGAATTGGATTGAAGTGAGGAAGGACCACGCAAACACTCTCTCCTCTGGAGCCACTGAGTCCAGTGGCCAAATATAGATCAGGACGACTGCAGATGACCCAGGATACAGCCTGGATGGACGTCATGTCTGGAAAGCACCATCTCCTCAGTTTTCCCTCTTCTCATGCCTAGCTTCCTTCACAGCACAACTCAGGAAGGACCTCATGCACAAGACCCTTCCCAGGCACTTCACGGAGTTAGTGTTTTATCCCTCTTGAAATGAGTTTGTATTCATATTTACTTATTTATATACATGTACCAGGGGGGCAGCCAGGTGGTGCAGTGGATACAGCACTGGCCCCAAAGTCAGGAGGATCTGAGTTCAAATCCGGCCTCAGACCAAACACTTGACACTTACTAGCTGTGTCACCCTGGGCAAGTCACTTAACCCCAATTGCCTAAAAAAACCAAAAAGAATATATATGTACACAATAAACTGTCCCTTTAGGACAAGGACTAAGGTTTTGTCTTCGTATCCCCAGTGCCTAATGAATGTTTGTTGACTTGAATTGAGTTTAGAGTAGCCTATCCTACAAACTTAATTCAGAAAGGTCAAGGTGCTGGCCTCTTCATCCCAATAGGTCCTGCTTCTCCCTACAACTGAAAGTGACCACCCTTCTCTGATTTCTCCTGGCACTTTGTCTAGACCTCTTCTCCACACTTATTTCAGTCTCCCTCCTGCCATATTTATTCAGCACTCCCTCCATGCATGCAGATACCACACTTCTGATCTTTCCATTTCCTTCACAGAGAATCCGTCCAATGCACTGCAGCCTGTCTTCTGGGTGTCTGGATGTCTTCTTGATGACCATCTCCTCTCTCTTCCTTTGTTTTACTCTCCCACTTAGACATGTTCTTGATGATCCAGGCAGCATGGAGTAGTGGGGCAGACCACTGACATTAAGGATGACCCATCTTAAAATCCTGCCTCTAAAACTTGCTAAAAGCCTTGCTCTACATCTCTATGTTTCAGTTTTCTCGCCTGCAAATCAATTAACAAGCATTTCATAAGCATCGCTGTGTGCTGGCGCCATGCTAGGAGCTGGTGATAAATACAAAGAATGAAGCAATACTCTACTCTCAAGGAGTTGTGTTCTATCAGGAGGGATAGTATGAACTTACATAAGTATATATGGAATAAGTGCAAGGCAGATGGATACGAGGTCATTATGGAGGCACCAGAAATTGAGGAAAACCAGGAGAGGCTCTGTGGAGAACAAGGGTTCTTCATCTGGGGCTTATGGATCCTTAAGGAGCCCATGGATAGATCACTAAGTGATCTATGAACTTGAATGGAGAAAATAATTACACTTTTATTTTCAATAAAAATCAAAATGTTTACATTTCCGTCAATTATGAAAGTTAAAAAAAATTGTTCTGAGAAGGGAGGAGTCTGTTGGCTTTACAAAACTGCCAAAGAGGTCCATGAAGTAGAAAAGACTAAGAATTCCTGGTGTAGAAGGTGGCATATAAGTTGGGTCTCTAAGGAATAGATTCTATGAGACAGAGGGGAGAGTGTATTCCAGGCATGTTGTTGTTCAGTCATTTAGTTATGTTGTACTCTTTGTGATCCTATTTGGAGTTTTCTTGGCAAATATCCTGGAATGGTTTGCTATTGCCTTCCCCAGATCATGTTACAGATGAGGAAACTGAGGCAAACAGGGTTAAGTCACTTGCCTAAGGTCACACAGTCCATGTCTGAGGCTGGATTTGAACTCAGGGAGATGAGTTATCCTGACTCTAGGTGGGCGCTCTATCCACTGTGCCATCTAGATGTCCCATTCCAAGAATCAGGGATGGTCAATGCAAAGGCACTGAGATGAGGAATACGAATATCATGAGTGAGACAGAACCAAGGAGAGCTCAGCCGGGTCATAGGATACAGGTAGAGGAGAGATAGTCAGGCTTCAAAGATAGGTTAGGGCCAGGCGGTGAAGGGCTTTAAAATGGGATTTCAATAGTTTATATTCAAGAAGTAATAGGGAGCAGCTGAATTTTATTAAACAAGGCAGTGACATGGTCAGATCTGTGCTTAAGGAAAGTCACTGTGGCAGCTACATAGAGGACAGACTGTCGGGGAGATGCATTAAGAGGTTAATGTTGTAGTACTAGATTACACTATGATGGGGGCTTAAACCAAAGCCCTAGCACTATGCATAGAGAGAAGAAAAAAATGCAAGAAATGTTATGGAGGTCAGACTGGAAAGATGTGGCAGATGTCTGGCTCTGTGAAGGGGGTGAAGGGGAGGAAAGGCTAAACGGTTCTACCAAGTGGTGGAGAGTATTCTCAACATTCACTTACTACCAGATACCCCAGGTAAGAGCTTTACCAATCCCAGGTATTGGGCCTCGCACCATGTACCCTGCCATTTTTCCCTTTGGATGAGCCAGAATTGTGGCTTTTCTGACATTTTATGCACTGGAGCCACTTGGAGAATGTTTGGTCTTAAAGAGATGTTCATTCAATGGAAATGAAGCTGTCTGCAGAAAAATAAACAAACAAACAAACAAAAACCAAAGGAGTCTTTCACTAACCTCTGAAAAGGGAAGGGAGAATGATTGTCACTCTTTGGTTCCTGTAGAATTGACCCATGGTTTCTGGGGTAATTTTTCTGAGGCATTTGCCTGGTTCTAGGTCCCTGCTGGAAAGTGTGGCTGCTTTCTCCTCCTTGGAGGGTGGTGGAGAAGGACAAGTCTATTGAGCCTCAGGACCCTATCCTTACGGGCACCCCAGCCTACCTGCTCTCCAACCTCTCTAGAGCAGGGCAGCATATGGGCTCCAACTGCAAATCTAGTTACTTCTCCCTCACCAAAATATTATTGAAGGAAGTCCAAAACTGGGAAATGATCTTCCTTCCTTGGAGAACCTCAGAAACAAGGTGGTGCTTGTCATAGTGCCTGCCACAGAGTAGGCCTGACTGCTCACTGACTTACTGAGCAGAAGAGCCTTGCCCAGGAGAAGAGCTGAGAGTCAGGAAACCTGGGTTGGAGTCTCAGCTCTGGCACCAACTTATTCTGTGACTTTTGGCAAGTTCCATAACCTCCCCAGTGTCTTCCACCTTTAAATGAAAAAATGAGAATGCTGGATTCCATGATCCTTTCTCCTTCTTAATAATCTGTGAATTTATAGACTTTCCCCTAATCCTTTCCAATAGAATTCAAGACCTGGGATCAGGAACCATTTTTACCTTTGTACCTCTCATATCTAGAGTGGTTCCTGGTTCCCCTTTTGGAGGGGGGGGGACCCAGATCTGTGATGTCAAAAGTGTAAGGAGGTCCTGGGAAAGAACTTCCTCTATCAAATGCAGACTAGCACTTACCTGAAATTTAATATTTTCATTGAGTTGCTCAGGGCACAGAGAGGTTAAGGGACTTCACTATGGTCTTCCAAGGCAATTTGTCTCAGAGATGAGATGTGAACCAAGTATTTCTGATCCTGATCCTGAGGCTGGCTCTGTATTCACTGTAGTATGCTGCCTCTTCTTCACCTGGCTCATTGTAGGGTCTTAATAACTGTCTTGACTATGTATTTTTATGGATATATCTGTAGCTTTTTATGTCTATCTTCATGCAGATAAAAATTGAACTATCCATATATACACACTTACCTATACATGCACATATTTTATAATGAATATATGTTATATCTATAGTAGGAAGCAAGTTCCTTGAAGGCAGGAATTCTTCTGTTTTTGTCTTTGTAACCCCATGCCAAGCACACAGTAGGGGCAGTGAGGAGAGGTCTACAGGTGTCAGAAGACCACCAAAACAGTTGAGGCAAAAAGGGTTATGAATTCCTTATGTAGAAGGGGGTGTAGGAGTTGGGTCTTTAAGGACAGAGGGATCATATGAGGCAGAGGGGAGGGGAGGAAGGGAATGCATTCCAGGCATGGGAGAAGACATAGAGATGACTATAACGTTCAAGGAAGAAAGACAAGGCCAGTTTACCTGGACCAAACAGGCCCATTCATTGCGCTTGTTTTAATGAATTTCATCAGAGTATGAAGCTGTCAGTGGGGCAATGCAGGCAACTGGTCCTTACCACTCCTTCTGTAACTCATGGCTCAGAGAGCTGCCTGGAGCATGTGGGGATTAAGAGACTTGGCCAGGCTGTGAGAGGCAGGGCTGGAACTTGAGTCTTCCTGATAAGGTTTATAAGCTTTGTGGAGCATTTTCTTTGATCCTTACAACAACCGCGTGAGGTTCCTGCTGTTATTATCCCCATTTTACAGATGAGGAGACTATGGCAGAGGGCAGATAAATGTCATGCCCAGGGTTAGTGAATCTCCAAGCCCTGACTTGAACCCATATCACCCTGACTCCAAGTTCAGTGCTCTCTTTCCACTGAGCCACCCAGGTGCCTCTATATGCTGTGCACATATGAGGACCATAGGATTTCAGAGCTAGAGCTGAAGAAGACAGCAGAGGCCACTTAGTCAAAGTGCCCGCTAAGAGAGACAGAGACAGAGAGAGACAAAGCCAGAAAGAGAGAGAAGAGAGAGACAGAGAGACAGAGAAAGAAGGAACAGAGACAGAGAGCAAAGGAAGAGAGAGAAGAGACAGAGAGACACGGAGACAGAGACAGAGAGAGAAGAGAGACAGAGAGACAGAGAAAGAAGGAACAGAGAGACAGAGAGAGAGAAGAGACAGAGACAGAGAGACAGACACTGAGACAGCAAAGGGAGAGAGAGAAGAAGAAAGAGAGAGACAGAGAGACACAGAGAGAGAGAGAGAGAGAGAGAGAGAGAGAGAGAGAGAGCAAAGGAAGAGAGAAGAAGGAAGAGACAGACAGAGGGACACAGAGACTGAGAGAGAGAGAGAGACAGCGAGAGAGCAAAGGAAGAGAGAGAAGGAGAGAGAAGAAGAGAGAAGAGAGAGAGAGAGAGAGAGAGAGAGAGAGAGAGAGAGAGAGAGGAGAGATGGGAAGACAGACAGATGGCTACAGGGACAGACAGATGCAGATGGAAAGATAAATACAGATAGATAGTAGAGATAGCTAGGCAGACAGACAGACAGACGGATGGATGAATGGGTAGACAGAGAGAAATCTGCACAGGCAGACAGCGGGGTTCGTGCACAGAGGCACAGAGGTCAGTCAGACACAGGCACCAGCAGCACAAAGACATGGACAGATGGGTCCGACATGCAGAGACAGACACACGGACAAAAAGACACGCACACCGACAGACACACACAGACAAGGAGGGCACAACGTCAGCCCGGTGAGGGCAGGCGCTGCCCCGGCTGTACGGACCAGCGCCGAGCGCCCAGCACCGGCCCGGCCCTTAGGGGGCGCTCATTCACCGCCGCAGCAAGGGTTGGGGGGGGCATTGGCTCCTCCGCCGCCGTCCACCCTGGGCTGTGCGCGCGGGCGGCCGTTTTTTATCGCCCCTCTCCCATGCCTCCCCGACCTGTCCTCCGCCCCGCCCCCGCCCCCCCGCCCCCGCCCCTGAGCCAGCGCTGGGGAGCCCGACGCTGTTTTCCCGCGGCGGTTGGCACCGGCACAGGCCGGCTGGCGGGCAGGCGGGCGCGCGCCCCTGCGCCCTCCCGCGGGCGCCCGGCCGGCCTGGACGCTCCCTCCCCACCCCCAGCCCTCGGGCGCGCGCGCCCTCGCGCCCTCCTCCCGCCGCCCCCCTCCCGCAGCCTGGAGCCCTCGCGCCCCCCTCCCGCTCTCTGCGCACGCGCGCCCACTCTCGGCCGGGCTCCTCCGCCTCAGTCGGTGTCAGACGCTCACACGGCCGGAGCCGCCAGAGCCGCCGGAGCTGCCGGAGCCGCGTCGGGCCCCGGCGCTGGGGGAGAGCGGAGCGGAGCGCAGCGGAGCCGGGGAGGGAGGGACAGAGACACAGAGAGACAGAAAGAGAGAAAGCCGGAGCCGGAGCCGGAGCATGGACGTGCCGCCGCGCCTCGACCCTGCCCTGGGCAGCCCGGCCAGCCCGTGCGAGGACGTGATCAAGAACCTGAGCCTGGAGGCCATCCAGCTGTGCGAGCGCGACGGTGGGTCCGGGGGGCGGGGAAGGAGGGGCGCGGCGGGGGCATAGTCAGTCAGCGGGGGGCGGAGAGGGGAAGCACAGCTGGGGACAAGGGGGGGTCAGGGAGAGGCAGGTGCAGAGAGGGAGGGGGCTAAGTGACAGGAGGCCACCCCGCGGGGGTGCCGGGTACAGACACTGACCCACAGCGCGGGGGGGGGGGCGGTCGAGGGTCTGGGCACGGGTGGGGAAGGTCCCGGTGGTCAGCGGGCTTTCCAGGGGCACAAAATGAGGGGACCCGGGGGGGCAGAGGAGGAGGTCCGAGCTGAACCCGGAAGGGGGCGCTGCGGCCCCCCTTTTGTGGCTCCCCATGGCCCGAACTCCGAGCTACCCCGGCTGGGCACGCGGACACACTCACACACACTCGCTCACACTCGCTCACACTCACCCCGTCGGAGAACAAAAGAAAAGCCGAGCTCGCCCCCTCGGTGCCCTGGACGAGGCAGCCCCCTGCCCCTCCCCGCTCCTTTGCCGTCCCTCCTCGGGGCAGGGCAAGGGTCGCCTGGGGGTCTGTCCGTCCCGGAACCTTCCTAACTGTGCGACCTTGGGCGAGTCACTTGGCCTCTTGGCCCGGGAGCCTCCCTCCTGTGCCCGAGCAGGGCTTGGGCGCCGTGCCCCAGCGGCCGTGGGTTCGGGTGCCGACTGCGGCAGGCCCGATTGCTGCTCGGCCTGGATGTGGAAATGCCCACCAGGACCGCTCCTTCAGTTCCGTGTGCATAAACTTACCCTTTGTCTAGGAAAGAGTTTAAGCCGTGAAACCCATTCACCTATTTCAAATCCTCCTTCCCTGCCACCCAAGTGCATGGCCCACCGTCCTGGTGCTGTACGGGGGTGCAGACGAGAAAGCGTTTTAAGAGGCGGCCGCAGGCTTTCAGCACCACGGACAGACACAGCCTCCATTCTCGCGGATGTTCAGGAGCTGTCAAAGCCTCGAGCACGAGTGGCCTGGCCCAGCTGCTGGGAGTCAGGGTGTCCTTTGTGTGTCCGTGCCGAATCTCAGCTCCCCTGACAAAGTTTGTGTCTCCTCAAGGGAGGAGGATTGGCAAACTGTTACTCTGCCCAGTATGGCTAGTGATGCTATGTCTGCCTTAAATAGATGGGCTGGGCAGTCAGGGCTGTTTCAGCAATGCAGAGCAAAACTTTATTCATTTAAGAATCATCTGGCTAGTCAGAAAACTGTGAAATTGGGCATTTGACTCAGGAGAAATCCTTTTTGTGTTGTTATGAAGATAATGTTGTCAGTTATGAATAAATTGAATATTAATTGTGGATAGCTGAATATTACTTTGAACAACTTCTAGCCAAGGTAATGCACAGATTGGAAGTAGTTAACATTTTGATCGCCAAAATTATTTTGATATATGATCCTCGTATATAGGTGAGCAGAGGGTTCTTCTGGCCAAGTAATTGAAAGGGTGATAAATTGGTTAGACATTTCAATTCAGTAGAGGGTTTAAGCAATTTAGGACCTTATGTTGATAAAAGGAAATAGATAAACAAGATGATCATTGCTCTTGCAAAGGGTATTTGTATTTTAAAGGTTTTTTTTCCTCTATGCTTTGGTAATATTTGGTCACATTGTAGGATTCACAAGTTGAAATTTTCATCCTTTCATTTTTTTTTATTAATAGTACATTATCCATTCTGAATGACTAGATTTATTTCACACAATAAGGCTTTCTGATTTATTCTGTGCTACTCGTGAAATGCTCTTTTTATGCCACCATATCAAAATACACTTCTTTTTGTTCTGTGTATATATTGGTTTGAGAGAGAAAAATTTGGAATTCCAGAAATATGGATTTCATTTTTATTTACTTTGATCATTTATCAAATGCTTATAGCTGTAGCAACTGAAATAGACAACTCATTATTTCACTGTGTCAACCCATTAATCTCAGCTTGAAAGAAACTGAATTTAGCATATTCTTCTATACATTTCAGGAAATATGAAGGAAAACGAAGCTTTGGTTGAATGTTTAAATCCATGATACCACACTATGTGAAAATTATGCTTCCTTTTTTTTCTGAAGTAATAGATGTATTGTTTTGATAATGCAAGTATGGTTGCTTGAACATGATATAGACCTTTCTAATTGGACAAATCATATAACATTTAATTTTTTTAGAGTCATTCCAAGGCAATGCTCAGAGAGAGTCCTAGTTGTTGAAGATTTCTAATTGATTCAATATAGACTAATGAAGTAATGTTCAGCTTTATATTAAAAAAAAAAAAGGCTTTTAATCTTCCAATCCAAAAAGTTGACCTATTTGAAAATTTATTAGAATTAAGGAATAACCAATGCAGAAAATTTACTTGAAGATAAACAACTACTCTTGCCATTATGCTTTACAAACTAATGCTCAGGAAACTGAATGTACTATACCATCTGTATTATTTTAAAAATAATAAAATATAATACATTTTAAATAGCAACAGTTTTTGTTGCTTGTTGAAACTATCATTTAAATACCTCATGTTAAAACATAGTTTTTATGCTAGTACATTTTTAATAGGAATTATTTAAGGCTTCTACCCTCCAGCTATCTTCATTTCTTCCAGTCTCCTAATTCTCTCCCTCTCTTTTTTTCATCTATAAATCCATAATTTAGAAAGGGCCAGTTGACAAAGGCATTGTAACTGTGTTTTTGATTGGTTAAATTAACTACTGAATATTTTTATAGGTTATATACAGCAAAACACCTCTGATTTATTTGCCCTTTACATCATCACTTTTCTTTTACTTCATCACTCTATTACTATTCCCTCTCTTTTACTCCATTAATCTGGATGTTTTACTATTCACACTATGAAAGTAAAGCAGAGATTAAAAAAATACTCATTAGAATTTGAACAAAATATCTGGGGAATAAAGTTAGTGCAGTTTAACAGCTGTGTGTGTCTTTCTTTGCACTATTTTTACTCATATGAATATTAGACAGTGTTTTATATACTGCCCATCAACAACAGCCATAGTTTTATGTGTTGTATCTCTGTGTCTTATGCTATCCTTTCTCTTGTATGTCTATTTCTCTTGTTTACATGCCTTTTTCGTTGTATACTACAGATTATTCTAGAGATTAATAGTAGGAATTTACAGTGGTTCCACTTTTTAATATTTTCTCAATGTCTTATTTTTAATATTCTGTAAGATAAGACTATAGAGTCTAGGTGGTACCATACTTGAATAATTATTTCTTTGAGCAAAGGGGTTATTTTACCTATCATTCTTTTGTATCAGTCCTAGAGTCAACATGTTTCTAGTGTAATGGATTTTCTTTTTCAGTCCTATGCATCTTTGTTACTAATATAAAGCCATTCCTTACCTAAGTCTTTCTGACAATTTCGTAAAGTCTAAATCAAAAGTTCTTTACCTTTTTGTGTGTTATGAGTCCTTGAAAAGTCTGTTGAAGCCTATGGACCCCCATCAGAATTAAGTTTTTAAATGCATAAAACAAAATAATATGATTACAAAGGAAACAAATTACATTGAAAGACAGTCATAAAAATATTTTTAAGTTACCAGACCCTATTTTAAGAACCCCTGGTCTAGGGAGACCTTTGGTGGGAAGTTACCACAAGGGGTTACCAAATAGGTCTTCTATGTCTCTCCTTTAATGGAGATGCCTGTTTGTCAGTATTTTCTAAAGGCAGAGTTTTCTACTGACCTAAAATGTGTACTTTTTTCAGATTATATACGTGATAGATTTTAATTAAGTTCCTTTGAACAGAAATAAAGATAATCCACATCTGGAGGCATCAATAAAATGGAACCTACTTCTAATTCATTTCTTTCTTTAGACATTTATTCCCCAATGATGGGACAGATATCTATCTATATTTTCTTAATCCTTTTATCATACATGTACACAATTTCACTGTTATTTTTCCTTCCAGAAATGAAAGAATTTTATCTCTGTTTTTTTTTCACTTGAATCCAAGTTCTTTGTTTTCTTGTGAAACCATTTAGAAAGAAAAGACAAAATTAATTTTTAACATAGAGCACTGGAGAAGTACATGCTATTTTCCCCAACGCCAGACTTTCCAGGAGGTGTTAATTCTACAATCCAGACATTTTTGTTTGCCTAGGTCTACTTTATCCTAAGGGTGAAAGCTCAAGATGCTAGTCAGCAAAAGAACACATTTTAAATGAATTGTATAGCCTGAAGCTGAGAGGTTTTTTTCCATCTGTGATTCCAAACAAAGGTGTTCAGGGTGTTGAGAGGAATTTTTAAAAGATGTTCTAGCCTTTAAACACAAAAAGAATGGATGGTCTTTTAATTTGGCAGGATTCCCCATATTGTAGGGGCTTCCTATCTGATGGTGATTTACATGAAAATGATTTAGTATAGATTAACCAAATTATAAATTTTAAAATCTAAAAGGACATAAACATAATACAATACTGTTAAATTCAGCACTATATTATTACAGCTCCATTCATGAGGGCCAAATGAGATAAAATGTGTAAAATGCATTGCACACGTTAAGTGTTGTGTGGACATGAGCTAATGAACTAATTGTCCTACTTCTGCCTGTTAGAAGTAATCTCCATTAAAATAATAGGATGACAGACCAAAGACAATCATCACTTACCTGGGAAAATTCATTTTTCATATCTCTCAAGATGAACTAGTCCTTTTGTATTGGCAGTGATTGAATCCTCGTGTTTCTTTTCATTTCTTCTACCAGTTGTGGTTTAGATAAATTAATTTTATCATTTCATTTCAACATCCTTACATGGTTAAGTGGATCTGTATATCTCCTAATATGAGAAAGAATAGTGTCATCATACACATTTCATTTCTCCTAAAATCTTCTACTTTAGTATGCTATCAAATAAAAATAACCTGGAGAAGAGGCTAGAGAGTCTTCCTTGTAGTCAAAATGAGCTGGATTCAAGTCCAGTCTTTGCACATAATGATGAGGGGAACTAGAACAAGTTATTTAACCTTCCTGAGCCTCCCAGCAACCCTCCAAGACTAGAAGTTGTAGAACAAGTTCTGCTTTGGAAGAGGAGATTTACTGACCAAGAGATCCTTGCAGGTGATATCACAGGTCCATACCCTCCTTCCTACCTCCCTCCAGTACCCTAAATCCTTAACTGACAATATCAGTGTGAACTTTATTCTCAAAAGCTATTTTCAGCTTCCAGTTGAACAAATATAATGTCTTGTAAGCTATTTGCTACATGTTGTCAAACACATTATTTTATATCTATATTTTTTAAAAACTTGGTGAGCTCATTATAAACTTCCTTTGGCCCTGCTTTACAATTGTATTTGCAATTTCCTCTGAGTTGCTCTATAGTAGCTCACTTGAACTCTCAAATCACTTCTTTGTCTGTGCTGTGTATAAAAGTGCATTGAGGTTTCATTAGTTGGTATGGGGAAAAAACCCACCTTGAACAATGTGAGATCATGTTAAAGCAATTTCTATTCCTAGTAAGAGTTCTAATTTGTTCTGAAGGTAGACCAGAAAGCTGTTTGAGCAAAAGGCACATCAAAGTAGATGTAACTTGGCTCCCTCCAGTGGCAGGAATGATTCAAGTCATTATTGGTAACACCAGCAACTTGTTTTCCAGCTAGGCTGAAGGGTCAGAGAGCCTCACTTTTTGCAAAATATTATCTAGGAAGCAAACATGAATTTTATATCCAAGGCACTTGGATTTATTTCCAGTAATATTTGCCCCTAATGTGAACCTAGTTTTTCTCATTTTTGGCTGTGTGCAGTATGGTTTCTTGATCTTTTATACACACACATATACATGAATATGAGTACATATATACAAGAATATGTGTGCGTGTTACATGTATATATGTGGGTGTATGAAAGATCAAGAAACCATACTGCGTAGTCTAAAAAGGAAGAAACTTATGTTCTGTGTGTGTGTATAAAGATAGACGGACAAATGGATGGAGAGATACATAGTTGTGTAGAATTCTCACTCTCTTCCTCAGTGCTAGTGAAAGATTCTCCTCTATCAATAGTTTTAACACCAATTATAGTTTGATTCTTTTTTTAATTGTCCTTGTAAAACTTTTTTTCCTACTGAATTGTTTTCTATTTCACATTCTGTAATTCCCTTCCTATCTTATGCTTATTTTTCCTTTCTGCTGAGTTTTTAATAAAAAGGCTTTCTTTGTCCTCAGTTGATGATGTAGATTTCTTTTTCCTTTTTTTTTCCAAGTTGTATACATTACCCTTTGGCTATAGGAAATATTTTAAGATTACTACTACTGGCTATCTGTAGGATTTATTGAACACATTGTATGCAGAGCATTATCTGTCTGTATGTGTAGATGAGGGATTTGAAAGGGGACATTATACTTCATTAAGGTTAGTTGAGGACATACATAGTGCATCTTCACATGCAAGTATAGATACATATAAAGAATGATTTCATAAAACAAGAAATAAACACATGACAAATAACATTCAGAAGTACTGGAAAGGCCTGGTAAAGTAAACATCTATTCAGATAGCTTCAGTTGTGGAATCCTGACTAGAAGTTTTGAGTTTTGAGTGGATTTTGAAAGTGAGGGCCATAGACTTGGAGGGACATGGAGAGGAAGGAGGCAAATTTTTTTTTTTATTATTTTCAGGCAGAACAAATGAGATGTGTTAAGACAGGGGTTCTTAGTTCTTAGAGATTCATAACCAGATTTTAAAGGGTCTATGAATTTGGATAGGAAAAAATTACATCTTTATTTTGACTAACTTCTAACTGAGATTTAGCATTTCCTTAAATAATGTAAAAGCATTATTCTGAGAAGGGGTCCATAGGCTTCACCAGTCTTCCAGAGGGGCCCATGATATGAAAATGGTCAAAAATCTCTGTGTTCTTAACATCTTTGCATTGAGTGTTAAGAACACCCATGAGACACAAGTGTTCTTATAGCCTCTTTGAAATGGAGGCAAAATGAGCGTGCAGTATAATGGCAAGCAGATTAGCTGGTCTGGAGTGAGGAAAATCCAGAAAATAATATTTGTTAGGGCATGGAATTTGTGGGCCAAAAGATCACGGAATACAGAAAAGTCTACAGTCGTAAATGGGTAGTCATATTTTTTAAATGGAGTTAGCATATAAACGGGGCCACTAGGTTGCTAGGTGAATGGGGAAATACATGTCATGCACATTTAAGTCTGATACAAGAGAATTTGAATAGAGGGAAAACATGAACAATTGGTGGGATGAGGGGAAGACTTCCTGAAGGAGATGGCACCTGTGCTCAGTCTTGAAAGAAAGCAAGGATTCTGAAAATTGGGAATGGTGAAGTGCATTCGCGGCACATTCAGGGAAGGGATGCAAAGACTGAAGACAGAATGCTGAGATCAGGTGATAGCTAGTAATATGGTAGAAAGAGTACTTCCTCTGGAGTCAAAGGACTTGAGTTCAAATGGCGCAGTGGATAGAGTGCCCTGGAGTCAGGAGGGCCTAAGTTCAGATCTGGCCTCAGATACTTACTTGCTAGGTGACCCTGGGCAAGTCACTTAACCTTGTTTGTTTGTTTCCTCATCTGTCAAATGAGCTGGAGAAGGAAATGGCAGATCACTCCAGTACCTCTGCCAAGAAAACCCCCAATGAGGTCGTGAAGAGTCAGACACAACTGAAACAACTCAACAACGATACCTCGGTAACCTCCCTGGGCCTCAGTCTCTTCATCTGTATAATAAGGATTGGACTGGATCATCTCTGAGAGCTTTGCTAGCTCTAGTCAGAGTAGCTGTTTTGACATGAATGTAGAATTTTTGAAGGTGGGGAACATACAATAAGCCTGGAAAAGTCATGGGCAACTGCTGAAGATTTTTGAGTAGAGAAATGGCAGGGTTAGAGCCATGCTTTAAAGTTATTTTGGGACTTATTTATTTGGAGGTTGAATTGAAGAAGGGAAAGACTAGATCCAAGGAGTCTGTTGCAGTAATTTAGCACAGAAGGCTATCTTGGCTCTTCTTCCACCTGTCCGATGACTCTTCCTTAATTTTCTTTTCTGTGTCTTCATCCAGGTCCCCCTTCGTAACTGTGGGTGTCCCGTGCCCCACCCTCCGGGCTCTGTATTGGCCCCTCTTTTCTTCTCCCTTTATACTGTTTCATCTCGTGATCTCATCAGCTGTCATTGATTCAATTATTATCTCTGTCCTGATGATTCTTAAACCTATTTATCCAGGTATGACCCCTCTTTTGACCTTCATTCTCACATCTTCAGCTGCCTACTGGACACCTCAAACTAGATGTCCTGTAAACATCTTAAACTCAGCATATCCAAAACGGAACTAATTATCTTCTCCGCTTCCATTTCTTAAACTCATCAAGTATAAAATACTCTGTTGGCATTCAAAGCCCTTTATAGACTGGCCTTCTTCCACCTCACTCATGTATGCTGTGACTCAGCCTTCTTACTATTACTCAAGCAAGACATTCAGTGTCCTAACTCTGGCCATTTTCACTGGCTGTCCTCCAGGCCTAGAATTCTTTCCCTCCTCATCTCCACCTGTTGGCTTCCCTGGCTTCTTTCACGTCCTAGCTGAACTCCTGTCTTCTCTAAGAAGTAGGTCCCCCTGAATGCTAGTTAGTGCTTTCCTTCTGTAGATTATCTCTGCTTTATCCTTGTATATAGTATGCTTCTACATCATGTTTCCATGTTGTCTCCCTCACTAGATTCGGAGTAACATGGGAACAAGGATTTTCTCTTGTCTTTCTCTATATCTCCACCATTTCACACAATGCCTGGTGCATAGTATGCACTTAGTGAGTGTTGAGGAATTGACTAACTGAACTAGGGTTGCATCCGTGATGAATGAAAACATGCCCTACGTTTAAGGAGCTTAGGTTCTATTGGAAGGATATAATATACAAATAAATTAGTGCATAAACTAAATCATCCTCAGAATCATAGAGTTTTTCTGGAGGAATAAAATATGTAAACAGGTTAGGGTTTATATGATAATTTGAGGAGGAAGGGTAGAATACTAACAATTATGGGAAACAGGGATAGATTCCTACAGGAGATGTATATTGAATGAAGCTGAGATGTAGAGAAGATGAGGAAATATATTCCAGCTAGGGCGGATAGTATATACAAAGTCATGGAGGCAGAAGGTGAAATACTAAGTTTGCAGAATGTCAAGGAGGCCTGTTTGGTTCAAATACAGAGTTTGCTAAGTTTACTGATAATTCAGTAAGCTTGAAAAGAGAAGTTCGAGCCAGCTTATAAAGGGCTCTAAATATCAAACAGAGGAAGTCATATTTTTCATGGATGAAATCAAGAGCAAGCGAACCTTCTTAAGGTTTTAGTGACATGGTCAAACTTGTGATATAGGATGGTTAACCTGGCAGCTATGGGTAGATGAATTGAAGATAGAAGAGACTGAAAGCCCACAATCCAGTTTGGAAGCTTTTCTGATAATTCTCAGCCTGAGATAAGGTGATGGAAGTGTCAGGAGAGGTAAGGGGAGATCAGATGAGAAAGCATCATGAAAGGAGAATTGACAAAACGTGGCAATTTCTAAATATGGAGA
Source organism: Phascolarctos cinereus (assembly GCF_003287225.1). Lineage (NCBI taxonomy): Eukaryota > Metazoa > Chordata > Mammalia > Diprotodontia > Phascolarctidae > Phascolarctos > Phascolarctos cinereus. The sequence goes on from NW_027555736.1 coordinate 20,922,859, forward strand.
GTGAAGGAGCATCAAGACATAATGATGGCACTAGTTTGCAAACCTGATGATTGGAAGCATCTGTTTGTCCTCAAAATAGAGAATGTTTAAGGTTTAAGGGGTAAACTGATATGAGTAGTTCTGTTTTGGAAATAATGTGGTTGACGTCAGTTGGTAGGATGTTGGTAGGAAATGATGTGGTAAGGTATTTTGTTGGAGATGTCCAACAGGAAGTTGAGGATGTGGGATGTGAGCTTAAAAGAGAAAGTAAAACTGGATATATAACTCTTGTAGTCATATTACAACAGTGAAAATAACCTGTGGGAGCTGATGAAATTTTGAAAAGAAAGAATGTAGAGGGAGAAAAGCAGAAGGCCTAAGGAGAACCTTGAGGGAAACTAGTTTTTAGGGGGTAGAAAATGGTTGATGATTCAGTGAAGGAGACTGAATAAGCGATTGAATAAGCAGGAGGGGAACAGGTAAGAGCAAGGCCGTGAAATCTAGAGAGGAGACAATATTTAGGAATGGGGGTGTACATCATTGTAAGATGTTGCAGAGATGTCAAGAAAGATGAGGAATCAAAAAAGGTCATCATACTAAGCAACTGATAAATCATTGGTGACCTTGGAGAGAGCAGTTTCTTTTGATTAATGAAGTAGGAAGCCATATTAGAAGGGGCTGGAAAATGAGAAATTAGAAGAGGTAGAGAGAGCTTTTCTGTGAATTTGGCTGTAAAGGGGAGGATTGCTCAATCGATCAACAAACATTTATTCAGTTCTTTCTATATGTCAGGTGCAGAAAAAATGGAAGATAACCTGCTGTAGCAGTTGGGACCAGGAAAGGTCTCCCACAAAAAAAAGGTGGGATTTGAGATGTCTTGAAGGAAGTAAAGGAGTCTAAGAGATGTGGGTAAAGAGGGAGAGAGCGTGGAGGAGAGCCAGGGCAAAGACCCCTGGAGAGGGGATATGGAGTGTTGTTTGTGAGAAGGGGCAAGTCGGCCAGTAGAGCTGGATTTTAGAGAGTATGGAGGGCAGCAAAATGTAAGGACTGTAGAAAGGGAGGCAGAGGCTAGAGCTTGAAGAATTCTCTCTTCAAAAGGATTGAACATTTTGTCCTGTAGGTAATAGTCATTGGAATTTGAAGAGGGGGTGATGTGGTCAGATTTATGCTTTAAGAAGTTCACTTTGGCAACCAAGTGGAGAGTAGATTGGTATGAGTAAGGAATTGAATCATGAAAACCAAGTAGAGAGCCACTGCAATCATCCAGGTGACGGGTGGTGAGGATAGATAGACAATGGTAGCTAAAGAAGATGGTGTTTTTCTTTTTCCTTTTCTTTTCTTTTTTTTAACTAGGCAGTGAGGTTAAGTGACTTGCCCAGGGTCACACAGCTAGTAAATGTCAAGTGTCTGAGACCAGATTTGAACTCAGATCCTCCTGACTCCAGGGCCACCTCTCTATCCACTGCGTCACCTAGCTGCCCCAAGGAGACGTTTTTTCAAGTAGAGATTTTTAAGGATTTTCACCAAGTATTTTGAACAAAGGCTTTTTAAACCTTTCCCCTAATTTTAAATTTAGTTAAGCATATGTTTAGCTCTTCTTCTAACACTGCCCCTCCCCCATTAGATTGTAGATTCTTTGAGGAGAAGGACTTTTTTTTTTCATATTTGTATTCACAGTGTCTATGTAATACCAATCTACAAAGAATTAATGTTGTGGATAACAGAAAAGAATATGATAGGGGTGAGTAGGATGCAATGCTTTGCCAATGAAGAGTTGTTCAGGAGGAGGAGAAGTATCATCATCAGATATATTCGGGAGTATTGTCATCAAAAAGAAGTATGAGCAGAAAAGAAGGTGGGCTTGTCCCCAGTCAGAGCAATAGCAAATCAATGGAAAACCTGTGTATTCTACTGGTCTCCTTGCACTGTTGAGAAGTCTAGATGAAGACATATTGGCGGAGTATCCATGGAGTATTTATGGAGAATAATGGGAAGAGGGTCACATCAGATGAGAAGTTTGGATGGTTTGTGACCAATTTTGTTAGAAAGAATTACACATAACAGTGTGATGAATTGATGAATGAATGTGTGAGTAAGTGAAAAACATTTATTAGTTACTTACCATGTGCCAACCTCTGTGATAAGAATTGGAAATACAGATACAAAAGTGAAGACGGAGCAGTCATAGAAGGCTCTGCCTTCTAGCCTAGTGTCTTGCACTAGGAATTATGTACTAGTGTCTTGCTTGTTGAATTGAAGTTGAAAAGACTCGGTTGACCAGAGGTTCTTCACCTGTTTTGACAATCTGGTGAAGCCTATTGACTTCTCAGTCATATTTTTAAATGAATAAAATCATAATTTACATAATTATATAGGAATAATTATAAAGGAAACCAATTATTTAATAGTTTTCAAAAAAAATTAATGTTCCCAGATTGTAGTTTAAGAACACCTACCTTAGACCATCTGCCATGATTCTTTCTCTCCGCCATTCCTTCATTTCACTATATTATGCTTATTCTATAATGTTCCTGAATTCTTCAGGACAGTATAATAAATATATGGATTGATTAAGCAGGGAGACAACAGAACCTAGGACAGTTGATACAATATCACTGAAAAGGGAAAGGGAGAGGACAGACTTTGCCATATGAACACCCACTTCACTTTACTCCTCCTTCCTCCCAGCACACTGCATGAAGTTATTCACATGTTCCTCCACCACACCCCAAAACCAGATGGCCATACATACGTGTGTGTGTGTGTGTATATATGTGTATATATATATATATATGTATATATGTATATGTGTGTGTGTGTGTGTGTGTATGTGTGCGTGTCTGTGTGTATATGTGTATGCATGTGGCAACTAGGTGGTACAATGGTTAGAGTGCTGGGCCTGGAGTCAGGAAGAACTGGCTCTGCGCAAGTCACCCACCCTGTTTGCCTTAGTTTCTTCATCTGTCAAATGGGGATAATAATAGCTCCTACCTCCTAGGATTGTTGTGAAGATCAGATGAAAATAATTTTAAAGCACTGAGCACAGTGCCTGGCACATAGTAAGTACTATATAAATATTATTATGCATATGTGTATAATACATACAGAGCCTTCTCAAATAGATGAGGAGCTCAATGACTCCTCAATCACCCATTTTCCTGGTCCCCAAGGTCTTAATGGTTGCTAATACATGTAGAAATTCTGAACTTGAGGCATAACGATGCACACATATTTGCCATTTACCTGTATAGAGGACATTGGAAAGCATCTGAAAGGCTGAGTTTCTTCCCAAGAGAGAAGGTAAACAGCAGTGAGAAGTTGAGTTCTGTTGACATTTGGAAGCTAACAGAAAACGTTGTCATGGACATTCAGGATAGAAATGGCCCATTTCCTTGCAGATTCTTTGGTGGGGAGTTTGAACAGAAAGAAAGATTCCTTTTAGCAGTGAGTCCTCCACTAGGGGGTGACGGAGCTCAGGGAAAGCGGGAGAAGACTGAGCTTTTACTTCACTGTGCAGAGTCCTGTGTCCAGATGCTCGAGGGGAAGGGAAGGGAATGGAATAGAGCTCGTTGCCAAGATTCCCCTTTCAGGGTATGAGCATTGGGTTAACTTCGAGTTCAGGTTTGTTCAAGATCTAAATAAAAGCCCAAAGCAGTGCCTGATACATAGGAGGCACTTGGCAGCAATACCCTTCTTTTTACTTGTATTTGTATTCCTAGCACTTAGCATAGTGCCTGGCATATAGTAGGTGCTTAATACATGCATATTGACTGGCTGAATAAACATTAATTAAATGGATAAATGATCTGGGAATTCTGGGGAAAGAAAGAGAATTAATTTTGTCCATTGATATTATTATCTAGACTAAATTTGTTTATATTAAAAGGGTGGATCTGGGGTTTTATTTGTGTGTGTGTTACTTGTTCTAGTGTTTTGAAAACTGTGTGTAAATGAATCTGTCTTTTTTTTTTTTTGGTAACCTGTGGGAGTGTTGGTATCCAGTAATAGCATGAGAGGCTTATAGGCACCCTTTAGGCACATTCCAATAAAGAGGGAGTTCAGAGAGGATTGTAAAGGTACTTGTACTTTAGCCTATCTGAAAGGTTGTTGAATAATCATTAGTCCCATTTCCCCCAGGCTTCAGTGGTTGTGGCATTTTACCGGAGTAATCTTATTCCAAAACTTAAAGATAGACAGGAAATAAGAAGTTGCCCCTCAGATATCACATAGTAAGTTTTGCAGTTTTCTAGTGCATTTATAACATAATATTGTATATTCTAATTTTATGTGTTTATGTATCATGAGGCAACCTAGCACAGTGAACAGAGACTGGGCCTTGAAGCCAAGAAGATGTTGATTTAAGTAGCCACTTTGATGTGGACTGATTGTAGGACCCTGCTGGACCTCTTGGGCCCCCTGGGCTTCGGCAGAAGATGCTGATCTTCATGGGGGAGAGGAAGTTTCTTCAACTGAGAGTCCTCAGATCAGTGCAATCCCAGGGCCAGCCCCTGTCTCTGGCCTTACACCCATCAGCTCCATGGACCAACATACATGTATTGAGTGAACACTTCTCACTTTGGTTACCCCTGTAATCAAGATGATTAATTACGATGATTTAGTCATATCTGACTCTTTGTGACCCCATGAACAAAGTCCGTGGGGTTTTCTTGGCAAAGATACTGGAGTAGTTTTCCATTTCTTTCTCCAGTGTGTCCCCATTTTATGGATGAGGAATTAAGGCAAATAGGGGTTCACTGGCTTTGATAGAGATAATATGATTATGTGAAAGATGGTTCTCTGAAATAAATTTTTCTGTGATGTTTGCTCTTCTACATCAAGCAAAACTACAGAATTTTGGGAAACAAAGTGGATAGCCCAGCCCAGTGGGTATGTAGCTGTCTCAGGGATGGGGAACATCTCTGAATCCCTTAATAAAAGGTTTTGTTCTGTGAAGTTTGGATTCAGTCAAAGGGTTGCACTCAAGGACCTAGACAGCCACATGTGGCCTCAAGGTCGCAGGTTCCCCATACCTGTCAGACAGATAGGTGGTCATTTCAAACTGGGAGATTATGTTAGACAAGCCCATGAGGCACAGAAGCCTCAAAGCTGTGACCAAAAGGACAGTGGATTTTCTTTCTATGTTGCTTCTGGGAAGCATGTGAAATGTATAATTTTCAGCATTACTGTGTAAAGAGTCTGTATCAATTTTCCCCTCTTTAGCAGCATACACACAGTAAACCACATACTGGCATTCAAAACAGTGGGAAAATAATAGTACTGAGATTAAGGAAAGACAAAGATTCAGCAAATTTAGTTTGAGGATGTTTTCACTGCATGCAGTTCTCTACTGCCAGAGGTTTTCTTTAACCTTGAAACTATTTATTTTTAAATGTTTAATGAGGCAAATATTTGTTTGTTAGTATCCCAACTCAGCCATATTCTTTTCAAAAGTTCACCCATGTCCTTGAACAGTCTTGCTGTGTTTATGCTATTCACATTTTTATATGAACATTTTAAAAAATGAGTATTTGTTGTATTAGGTATTTTTCAAACTATACTGAGACTTGGCAGTTAGGACTTCTATGATATATTTTTTATGATGCTGTCAGTTAAATAAGCCAACTCCCCTAGAGTTTGACATAAACATCATATATATATTTATATGTGTGTGTCTGTATTTTTAATGAGAAAGCAGAAAAAAATGTTTATAAATCTCGTGGCCAAGAAGCAGGAACTCTGTAATTTGCATCTCATGTTCTTCTAAGGAATCTTTTCCTCATTGAAATTCTAGAAGTACAATTTATATAAATAGTTTTATTTTGAAATATTGGTAAATATTTGAACTATTGTCTAGCAACACTTTCTTCACTTTTATTTTGTATTATGGTATAGTTTTTTATGTAATTCACTATTTTCAAGTAAGATCTTTTTTCACATTATGTTGACCCTTTCATTAAGCATTTAATTCTGTTGTATAATGCTTTGAGGAAATTGTTTGTTTGTACTTTAGCTTTTAGTTTGTCCAACTTTTCCACTGAAGTCCTCCCTCTCCTCCAGCCCTGTCCTCTTCCCCAGCGTGTTAGGCTCTAGAAGGTCATGTTAACAAACCATAAGCCCTGGGAGGTCCTACTGAACTGCAAAGACATTGAATCAGGAGCCAGCCACTGGGATCATCTGCTGTACCCCAAGCCATCACCAGTTGCCTTGACTTTTCTCTTGTCGCTGGACTCAGATGACTCTGGAAGACAAAGTGAGGCTGACAACTTTGCTCAGTTCTGCCTCACTTAAATCCAATTTATGCATGAATCAAAAGACATCACCCATACTATTTTTACCCATCTCAAAGGCCTGTGGCAATGGGCGAGTGACAAAGCAGCGGGTGCAGATACACTGGAGCTGTAGTCACAACCCTGCACATACCCAGCCCAAGCCATGGGGTCTTCTTCCAGGCCTGAAGCAGCAGTGGGATTTGGCAGGTCCCTGGGTATCTGAGCAGCCTTTTTGAAGGACTCGATTGCTCACTCCCTAGCATGAGGGAGGAGCTAGAAAAGGTGGCCTAAAAATTGTCTGCTTCACCCAAACCTGGCCTGCTTACTACAATCCCACCCTGTGGTTCAAACACACACACACACACACACACACACACACACACACACAATACAAAAACTTTTGAGATGATTCCACTTACCATCAGGACATGGAATGTGCACACACTTATGGACAACATGAAATCCAGTAGACCTGAAAAACAAACAGCTCTTGTTGTGAGAGAGCTCAGCAGGTATCACATCCAAATAGCAGCCGGCTGGCAAATGAAGCCCAGTTTACCAAAGTCAGAGATGAATACACATTGTTCTGGAGTGGCCACAGTGAAGGGGAGCACTCTGAGGCTGGCATAGGTTTTGCTATCAAAATTCATCTTTACTAGTAAACAAGCTTGTACGCCTCCCAAAAGGAGTGAATGACAGGCCAGTGAAAATGTGATTGCCACTTGCAGGAAAGTGCCTCACCACCATCATCAGTGCCTCTACTCCCACCATGATGAAACCTGATGAGGTCAAAGAAAAGTTTTATGAAGACTTAGAGACCCTCATCATCAGCATGCTGAAAGAGAACAAGCTTATAATTCTGGGGGACTTTAGTGCAGAATAGGCTCAGATTACTAGACATGGCAGAGAGTCCTTGGGAGGAATGGAGTTAGAAACAGCAACAGCAGTGTTACTTACTACTGAAGACTTCTGCATCTCGTAATGTTCTCATCACCAGTACTGTCTTGTGCTTACCTAAATGCAGTAAAACTTGGTGGACAGACCCTAATGGCAAACATTGACATTTAATAGACTGAGAAGAGACAGGATGTGAGAGTGCTGAAGGCCATGTGTGATGCAGAGTGCTGGACTGATCATAGACTTGTCCTCTCCAAGCTAAATAGTCTCATTCAAGAAAATCGGTGGCTCCAAGACAAGATGACTACCAGAAGGCTTGGTGGCAACAGATTAGAGGGTTTTCTGAGTGGGAACAGTTTGTTGCTAACTTGGAGGGAAAGCTGAGCAGTTGTGGAGCAGAAAAGGAGTGGGCAGCTTTCAGAGGGGTGGTGTACAGCACTATATTTACTCCTGTAGGCCAGAACACTTGTAGGCATCAAGACTGGTTTGATGAAAATGATGGGAAAATTCAGTAGCGGCTAAATGAAAAAAATGAGAACTCCCCAGGGTTTACCGGCAGAATAGTTTGTCCTTCTCTACAAAGTCATTGTTGGGAAAGTTCTTGCCAGAGTCTTCCTTAATAGGCTGATCCTTCACCTAGAAGATGACCATCAACCTGAAAACCAGGGTGACTTTACAAAGGACCAGGGAATGGTTGAAATGATATCTGCTGCCTGACAACTCCAGGAGAAATGCCAAGAATAGAATAGAGGTCTGTGCACAACGTCTGTCGGTCTGACCAAGGCTTTTGATGCCATCATTCATGAGGGTTTGTGGAAAATTATGTCAAAATTTGGTTGCCTAGAGAAGTTCATCAGTATTGTAGGTCAGTTTCATGATGGCATGCTTATATGGATTCTGGATAAAGGACAATGCTCTCTCACTTTCCCAGTCACCAGTGGAGTGAAACAAGACTGTGTGCTTGCCCCCATGCTTTTTAGCATGACTTTTTTTAGCAATGTTGTCAGATGCCTTCAGAGAGGCTGAACGCAGTCAAGGTCAGCTACTGCTCTGATCGTAAATTATTTAAGTTAAAAAAGCCACAAGCCAAGACTAAAGTGGAGGGAGAGTTGGTGCATGATTTTTTTTTTTCGTTTGCGATGATTGGGCGCTCAATGCAGCCTCTGAAGCCGAAATGCAACAAGGTAAGTGCTGCTTATGCTAATTTTGGCCTAACAATTAACACCAAGAAAACACAGGTTCTCTACCGGCCAGTGCCAAACCATCCGTACGTGAGCATCAGTTACAGCAAATGGAGAAATTTTGAATCCTGTGGATAAGTTCACTTACCTTAATAAACTTTCCATGGAGGTACACATAGATGATGAGGTTGACACATGCATTGCCAGAGCTAGCTCAGTGTTTGGGAGTCTCCAAAGGAAAGTATGGAAGAGAAGAGGTATTAGACTGACTACCACCCTGAAAGTCTACAGAGCTGTTGTGCTGACTTCATTGTTGTACGTCTTTGAAACCTGAGCAGTATACCAGTGCCGTGCCAGAAAACTGAATTGCCTCCATTTGAATTGTCTTAGGAAAATTCTGAAGATCACCTGGTGAAATAAGGTACTGAGGTCCTTTCTCAAGCTAAACTGCGGAAAGCACAACTCCAATGGGCTGGTCACAGTATATATCTGCCTGAAAGACTCCTACAAAGAACACACACAAGGCAAGCACTCACACAGAGTTCAGAAGAAGCGATACGAGCACACTCTCAAAGTGTCTGAAGAACTTTGGAATCAATTGCACTGGCAAAGCACCACCCAGCATGGCATGCCTGCATCAAAGAAGGTGTTGTGCTCTATGAACAAAGCAGAATTGCAGCAGCTCAAAAGAAATATAAGATGTGCAAATTTAGAGAGTCCACCCCAAAAGTTCACATGGACTGTTTGTGCCCAACCTGTGGCAGAGCATTCTGAGCTCCTACTGATCTGATCAGCCACAGTGAGACACACTGTACCTTGACCACAACTTAATGATGTCATTCCGGTTCTCTGCAAGAAAGAAGGACAACAACCAACCAGTTGCATTTGGAAAAGCTCATTTGCAACAGGGGGCTACAGTTGCTTTTCTTTCTGTAGATATATTTCAGTAACATCAACTCATAAAGACATCTTTTATTAGTATTGCATCGGAAATTCTCTCCTGGATCTGATTCTCACCAGCAGGGAACAACTGGTTACCGGAGTAGAAGTAACGTGAATCCTGTGAGGAAGTGAACATACTGGCCTCAAGTTTGTGACAGAGAAGAAGAAGTCCAACGTGCATCGTAGATTTGGGAAAAGAAGATTTCAAAGTGTTCAGAGGAAAGTTAGGTATATTCTCAGGTTAAATCAACCTTAGAGTGGTGGCAGATGCTCAGTAATGACATTCTGAAGGCATAAAGGGCAACAATTCTAATGAGGAAGGCTGGGATTTTTGTCTACAAAAACCAATGTGGATACACAGGGAGCTTGCTAATCATCTTAGACTTTGAAACAGAAATGTACAGACATTGGAATCAGGGTACAGTCTGGTAACGACCCAGAGTGAAATAAGGCTGAGAGGGAAACTAAGGGCAATCAAAAGTGGTGGTGTTTGTTGTTTGCTTTGCTGTGTTGGGAGAAAAAAGGAGGGTCCAGTGAGGGGGAGGCCTTTGTTAGGGGCAGACAGGGCGATGACAAATGTCGACAGAAATTCTTAGTTCTTCCTTGGTTTGTTTGTTTCTGTTTTCTCTGTAAAGTAGAACAGCTTGTTTACTAACAATGACAGGATAGAATTGACCAACAGAATCGATACCCAAAATAAGTAAAGAGATAGTGAGCAGGTACCTCGTCACCCTTGATGAGTAGAAGGCACCTGATCCAGATGAACTGCATCGTCAGGTCCTGAAAAAACCGGCAGATGCTGTTGCTTAACCACCTTTGGTGATGTGGAAGATCATGGAAAATGGGAACGGTGCCACACGAGTGGGAAAGGGCAAACTTCTGAGTTTTCCAAAAAGAGAAGAGAACAGAGCCTGAATACTCAAGGCCTGTGAGTCTGACTTAAAACTCCTGGGAAAATTCTAGAACTCATCGTGAAAGAGATTATTGGGGATCATCCAGATAGGGAAGTGATGGTTACAGAAATCCAGCTTGGCTTCATCAAGAACAGATCAAGGCAAACTCACCTCATTTTCTTTTTTGACATGATTTTTAAGACTAATAGGGGATAGGAATGTTATGGATGATGAAAATAATAATAATGATAATAAGCAGCATTTATATTGTGTCTATTATGTGCCAGGCACTATGCTAAGCACTTTACAAACATTATCTCCTTTGATTCTCACAACCTTGGGAGGAAGGTTCTGTTATTTATTCCCATTTCACAGTTGAGAAGACTGAGGCAGACAGAGGGCAAGTGACTTGCCCAGGGTCACACAGCTAATAAGATCTGAAGCTGGATTTGAACTTGGATCTTCCTGACTCCAAGCCCCTGACTCCCTGATCACATACCTCTTCGGTACATCTTGAGTTCTCTTGTGTTATTTGTTCTCGCTCATTTGTTTTGTAACTTGTTGTGCATCTAGGTTGTCTCATCAGCTGGATTTGTGTACCCATCCAAAATTGTGGAGGGGGAAGGGCATGAAGAAAAAAAGTGGAAATCCCTCTTGATCTGCATTTCAACCCTATGGAGGAGGTATTGATGGGCTTTCCAGCGTTAGAGTACAGGACTGGCTCTCCTACTCGGCAAAGGGAAGTCAGAAAATGGATCCGGGGTGAGGCTTTGTAGTTGCTCCACTGGATATAAGTAAAGAGGCAGCATAAGCTGGCTTTCAAACTGATAGAACTTGATTTCTAAATAAATTACTGCAATATAGACTATAGAAACCTAGCAGGTACAAGTCATTAAAAACCAAAAGAGAATAAAACTTGGACATTATTGACACAGGGCCCTCCTGCACCCTGTTCTATTTCCCTAATAAGCTCAAAGGAAATGCGCTTTTGTAAAACTTTCTTGTGATACGGTATTGGTATAGAAAGACCAAGTGATTCTGCTCCAGCCATCGAGGTCAGAAAAGAATCCTGAAAAGTGGTGGTCACCTCTGGCTCTGTAGGGCAGGTTTCTAATGGTTCATTTGTCAAGTTACCCTGGTAAGAAGGCTTTCACAGTTACCCAGTTTCTCTCTGGACCAGCACCACTCTGGGCATTTTATAACACAGGCCCAATGATTGCAAGTGTAGTGGCAGCTACTATATAATTATTATCAAAGATTTACCTTAGTGACAAAAAGGAGTAGAGGGTACATGTGAATATGTATGCTTCTGGTATCTGACATATGTTTTATATGTCTTGCAAGTTTCCTAGTAAGTTTTGATGGAGATAGTTAGGACAAATCTTATAGCATTATCCCATTAACAGTTTACCAGAATTGACTCTCCTTGGAGATGGAGTAACTTGTTGAGCCATGAGACACTTGCCAAGCCTTGGTGGTCACTGTCTGCTAACAGTCTACATGAGGTACGTCTCTTGTACTAGGCCTTCTCATTGGGGTAGTTCAGTCATTTTAGTCACACCTGACTCTTCGTGACCTCATTTGGCTTTTTCTTGGCAGAGACACTGGAGTAGTTTGCTGTTTCCTTCTCCAGCTGATTTTACAGATGAGGAAACTAAGGCAAATAAGGTTAAATGACTTGCCCAGGGTCACAGAATTAGTAAGTGTCTGAAGCTGAATTTGAACTGAAGTCTTCCTGACTGCAGGCCCCAAGTTCTATCCACTGTACCACCTAGCTGCTTCACCATTTCTGGCCTCACTGCTCCCTGACTCTCCATATGCCATCACTCCTCTCCTTCCCTTTTCACCTCTATCTCTGGGAATAATAATTAAATCTATGCTACAATTCCTAGAAAAGACATGTCAATCAATTGTTCTATGACTCTAGTCACAATCCCTGCAAGCACCTTGAGGGCAGGGAGACTTGGATTTGTCCTGTTTGTATTAACAGCATAGTACCTGGCACATTAAAAATACTCAATAAATGAGTTTCATTCCTGCACCATCCTTGCAGCCTACGCATTTTCTATTGGATAATAAGTATGACATTGACAATTCATATGAGGTCCACAAACTCCTTAAACTCAACTGAGACAAATGTTTTGAGTCCTAGTCATAAATGATGATGTATGGAAATTGTGTGTTTTCAACTATCGAAGGGTTTTGAGTCACATTGACAGAGTCACAGTAGAGGTTTGAGATGGAACTAGGAGCATTTCAAGCAAATTTGAGGAGCCAAGCAGGCCTAGTAATTCTGAACAATCAATGCAAATTCTTGATCAAAGCTTCTTGGTCACTTATCGTGGAAAAATAGATCCTCTTGCCATATTTCCTTAGAAATTAGAAACAACCTAGGGCCACCATATATAACTTGTAGTAAAGGTTTTCATGAGACTGATTCCTAAGTATACTATATTTGTCATCAAAACAATATGCTGTAATACCTCATATCCCACCTTCTGTACAGCAACATCATTTTCCCACAAAATAGGCATTGGTTATTGCTGCAGGCGCCTGCATCCGCAGCCGTGGTCTGATGCCGGCAGAGTGTGAAGAGAGAAAGAATCACAGGTCAGGTGGGAGCAGTGAAGAACAAACTCCATTTATTGATCTGAGGGCTCAGGCTTACATAGTCCTGGATCAATCAATAGTAACATTATTTTCCATGAAAAGCACTAACCTAATTAAGTAACTTCCTTACTTCCTTGTGCCTTGTCTGTTACTTTCTTTCCTGCATTCTGTCCTGTACCCCATCCGTTTCCTCCCTTCCCGCATCCTGTTCTCAAGAGACGGAACAGGGGGGTGGTGAGCCTACATCCTGAGTTTCACAGCTGTTGGGCTTAGTACAATCTACAGGTAAGACCCGGGCTGGCCTAAGCCCTCCAACTCCCCAGAGCCGGCCCTCTACAGGTTATGACCAGACACTCATTTTCATGGGCTGTAAAAAGCTTCAGTTTATTAGAATGTTACTCTGTTGGCTAATTCCTTTATATCTAATTCAAGGCACAAACTAACCTGTGTGATTTGATGAGCCTGAGGCTGGGAGGGTGAGGGAGATGATCTGAGACCTTTCCGCAGAAGTGCCAAAGCATTAACTAGGTCTCTAGTGGCAGGTTGTTCAGGGCTCAGCCTTCCATTTTGATCTTACAGGCTTGTAGACAAATCATAAGCATGAAGCTCAAGACTCCAATACTGTGCACCTTTTTGCATCATTAAGCATGTAGATTTAGCCTTTGATCACTACAAATCGTAATGAGAGGGCTAAAGCAATTGCTGTGGAACTTGTTGGTTCTCATATAACCAGCAAAGGTGTTTTTTTCATTTTTTCTATGTAAGTATATTCTAAAGACAGCTTTGTTCCTAACTAGTAAATATTTGGTGCCTTAGTGTTATATGGCATTTTGTGACTTACCTCCAACACCTCCAGATAAAGTCAGTGGTAGGCGTAGGTGAGTGTTCATCATTAAGAACTAATAGATCAGGAAATTAACAACTCTTGAAACCACAGAAAGAGATTTTGTGCTACTTGATTGAGTCCAAGATCAAGAATGACTCCCTGACCTCTAGGCCCTTCAGAAAATGACAAAGTAGATTAAAAGTAGGAGGAAAACATGTTAGAAATTGAGTAGTTCCAGGAAGACCTGAAATTCTTGTGTGTGTGTGTGTGTGTTCATGTGTGTGTGTGTGTGTGTGTGTGTGTGTGTGTGTGTGTGTGTGTGTGATTTGTAAAAGTAATAGGTACATAATGGATTTGCATATACCTTGTCATGGATAGAATGAATAAGTATTATTGATGAGATAGACAAGAGAATGAAAGCTATGGCAAATCTGCAGAGCATACTAAAAAGCAGAGACCTCACCTTGCTGACAGAGGTCTGTATAGTCAAAGCTATGGTTTTTCCAGTAGCAATGTATAGCTGTGAGAGTTGGACTATGAGTAAAGCTGAGTGCCACAGAAGCAATACTTCAAATCAAAGACTTTTGAGAGTCTCATGGACAGCAAGGAGATCAAATCAGTCAATACTTAAAGAAATTAATTTAGTCTATTCACTTATTTAGTCAAATAAGCCTAAATACTTTGGCCACATGATGAGAAGATGGGACTCATTGGAAAAGACCCTGATGCTGGAAAAGATTAAAGGCAAAAGAACAAGGGGACAGCAGAGGATGAAATGGGTAGAAAGTGTCATGAACATGAATTTGGACGGACTGCTGGAGGAATTGAAGCAAATCCATGTTGCCATTTTGCTGTAAATAAATTAGAAGACACAAAGAAATAGTATCTAAGTAGAAGGGCAGTCTGAAGGCTCTCCAGGGAGGTGGTGAATGGAAGAGGTGGTAGAGCTGGTTTTAATCCCACACCTAAAGGCAAAAGAAACATCCTTTCATGGGACATTTGATTGTTTTGCCATAAAGATTTTCATGATGATCACAAGCAAAGAGACCACCAAAAAATGTTGTTATTCTAAGTTATGGGCCAGCATCTGTTACAGAGGGTGAAAAAATAGAGAAATTCTCTGTGGAAAAGATCTTTATCTTTCAGATGATGAAACTGTGGCTCAGAACATAGCCAAGGTTAGACAGTTAGGAAGCTTGGCTTTTTGTTTCCAAATCAGATGTCGTCACTGAATTGCTACCATATCTTTTAGAAACCAGGTACTACCTCACACCTATCAAATTGGCTAATTTGACAGAAAAGGAAAATGACAAATAATGGAGGGAATATGGGAAAAAATAGGGACCCTAATGCATTGTTGGTGGAGTTGTGAACTGGTTTGAGGAACAATTTGGAACTATGTACAAAAGGGCTATAAAACTGTGCATACCCTTTGACCCAGCAATACCACTACTAGTTCTATACCCCAAAGAATCAAGTTAAAAGGAAAGAGACCCATATGTACAAAAATATTTATAGTAGCTCTTTTTGTGGCAGCAAAGAATTGGAAAGTAAGGGATGCCAATCAATTGGGGAATGGCTGAACAAGTTGTGGTATATTATTGTGAAGGAAAACTATTATGCTTTTTTGTAGCATGACTAATGTTAGTTCTAAGATTGTATGGAGTAGGCTGTAACCCTGAGGATATGATTTGAGGGGTGCCAAAAGACCCACCTATTCCCCAAATCTTTAGCTGCTTATCTTTTTTGTAAAGAGTCAAAACATGTAATTTTGTTGGGTACAGGGAGCTCTTGAGGAAGAAACTCCTTCACCAGAGCAGATCAGCAACTGTTCTCCAATTTAGAGTTAGACATTTTCCTTGGGCATTGCAGAGTTAATTAAGTAAGTGAGTTGCCTAAGGTCACATAGTCAGTATCAGAGACAGGCACTGGTCATTTCAAATTTGAGACTGGTTGTCCCTTAAGATGCTACCCTGCTTTATATCAATTAGTCTGCCATAATGCTGGATATTCTCACGTTAGTCATTCATTTAAATTGTGGCAGGAAGAGGGAATTTTTTCCCTATCACACTACTGGTTCATAGAAAAAGTCATTTGTAAAACATGCACAAGTAATAAGCAATTAAACTTTTTAAAGAGAAATTTTAAAAATGTTTAGTTCTCCATTTTAAAAAAATAATGAAGAGGTGGCATAAAATATTATTAAACTAAATCTATATATTTACACCTACAATTAACTATAGTTTGATCAACTAAGGAAAAGAGGTCAGTATGGAAGGGGGAGGGGAGAAGAGGGAAGAGAGAAAAAAGGAAAGGCAGAATGAAAGCAAGAAAGATGAGATGAAAGAAAGAGAAATAGAAGGAAATGAAATATCACAAACAGTAAAGAGGAGGGGGGGAGGGAGGGAGAGGGAGGGAGGCACAAGTGAGGGGAGAGAGATCCTGAGAAGAGGGAAAAAAGATGCTCAGGAAGCTACAGGAGCATTGGGATCTTACATGGGAAATTTTTTTATATCCATTTTATATCCTGCCTTTCAGCTTAAAGTGTCACTTTGAGTAGCTAATTGCTCTGAAAAGGGTTTTACCTTTTCTATACTGGACCATTTAATATTGGAAAAGGGCTAATTTTTTCTTGGAATTCCTGAAATGAAAAACATTGAACCAATGGGAGGTGATATATATAGATATGTTTGTTAAGGCATAGTCAAATACTAAGAATGGGAGAGTATGACTTAGCAAAAAAAAAAAAAGTGAGCCATTTGGGGAGTATCATCCCCAAATAGTCAACTCACTTTAAAAAAAACCAACTTTTGTTTTTTGCAAAAAAATTAACTCAAGCAAGCTATTTGGTTTCATGTAAGTAATCAGATATAGTTTAAAGGGAATTAACCAAATCCCTAAACCTAGAGACTTGTGTAATATATGGAAATTTGAAAAAAGAAATCTTCCTTGGTCTATGTCACTTCTTCTCAAGAAGTACCAATAGTTCCTTGATGCTTGCACAACCACATATCGACTCCTTGGTTTGGAGTCTGAAGCCTTGTATCATTTGGTCCTAATCTATCTTTCCAGATTAATTACGTGGCCAAACTGATCCCTTCGGTATTCTCTATCATGTGACATTCCAGCTCTCACCTTCCCTCCTCACTACCACCTGTTGGGCCTCTTGGAAGCCCTAGTTTTCTTCAAAGGTCAGCTTAAGTCAATCTCCTACAAGAGACATTTCCTATTCCTCAAGTTAAGAGTCCTCCCACGCACTCCATCCACACTCAAAGACAAAACAAAACTTTCTTGATGTATTTTGTATTTACCTACCTGTGTATACGTTGTTCCCTATTTGCCCCACCTCACCCCCTCCTGTAGAATGTAAGATCCCTAGGGGCAAGGTCCATTTTTTTTATCTTTACAGCCGTGGTGTTCACAATGATGCTGAAAGGATAGGAAGTACTTAATGTGTGTTTTTTTGCATTGCAGATAATAAAAATTATTATAAATAAACCATAAAGCCTTTAACTTAAATATTAGGTTATACACTTTATCAGACAAGACTCAAGCAAATTTTATCGAAAGTAAGGCACTGCACTGGAGTCAGAAGAAGCTGGATTTTACAGAAGGAGAACCTCTATTAAAAGTGTCCCTTGGCTGGCTTCCCTGCCTGTGTGATCTTGGACTAATGTAGTCTTCCTGGCCCTGAGTTTTCTCCTATGTAAAATATGGGAGGGCAACTAGGTGGCACAGTGGATAGAGCACTGGCCCTAGAGTCTAGAGGACCTGAGTTCAAGTCCAGCCTCAGACACATAACACCCACTAGCTGTGTGACCCTGGGTAAGACACTGAACCCTGATTGCCTCAAAAAAAAAAATGAAAGCATTGTTCCTCTTCCCATCTTGTTGTAGTCTGGAGAGGGCAGCCAGAAGAACAGGGATGATGAGTGTGTTTTAGTGCTATAGACTCCTGTTGGAGATTGTTGTAGACTTGCTGGCAGCATGTGACATGCCACCTGAGTGGCTGACAGTACATACAAAGATTCTCAATGTTTTTGAGCAGGTCTCCTCCAAATGCCACACACGAAAAATGCGTAGAAGAGAGTATAACTGAAAGATTGAGTGTGGTAAGAGCACAAGCGGGTCTTTAAAAACTAGAGTAACAGCTTCAGGCTGGTCAGCTAGTGTGGTGCTGTTGGCTGTAAATTAACTCTGGCAAGAAAGATGGTGACATGATGCCCTCAGGGGAGCAACTAGCAGAAATGGCCAGTATAATCAAAGTGCCCTATCAATGGTGTCTAATTGCTTTAAAAACTCATTAAACATCTGCTTAAATACTATTGAAAAGTAACATGAGGGGGCTGGACTAGGTGGCCGGGGAGGTCCCTCATATCTCTAGATCTGGGATCCTTTCATTCTTTTAATTAATAAGAAACTTACCAAGGTTTCCTCTGGACTTTGCACTCGCTCATCTGTGAGATTAGGATAACAAAATCTGTGCTCCCTACTCCACCAGTCTGCCGCAAGGAAAGCTCTTGGTAAACTTCCAAGCATTAGACAGAGATGAACTCGGGTAATGCTGTTCCACATGTGGCTATGCTGAGTGGAGATGGGGCATCACTGCTGAGGAACCAAACCCTTAGGATTCATTCCTTCCCGTTTTCTACATTAGCTTTTAATGCAGAAAGTTTGAAATTAAAACATAGTCATCAGGGATTTCTTAAAATTGGGAATGCAAATAGAAGGCAAATCAGAAGCTTAATTAATAACTATATTTTGAGACTATTGGTTCAGTGGAAGATTTCCAATCATCTGCCTGAAGCCTTTACATCTGTACGTGAAAATAGAACTGAAGAAATTAACTTGATCATACTAGCAAAACCAGAAAGACCTTTTGTTTCAATTGCAGCCATGGAAAGTCAGATCTGAGCAAATGCCAAAGCAAAATGTCACAGTCTATGGAGTGCTCAAGTTCATGGATAGGTTTTGGGGGACATTTTCAGGGGGAAGTACCACCCCTTCTTATTGGCTTTAATTGTCCAAATAATTCTCTTCCTTACTTTACTTTTGTGTGTAGCTAACCTTAAGGTTGCTTAGTGAATGTTAGTTGTTCAAAATGTATACTTGGCAAAATCAAATGGAAGAGTTGTATCAAATAGAAGTAATTGCAATGTGGTTCTCCAGCTTACATGTTTTATTTTTTAAACCGAGGCTTAAATCACTATGATTGTATAAACTCACATAACTATAACGGGTTCTTGCTATCTCTAAGTTAAAAATTTGAGGGAAATAGAAGGTTATTTTGTTACCCCTGGGCAGGAAGATTTAAAGTCTAATTGTGTACACTTGAGCAAAGCTGAGTGATTAACGGACTGGCCACACATCACATGCAAATTCCTCGAATTGTTCATGTAGTAGAAGGGGTCTAAGGAAGACTTCCCAGCATCCCAGCTCTGGTGCTAAAATCTGTATGAAGGTGTATCTTGTGAAAAAGGAATTAGGCCTGTTCTGTTTGGTCCCGGAAGCAAAAATTAGGAGCAGTGGGTGAAAGCATCAGGGAGGTAGATTTCGGCTTAATGGAGCTATCCGGTTAGAGCTACCCAAAAGTGGAATCGGCCTCCTGGGGATAGAATGAATTCCCCCTTGCTTGATGTCTTCAAGCAAAGGCTGGATGTTGACTTGTCAGCTATATTGAAGTGGGGATTCCTGTTCGGGTGCATTTTAGACAAGACGCCCTGGGAAGTCCCTTTGACTCTGATATTCTTTGATGTTATATGCAAGGCCTGGAACAACCTAAGAGGTCCAGGGCACCATTTGGTTATCTGGGAAGTTATGGATTCCTCCAGAGAACTCTGTAAAACTCAGAGAAAGACCTAGAAAGACAAGTGAGAACTATTTCTTGAACCTCTTTTCTCTTCTCTCCCTTCCCCCCTTCCCACATTGGGTCAGTTCATTCAGTTGTCTTCCGGATTGAAATTCATCACCAATTTGGCATTCCCATCTCCTTTTGCAATCTCCAGTTCTTACTTAGTTAAAAGTTTAATAAATCCTGCATTGCAACCTAACAGGGTCTTTGTGAGAATCAATGTAGGCATAGAAAAGTGGGTAGTGGGTTCAGTAAGCATACTTTAGTCTGGGCCCCAGCTTACTAATAGGCCAGGATGGCTGGATGGCAGGAAGTGTTTATTGCTATTTTTGTTATTCTAGATTCTTTTATTTGGCTGTGCGTTCGTTATCATGAAAACATGGCCATGCACTTGAGCGCTTCACAAATTGTGGCATTTTGCTTTGGCATTTGCTCAGATCTGACTTCCCATGGCCTCAGTAACTGAAGAGTGCCAATGGAGAGTGACGTGGGTCTGCCATTTAATTCTAAATATAAGAGAGCTGGAGTGTCTATGGAATTTTTCCAATAATAGACTATGATATTGACTGTAGATTAGGGATTCACATCTGTAAAGCATATTGGAAAACATCATAGATGTTATTGTTCTCTGCAGTCTAGGGCTAAGGTACTGCCATACCTTATCTGTCTTCCAAATGATGTGGTCACTTGTGAGATACAGGATGTTAACTCTTATTCACTTGCGCATCATTTGCACAAATCGTGAACTACTGATACAGCAGAATTTAGTCACTGTGATTGTATTTGGATTCATTAATGATCATTTTTTGCTTGCCTGTATTATTTTGAAATGGTGGTTAATAAATCTCTTCTTTCTTATTCAGACTCACTATTAGCTCCTAACAGTTTTCTATTGTGCCTGACAATCGACAAAATTCCAGTCCATGTTCTACTCACCCATCCAAAGGATCAGCCTAAATCGCAGCTCTGACCATGGCACTTTCTACTCAATCAGCTCCAGTTACTCTGCCATTTTCAGGATCAGATAGACTTTCAAAGCCCTCTATAACATGCCCCCTCCCACTTTTGTACTTGCATCTCTCCCCTCTCCCAACACACACACACACACACACACACACATTCTAGCTTCTTTTTACTGTTTCTTGAACAAAGCACTCTATCTCCTCACTCTGTGCATTTTCTCTGTCTCCCTCCTTATCTCTGCCTCTTGGTCTACTCCAGGAGGGATGCCTTTCCTGATCCCCCTTAATCCCAGTGTTTTCCTTCATTTCCAATCTCTCCTGAATACAGTTGTCTGTGTTCCACAGTTGTTTGCTTGCTGTCTCCCTCATTCGATTTGGAGCTCCTTGAGAGCCAGGACTGTCTTCTAAATCCTTCCATTCTCCGGCTTCTGCAAGTGCCCTGTCTTTACCTGGCCTTTTCTACCTTTCAGTCACACTTTTTTTATCCTATTCTTTTCATCTTTATTTTTATTTAAAACATTTTCCCCAGTTATGTATAAAAACAATTTTTAACATTTGTTTTTAAAGCTTTGATTTCCAAATTCTCTCCCTTCCTCCCCACCTGCCTCCCATTGAGAAGGCAAGTGATTTGATATAGGTTACACGTGTGTAGTCATGCAAAACGTATCCATAATAGTCATGTTATAAAAGAAAACATAGACAAAAAAACTCAAGAAAAATAAAGTAAAAAAAAAGTATGCTTCAGTCTTTATTCAGACACCATCAGTTCTTTCTCTGGGGATGGATAGCATTTTTCATCATAAGTCCTTCAGAGTTATTTTCGATGGTTGTATTGCTGAGAATAGTTAAGTCATTCACAACTGATCATCTTACAATAATGCTGTTACTTTGTACACAGTACACTTCACATCAGACCGTACAGGTCTTTCCAGGTTTTTATGAGAGCATCCTGCTCATCATTTCTTATAGTACAATAGTATTCCATCATAATCACATACCATAACTTGTTCTGCCATTCCCCAATTAATGGGTATCCCATCAGTTTTCAACTCTTTGTCCCCAGAAATGAAGTCTTATAAATATTTTTGCACTTATAGGTCCTTTTCCCTTTTTTTTGGGGGGGGGAATACATATCTGGTAGTGGTATTGCTAGGTCAAAGTCTACTTAATGGTTTTGTAGCCCTTTAAACAGAGATCCAAATTGCTCTGCAGAATGGTTGAATCAGTTCACAACTCAACCAACAGTGCATCCCATTCTTAACTGGGGCATCATTGCTCAGAATCCAGGTCTTGGTACTTCCCTTTCAGGGTTACAGCTTCCCAAAGAGAAAAGCAAATCTTTAATTTTCCAGTAAGGTTAAATCAAGAAGCAATTAACAAACACACAAAAATCTGGATCTCTTGGGGAACTTTTACTCCTCCCAGGTAACATGGTCTTTCTGGGCTAACTTTTTCACCCAGATGACTCTGATTTCAGGCAGATCATTGGGAGAAGTATTTTCAGATGGAGACTTACAGTGGCCTTCAGACGCAGGAGCAGCTCACTTACTGTCTTGCTTATAGGGCCAAACCAGTCTCTGAGCTTTAATGAGCAACAAAGGACAAGGCAGGTAACTAGGGAGCATTGGCTACGAGGAGAGAGACTGGAGAAGGACCAGCCTTGCACTGAGTTCCAGTCTCAGGAGGGAGGCGATAGAAAGGGTACTATTCTGGAATAGTCTGAACTTTGTCGATTCCAATGCTCTTAGCAAGGGTAACTCTTTACAAATTATTTAGACTAACTGTATGCTGCAGGAAATTGAAGAGTGTTTCTGTGCTCACCACAATGTGCAGCATGGGAAGCCTACCAGGGAGGCAGGCTCCAGGCTATTACCAACTTCAACTCCAACAGCCACGACGTTCTTCCTACCAAACAGAGTTCCTTTGAGTTAGGGGGAAAAATTCCTCTTAATTCTTCCTCTTTTTTTCACTGGCCATTAAGAGTCTTCTACAGAAGCAGTACTTTGAAGCTGGGAGATTTCTTGGTGGGCTGCCCACCCTGCTCGCAGGCCTGCTAGCTTTAACAACTCGGATTGTTTAACTCATAAGGATGTGATGAATGGCTGCTAAAAAGATCAAAGGAGAAACTGTTTGTAAGAGGAATTCCTAGGTGGCAGGAGGAGCTAATGCTCAGGACAAGGTGAGCTGAAATCATACACGTTCAGAGCCGAAAGGGACCTTGGAAATCAGTTGTTCAAGCCCTCATTGTGTAGATGAAGAAAGGTCTGAGTCTGAGAGCAGAAAAAGCAGCTTCTGGAAAGAAGTGAGTTAGAGGCACAGCTGGAAGGAAGAACTCTTTCTACTACTCCGTATTCCTTCTTTATATAAGGTGTCTATTAAAGTCCAACATCACTGGGAAAGGGAGAAGCACAATGGGAGCGGTAACAGAATAAGTAACTAAATAAGCAGTAACTAAAGCATGAACCGGGCGGCTAGGTGGCGCCAGAGTGCATAGAACGCCTGGCCTAGAGGCAGGAAAACTCATCTTCCTGAGTTCAAATCCAGCCTCAGACACTTACTAGCTGTGTGATCCTAGGCAAGTCTCTTAACCCTCTGTGCCTCAGTTTCTTTATCTGTAAAATGAGCAGGAGAAGGAAATGGCAACCACTCCAGCATCTCTGCCAAGAGGATCCCAGCTGGGCTCACAGAGAATCAGATGTGATCTGAAACAACTAAACGACAATAACAAAAAGAGTAAACTGAAGCCAAGAGTATTCGAAGTAAGTGAGGTAACATTACAATGGTAGTAAGGCTGTGACGGAGAGGCAGGGTGGTGTAGTGGAGAGAGAAGAGGCCGGAAAGCCCTACCTCTGACGTAGTGATCCTCGGTGATCAGTGTCTTTGGGGCCACTTTTCAAGACCTGATGATGAAGAGAGGCCTGCCATGGTGAAAGGACTTTGCTCCTCCAGGAGTTCCCACTAGCAATGCTGCCATGTCCAGATCCTCTCCCTGTCCTAAGGCTGTAACATTGAAAGAAGGCCAAGAGAAGAGACAGCAAAAGGACTTGGTGTATGCTTTATATTTGCGTGTGTGTGTGTGTGTGTCTGTGTGTATGTGTTTGTGTGTGTGTGGTTTTTGCTGTAGAGCAGATATCCTTTGAGGGCCGAGACTGTTGTATTTTGTCTTTCCAGCACCAACCACAGTTCCTTGTGAACACGTAGTTGTGAATACAGGCTTATTGAATTGAGTTGCATCTAATGAAGGCAGTTGATTCTGGGAATCTGAACTATGCCTTAAGAAGAATCTTTTGTCGGCTGCATGGAGGATGGGCAAGAGAGAGAGGGGCTAGATGCAGGGAGACCTCTTAGGGTATTAGAGTAGTGCAGGTGAAAGAGGGTGAGAGCTTATGCTAAGATTGTGGCTGTGTTTGTGGAGAAAACTAGGTGTCAGTCAGCCATGTATCCAGTGCCATCTATGGGCCAGGCATTGTGCTAAGTGCTAGGGACAGAGATACAAATAAAAACAGTCTCTGCCCTCAAAGATTTTATAATCTAATGTGGCAACTGAAAAGCTCAGGGCTGGGGGAGGTGGAAAAGGTGCTGGGAAGCATGAGGAGACTTCCAAAGAAGTCCCAAAGTAGGGTAGCTTATGGGAAGTGGGGAGAAAAACTGGGCTGAGTAGAGGCCCTGGAGCCTATGCCTCTGCTTTCCTATCAAAGGATTCAGTCAGAAGGGCCAAGGGGACAGAAGAGATGGGGGATCTGTCATGGAGGCAGACTAAGTAAAATGGGGCAACTGACTGAAATTGGGGGATGAGGTAGAGAAAAGTTAAGGATGATTCTGAAATCATGGACCTGAGTGATGTCACATGGCGGTTCTCTCAACAGGAGGCAGGCTTTTTGGAGGAGATGTGTGTTTCAGGAAAAAGATGTTTAGACATGTTGCTGTCCCATTCATAAAGCAGCTGGTTTCTACCTTGTTCACTTCTAGATGTTTCCTTCCATCCTTTGGGTTATAGATTGGTGCTTTTGAAACCTCTGAAGGTGCCAGTTTACCTTGTTGTAGGTGTTGCCCCAGATACACTATTTACAAGTCAGTCTATCGAAAACTAAGTTAAACTTAATAAGCCTGATTATCATGAAATAGTGTATTTCATTTATTAAATAATCTCCTTTATTAGGTCACAGGCTTTAACAGGTAACAGGACTACTCATTGAAAGACATCAGTTACCTAGAGTAGAGAGATTATTTGTCTTCTACCAGAAGGAAATGTGGAAGCCTCTCCTTGCAAGACACAGTGTGAGAGTCAGTAAAAACTTAAGATGCAAGACTATAACCCTTCTTTGCTGCTATTGAACTCTCAGCCAACTTCCAAACAGTATCTAGCCAAATAGCCAGACACTCTTTGTTCTGTTGTTCTTACAGGAAAATCCCCATCTCGGGAGCTCCCACATTTGGCTCATGAGAGCTGCTGTGAGCTGCCAGAAGCCTTTTGTGGCAGATGATGGAGTACTACTACTAAAGATTGGACTATCTCTTTGCTTATTTTTTTTTTTATTAAAGTTGCTTTTTAGTATTTAAACTCTAAAAGTAGTCTGAGGGAAGGAGAAAAGAGTCACCCATTCTGGTGGCTATTCTCAAGGATGTACTTAATTGACATACTGGAATTCTGTGGTGTGTCAGTAGCTTGGATACTTTGGATATCCTTTTTTCATCTTTATCTGAATTTCATGGGAATAAACAGATTTATCTTTGATTTAAGAATAAAAACGTTTCCATGATTCAGGCAGATTCTCTGGTGTCGGCCGGAAGTACTTTACACTTGCAAGTAAAAATGAGACCCTTAAATGATGAAATGTTTCTTTTCAGGAGGAACTATTATGACTCATTTAAACATTCAAGTTATTTTCATCTTAAATATAGATATAAATGCACATAGTTCTTCCACAAAATGAGCATTTTGTCTATAATATGGGCCCAGGCTGAAGCAGAATTATGATGTTGGCACTCCCGAGGAGCGTTCCCTCTTACAAAGTATCAGCTGCTTTGCTGCAGGATAACGTTGGCAGCAGCAGTGTATGGAGGGCTCTCAGCCACTTCAGACATTGCAAGATTGCCTCCTGCATGCTTGTGAAAGGCAGATATCCAGAAAGCTTCTCTGGGGCATAGGACCCACCCTTTTCAAATAGCCATTGTTTGCATAGCTTTGAAAGACGCAGCTGAACCTGGTGCTTCTCAGCAATGATTCATAAGCAAAGTCGGCTGAAATGAACTGAAGGTCTTTTCCCCTCAGTAGGCACAGCTTACACAGAAGTAGATTTCCATCTTCCCTACTCTCATCTGATACAGAATTAAAAAGCAATAGCAACCTGTCTCCCTGAATGGTCAATTTATCTTTAGTGTTCACTGGACCGATTGAAAATGGTAGCTGTGCAGCCAGATCCGATATCATCAGGCTATTTTCCTGGGCAGATTTTTACTCCATTTTGCTCTTCAGGTGACCTTCAGAGCAGAGCAACTTAGTCATCATTTCATTAAAACCCATAGCAACCTAGAGGGAGCCAACTCAATTCTCTGAGTCATCGTAATCCCTCTGCTAGAATCATTCTCTAATTTCACTAGCTGCTCTGATTTTTGTTATTGTAGCACTTTGGTATCTTTTATTATTAAAGGAGTACTCTGATTTTTCTTCCTTGAGCCTTTTGGGAAAGATAGACCAGTTAGCAGTTCTACTGTGGTCATTTGTAAAAACCATACTGGCTTGGCTTGGTGATATGTGCCAAGCCGCATTTTTCCCCTAAAGTTATTTGAAACAAAGGTTGATCATGCAGGCTTGCAATAAGAGATATGGTTTCTATCAGTGGCTTCCTACGTACAATAGGAGCCCACTTTTCAGACTGAATAAGTAATTCAATATATATTATTCTCTGTGGGAAGATGCTAAAAGAGTAGGACATTATGCCATCATAAACTCATTTGCTATTCAAGGTTTCTTTGCTATTCAGTTGTATATTCTCTGTATATTTCAATGCCTTTAGGATCTGTGGTTTTTATTGGTTTTCTCTATCTCTCTCTCTTTCTCCCTCTGTCTCTCTGTTTCTCTGTCTCTGCCTCTCTCTGTCTCTCTCTCTCTCTCTCTCTCTATCTGACTGGATCTCCTTATCTTGTCCAAGCTGGAAGTACAAAAGCTACTCATGATCTCAATGCCACTACAAATCACCGTGGGCGTTCTCACCTGCCCCATATCTATCCTAGGACCTTTCGTTAGGCACCCTGGTAGCCTCCTGCTCCTGGGAGCTCACCATGTTGAGTCCAGACTTACTGCAGACACCCATTCAGCATAACTAAATGTAGCTCAGAACTTCTGAGTTCAAGAGATGTGACTGTTTGGACTTCTTCAGTCCTGGGATTGCAGGTGTGTGCCAGTATGCCTTATAGTGGGTACTCCTTCCTCCTTTCATCAACATAGATCACAGCCTCCTATGACTTAGAAGCAGGTCTTTGAGAGCTGCAGTGGGAGGAGGGGACAGTCATTTTTCTGAGCAAATGTGATAATGATCTGTAAATGTTACCAGACTGGCCTTTAGATAGTAGTCATACAGTTCATCATGGGACCTTGACTCGAAGCCTTTGTGGTTGTATTAGAGTCTTGCTAGAGATTGTATGTGTTTCTGTCATAACATAACATAACATAACATAACATAACATAACATAACATAACATAACATAACATAACATAACATAACATAACATGTCCCTCCATGCTACAGTAATTTAGGAAGGGAGACTTGCACACAGGACTGATGGCTGGCATCGCCACAGTGGTGGGTGAAAAATAATTTGCACCTGAAGGAGCTGAAGAACTTTAGCAGATAGAACCCTGTCTACTCTTCCTCCAAAGGCTTTGGAATCTTCTTCCACAGAGTCTAGGATGCATGTTGGACAATGCCTAGCCTTCCTCTCTTCAGTCACAGTCAGTGATCCCTTCCAAGACTCCCCTCACTGACCATCTCATTAGCCAAATTTCTATTAGTGAAAATCAGATCCAGGATAGAATTTCCCCTTGTAGGTTCCTCTAACTTTTGAAGGTGAAATTATCATTAAAGTAAGTCAAGATGTTATCAGCTAATCTGATTTTTTGGAGGGGGTGGTGGTGAAGGGACAGAGACAGAGAGAATTCCAGCATATGTATGGTAAGTCAAAGTCCCCCATCACTACTATACGCTATTTCTCTGGGCCAGGCTTGTGATTGGCTGATTGAGCTGCTCTGTTCCCTCTTTCTTTGCAGATGGTTTATTGTACACACTGATGCCAACATAATCTTTGTAGTTCTTCTTCCATTGGTCTTTGGCCAAATGTTCTCTACCGTTGTTCCTCTTCTGGTTTCTGTATTTCCTTACATGAGTATTTTTTGCCTTTCTTTTTGTGTTATGTTTGTTCAGTCCTTCAGTTGTGTCCTACTCTTCACAACCCTGAGTAGGATATTCTTGGCCAAAGATACTGGAGTGGTTGCCACTTCCTTCTCCAGAGGATTAAGGCAAACAGAAGTCACACAGCTAGTAAGTGTGTAAGGCCAATTTGAACTCAGGTCTTCCTGACTCCAGGCCCAGTGTGCTTGAGAGCCATCTAGCTTCCTCCTTTCTTTTTGTAGTAAGCACTTAATAAATGATTGTTATTGGAGAGGAACAGCATTATGTATGTGTTTGTGCACCTACGTGTACATATATACATAGACAGATATGGTATTACATGTGTATTGTTATATACGGGTATATACATACATGTATGTATTTATCCATTCTTTTTGTTTTCGTTGTTGTTAAGCCATTTTTCAATCATGTCCAATGACCGCCTTTGGGGTTTCCTTGGCAGAGATACTGGAGTGGTTTACCATTACCTTCTCCAGCTCATTTTCCTGATGAGGAACTGAAGCAGACAGAGTTAAGTGACTTGCCCAGGGTCACACAGCTACTAAGTGTCCAAGGTCAGATCTGAACTCAGAAGATGAGTCTTCCTGACTCCAGGCCCAGTACTCCATCCACTGTGCCACCTAGCACTTGATAAAGGATTATTATTGGTGAGGAAGAGCATCGTGTATGTGTGGATTGTATATATAGATGTATGTGTTTGTATGTGTATGGCTCTAGACAGGTATACCATCCTCAAATGAAACAAAAATGGAAGAGGATTAGCAGTGGGTGTGCATAATGCACACACACGTGTGTGTGGATGTGTATGATATATGTGGTATGATACATAATCTAGATGAGATGTCAATGTATGTGTATAACGTATTGTATTATACATGTTGGTCGTTATCCGTCGTTCTCTAAGAGGACCGAAATGACATCGCTGTGTTAGAGTTAAGGTACAGTGTGTCCGACTGGGGCTGATCAGACCAATGAGAGCTCAGGATGCACTACCACAGGTCACCTACAAATAGTCCATGTGAACATCTGGGGTGGATTCTCTAAATCTGCATAGCCTTTTCCTTTTAAGGCCTTTTTCTATCAATCAATCGAAAATATTTATTATATGTCTGTTATACACCAGCACTGTACTATGAAATGGAGGCACAAAGATAAAAAAAAAATCAAATAGTTCCTGCCCTCTCTATTGGACAGAATACAATGGACATCCAGATCAGTAAACCTATAAAACATGCAAAGTCATGGGAGGGTGGAGGGGTGGGGTCAGGAAGCACTAACACATCTCTGGGATTAGGCAAGGCCTCCCGTGGGAGATGGCTTTTGCTCCTGGACCTGGACTTCACTGGCTGACTGTGGGCATACCTACCTTTTCGCTTGCTGCGTTTCAGATCTCTCCGCTGTAAAATGAGAGGATTATACCATATGACCTCTAGGAGTCTCTTCCAGTATCAACACCATAACCCCTCCCTCTCCATTTACCTTGAGGTAGTGTGGTATAATAGACAGTTTTCAGAATCAGGAGACCTGGTTTTGAATTTCATCTAGATACTTATCAGCTCTGTGACCAAGCGCAGAACGTTGGATTTCCGAGAGCCTCAATTTCCTCATCTGTAGAATGGGGATAATCATA
Source organism: Phascolarctos cinereus (assembly GCF_003287225.1). Lineage (NCBI taxonomy): Eukaryota > Metazoa > Chordata > Mammalia > Diprotodontia > Phascolarctidae > Phascolarctos > Phascolarctos cinereus. The sequence continues at coordinate 20,952,307 of NW_027555736.1, forward strand.
CTTGCACTACCTAAACCAAGGGTTTTCTCAGGAAAATGCTTGCAAACCTTAAAGTGTCATACAAATAAAAGGAATTTTTTTTCAATGAAATTTATTTTGATTGTCATCTAAGTTTCAGTGGAAGGAGCATATGTTAAGTGAGACTCACCAATCTGTCGTGGAAAAAGGTACTCACTGGTGGTGAATTTCAGCTCCAGGGATGGCTCCATCCCACAAAGCTGCAGATTTAAATGATATTGTGCTAATCAAGCCCATCCCCATTTGAAGTGACCAAGTTCTGTTTTTATTGAAGAGTAGGCTTAATGGCCATGACTGTGCAGGCAGAAGTCTTGGGTTTGATCATTTGTGCCCATTATCCTGCTTCATAAAGTAACTAGCATGTATGACCATTAATTTTGAACAATTATTCAATGCAGAGTGAAGCAGTGATTGAGACTGAATGACCAGGAATGAAAGAGGAAGGTGCCTGCTAATAGAACCATTTAGCAAAACTTGATGGTTGGTGTTCCTACGGTAAAGTGTGTGGGACCAAGCCAGCCAAGGGCTCCCTTTTAGGAGGGAAGGAGAGGATGGCCGAGGTCACCTTGGCTGGGGAAGGAGCTTGGGCTGGGCCACCATTCCTGGACATGGGGATCCTTCAGCCTCTGTGATGTGCAGAAAACTTTTCTTCTGTTACAAGGTCAGGTCCTTAAGGATAATTCAGACTCAGAATTCCTCTCTGGCAGCCCTGTAGCTCTTCTCTGCACAGATGTCTCAAATTCTTCTAAAACAAGCAAACAGAAACCAAACCAAGCCCCATGCTGCACAGTAGGGCTAAAAGGACAGCTGTGTGAACTCGGGCAGATCGCAAATCTCATCTGTAAAATAAGGGGAGCAGACTGTAACCTCTAGCTTCAACTCCATGATTGTATTAGTTGGAAAAAAAGAAGATTTCTCCTTATTCCCTCTCCTGGTGATTCTCTACGGTAATAGATAACAGCAGCAGGTATGCTGGACTGGTACTTAAGAAGATTCCCCACAGTGTCCTGCCTAGTGCCCTGCACATGGTAGGAAGCTAGTCTTTATTTAGTTAAACGCATGAATCAATTAAAACCCAGAGCCTCTTTTTGTTCCTGAGTTGCAGCATTCTTTAGCAACATCTTTGCGGAGCTTCTTAAGGACAGGAAGCCAAGTTGGCCAATGGTTTTTCTTCCCCGCCCCCAGTGGAGGTGCTAATACCAACATCAGCTAACACCAGCATTGGTAGGCCCCTTTAGCTAAGGCCTTTTCAGCTCTCTTTTCTGATTCCAGCCTTATGAGTTGTCTTTTGGAAAAACAAACTTTACGCATCATAGAAATTAAACTTGCTAAGAAGCAGCTTCACCTCCCCGTTTACGATTCCATCTTGGCCACATAAGGAGAGATGAGAGGACTCTCTTTGCTCTCATGCAACCCCCCCAAGCATTCACACGCGCCTTCCGAACTAGAACTCAGCAGCGGCGGGCACCGAGTGAGTTTCACTTCTTCATTTCCTGCTCATTTGCTGGTGCTTCAGTTGAAATTCAGGGGGGACAATCACATCCATTTTAAAATCGATTAGACAATTTAATTTGGGATTTAACTGCGGCTGTGGCTGAGAGAGATAAGCCTCCGAATGGGAGCACGGGGCATTAATCTTGTGGTGCTCCAGCCGGTGTCAGTGAAGCCGGCATTTTGGGTTTATTCTGTGACTTGGACAGGCTGCAAAGCTGAGTGTAAAGTGTGAGCAAAGCAGAGAGAAGGGCTTGTTTTGGCTTCACACAAAGGCTCAAAGCTCTTCAATCCATAGACTTTATATGTGAACTAAGTTCAGATTCATTCAAAAACTGGGGGCCTGGGTCTTGGAATTTCTCATTTCAGTGTACTCATTCTCCACCACTTTTCATACGGTAGCCTGGCTTTGCCTTCAACATTTGAATTCATGCATTCAGTGACTATGTCATAAGTGTCTGCTGTGTGTAAGCACACTGTTCTCTGATGGAAGAGATGCAAGGATAAACTAGTTAGAGGCCTTATCCCCAAGGAGCTTGCCATCTAAGAGATGCTGGAAGGGCCAAAGTAAAATAGATTCCCTTAATAGTGCAGGAGGATTATATTTTCATATCTCTCAACAGTTCTCAGCTCCTAGAGTAGGGACAGATTATGAGAGAGATGTATTCTTGGGGGTGGAGTTACAAAGCATGTCAATGATCCCTTGGCAAATAACAAGAGTAACTGGAGTTCTCATTTATAGAGCACTTACTGATTTACAAGAGATTTGCAACAGCCTGGGAGAGGGGGAGGTAGCGAAAGTACTATTACCTTTTTATAGATGTGGAGATAGAAACGGTTTGAGGTTAAGCAGGTGGTGCAGTGAATAGAGTACTGGGCCTGAAGTCGGGAAGACTCATCTTCAAATCTGGCCTCAGACACTTATTAGCTGTGTGACCCTGGGCAAGTCATTTTACCCTGTTTGCCTGAATTTCTTCATCTGTAAAATGAACCGGAGAAGGAAATGGCAATCACTCCAGTGCATTTGCCAAGAAAACCTCTAATGGGGTCATGGAGAGTCCAGGACGACTGAAATGACTGAGCAACAACTGTCTGCCCAGAGTCCCTTAGCTGGTAAGTGTGCAGTGAGTGTGGACCTAGATGCAAAAGCTGAGTCTCCAGACTCTGCTCTCTTCAGCTTGACAAATAAAATGGGATTTCCTGGTCTGGAGAAAGGCAGTGTGGTTTATTGGTCAGGGAGCAGGAGTCAGGAACCCCTAGGTTCAAGTCTTCTTACCAGCTGGGTGATCACGGGCAAGTCACTTCACAGTTCGGTGCCCTAGACAACTCTCTAAAATTTGCCCTCCCTTGTGTGTAGAGGAAATTTCCACTAGGGTTTGCCTAAACTGATGAAATCATAGATTCTTCCCCAATAGATTAGGGTCCTTTCCTCAAAGGGGGGGAAATAAAAGGTACAAGTGCCATCCCGCAAACTTAAAACAAGCTTTGGTATTGGTGAGCCCAGAGTACTTCCAGACTATAGCAGCTCTGGTGATGGGGTCGGTGTTCCCTAGGGTGGGAAAAGACATTAGCGTCACTCGTGCTTTGGAGGAAGAAGGGGCATGCTGTGAATTTGCAGGTGATCAGGAGGTGTACAGTAAGCGTGAGTCCAAGAGGAAGGTCACGCATAGAAGGGGGAACAAACCTAAAGAAAAGGCTGCAGGAAAGAAATGACAGGAGCCACTTCCTGGGGGAAGAGGAGGGGGAAGGTCACCCGTAAGGACAAAAATGTACTGAGAGAGTGGGCAGGCCCTGAAGTCAGGAAGGAAGAGATTTGGGACCTGCCGGGCATCCTCACTGAAGAAAGAGGAGAGGGGGAGGAGGATGTTGGAATCCGGGAGTCGTTTACAGAAAAGTGGCATGGCACATCAGAGATTTGGGCCTCTTTTGGCGTTTTTAAAAATAATCACAAGAACACCTTGAATAATTCTGGACACCTGAGTATTAAGTGGATGTCAGCAAATTGAAGGAATCGCAAAAGAAAAAAATCAAAATAACTCTATAGAATTGAGTAAAAGGGCCAGATAGATGTCGTTTTTCCACTTGGCAGGCTGAATTGATGATACCGTCATTTAAGTTGGTCCGGTGACTTTAATAGTGATATTAATCTCAGTTATTCCTTTAGAACCATACACTACCAGAATTGTAAATTTAAGAATTATTGGCATTTTGAAATAGAAATAATAACAATGGAAATGAAGTATAATAGGGCAGAATCAGATTGAGCAAAATGAAGATATACAATATATTTCAGGACTAGGAGGTCAATTGGAAGTGAAACCTACTTGTTTGGTCATCTTTAGACCAGCTTTAGTGTCTGTTGGACTATGAATGAATCATTCCATCCTTATCCCTTCCTAGGCCTGTCCTACTAGCTATTCTGGGTACTGTCTCCCTTCCTGAATGATTCCTCCATTCTAATAGTCCGGAATCACTTCTTACTTTGAGGGGGCTCCCTTCATACTTCTTCAAGTCCCAGCCCCATGCTTTTTCCTTTAAATTTCTCAGGTTTTGGAAAAGATCCTCACTGTAGTATCTTTCTTTTAGTATCTGTATAGAGCAAGCATTCTTAAACATTTTTTTGTGTCATGGATCCCCTTGGCCATCCAGCGAAGCCTATCTATCCTTCTCTGAATGATGGTCAAATACACAGAACACATAAGATTTCACTAGAAGCCAATGATATGAAAATAGTTACCAAAATGTTTTTTTAAAATGAGTTCATGGACCCAGATTAAGGACGTCTAGTCTAGCAAGACAGTATAAAAGCACGCACTATTCTTAATATGTAATCTAGACTCGATGGATGCATGGATGGGATGCCACTAAGCAGTACATCTGGGGACACAAAGCCTGCCAAAAATGGAGCATTAGGCTGTTTTCATAAGGTCCAAACAAATTTTAAGTTCATTAAAAATTTAGTCAGTGAACTGATATTTTGACTAAATGTCATTTTTTACTAAATTGAATGGATGTTTTAGTGCCATATAAAAAATAGGTTGTAGGTCACTGAACCACAAGAGAGATTTATATGGTGATACAGGAGACAAAAAAAAAAGTTAACCATTCAAATGCATCATGGAATTATGCTAATATGTAGAAAAATAAGAATAATGAGGTAGTATAATAAAAATTTTGCTGATTTGGAGGAGAGATAAAGTTCATAATAAGTAGCTCTAAAGATTACTGGAGGGGCAGCTAGATGGTGCAGTGCATAGAGCATGGGCCCTGGATTCAGGAGGACCTGAGTTCAAATCCGGCCTCAGGCACATAACACTCACTAGCTGTGTGACTCTGGCCAAGTCACTTAAACCCAATTGTCTTTAAAAAATGAATTTGACAAATATTAACAAAAATATTACTGGAAACTACAGGAGGTAAAAGCCTCAGTATCCTTTTTTGTTGTTTTTTTGGTCCTACTCAATGTGTTGTGAGCCCACAGCAGCGAGGTTGATTTTTGGAATGGAAGGAAGTTGAGGACATGGAGTAAAATGGACTTTAACCCAGCAGGTTTTTCTCTTTTTGGCAGGAGCAACGCTCAGTTGGCAAGATGGCAGCCAGGTCCTTTAGAGAAGGCAGTGTCTTATACCATCTCCTGAAGTGCCCAGCTCTCCCAACAAATGCTTGGCTTGTTTGAGGAGCCAGTTGGAACACTGTGTCTGAGAGGAAACTGTAATGAAATTCCACCTTGAGTCTATAGTTATTGAGTGTGGGGGAGGAAAGGCACTGAGTCAAAGGCAAAGATGGTTATTCCTCATACACCATCTCCCTGCTATCTCATCTTCATGCCTTTGCTGGTTCTTTTCTGTCTTCCAGGAAGGCCCACCAAGCCCTGCCTTTGTCTGTCAAAACCTGACCTCTCCTTTCAAAGCCTAACATAACCCAAGGCTGGTGCTGTTGTGAAATCCTTGTCATACTACCTTAGACTACTCAAATAAGAGAACATATGTACTGTCTGCAGACTTAAAAGGCCATGTAAATGCTAGCTGTTTTTAGTAGTAACAATAATAATAATCAAAGACTTTAATTTAGCTTTGTCCACTTATCTCACACTTTAGACTAGCAGCTCTTTAAGGGGAAAGAAACTGTCTTATTCATTTTTATGTCTCCCAAAGCACTGCGTTTGGTAGGTGCTCAATAGACATTTGCTGAATGACTTGAGTCTTCAAAGGCTTGGTGGTTGATCCAATGTAATGTCAAAGTCTGTAGAGTAATAGCCTTCACCCTCTTGTCAACAGGGCAGATTCCTTTATGTGATCTGTCACAATGGATTCATAGAATCCTGAGGCTAGAAGCAAGCTTGAGAAGCAATCTGATCCTCTCCACTCTCACCTCAAGTAGAGGCCTACCTAAATCTTCCCAGGTAAATGAAGAAATCTCTAGGGGAAAATGTTTCAAATCCTTCATTGGAAACCTATGCTGGTTTTTAATAACCTTTTACCATTGAAAGTGTAAAAATGGAACATAAGTTGTTCCTGCTATAGTTTAAGTAAGATGAGTTGAGATTTAAAATACAAAACCAATTTGTCAACAAAAGACAAAATTAACCTGAGGGAAATCAAGATGTACCTATTTACTGACAAATTTACTATCTAAACATCACTGGTTTCAGAACACATAGGTCTGGTTGTCCTTTCCTCGGGCAATTTCAGTTCCACAGAAAACAGGAGCCACATGAAGTGCTGTTAGTCAGCTTCAGTCATGCTTGCAGCCTTATTTGCAGTAATTGCTGTGGTTCGAAAGGGTGTGTTTGAAATGTTTGTTCCCTAAAACCATTTTTGTCTTCTAGATGGTTTCAAAAGCATTTGAAGCCACCATTTATACTGACATTTGTGGACACCTCAGCCGCTAAGTTTACATTCAGTACTTTTGATTCTAGAAGTGTATCTACAGGAGTCAGAATCATACATCAATGAATAAAAATATTGTGGCTACAATTATGCTTGAAATGAAAGTTTATTAATGGAACAGAAATGAATAATAATTGATTATATAGATAGTGAGATACTAATATTGGAATTCCTGTTTCATAAATTTTATAGCTTGAAATACAGATTTTGGTTGCTTCTATCAGTCATAGATGATCTCTAAATATCAAATATTGAGCTACATAAGCTATAGATGAGTTTCCTCATCTGTAAAATTGGAAAAATAATAGTCCCTACCTCCCAGCATTGTTCTGAGGCTAAAATGAGATAATATTTATAAAAACACTTTGAAAATCTGAAAGCACTATATAAGTACTTATTATTATTATCATTATTTTTATTTTTTCTTTTTCTTTTTTTTTATTAATTTGTTTTGATTTATCAACAATCATTTCCATATGCTTTTGAGTTGAAAATTTTTCTCCCCCTTCCTCCCCCACCCTCCCAAGACAGCACAATCTGATATAGGCTTTACATTTACATACCCATTAAACATATTTTCACATTAGTGAAGTTGTAAGTAAAAATTAAAACCAATAGGAGGAACCATCAGAAAGATGAAACAAAACTCAACAGAAGGTAAAAATAAGTGATAGCGATTCGACTTCCATAGTTCTTTCTTTGAATGTGGACAGCATTTTCCATCCCGAGGCCTCTGGAGGTGTCTTAGATCCCTGTAATGCTGAGAAGGGTTCAGTTTAACAATCTTAGTCATTGCATAACATGGCTGTTATTGTGTACAAAGTCCTCTTGGTTCTGCTCACTTCACTCAGCATCAGACCATATAAGTCTTTCCAGGTTTTTCTGAAGTCAGCCTGTTCATCATTTCTTATAGCACAATAGTTTCCACTACATTCATATACCATAACTTGTTCAGCTATTCCCCAATTGATGGGCATCCTCTCAATTTCCAATTCTTTGCCACCACAAAAAGAGCTGCTATGAATATTTTTGTACATGTGGGTCCTTTTCCCATTTGTTTGATCTCTTTGGGATATAGCCCTAGAAGTGCTATTGCTGGATCAAAGGGTATGCACATTTCTGTAGCCCTTTGGGCATAGTTCCAAATTGTTCTCCAGAATGGTTGGATCATTTCACAACTCCACCAACAATGTATTAGTGTTCCAATTTTCCCACATCTTCTCCAACATTTATCATTTTCCCGTTTTGTCATGTTGGCCAATCTGATAGGTGTGATGTGGTACCTCAGAGTTGTTTCGATTCGCATTTCTCTAATCAATAACGATTTAGAGCATTTTTTCATATGACTATAGATGGCTTTAATTTCTTCATCTGAGAACTGTCTGTTCATATCCTTTGACCATTTATCAATTGGGGAATGGCTTGTGTTCTTATAAATTTGTCTTAATTCTCTATATATTTTAGAAATGAGGCCTTTCTCAGAGAGACTGGTTGTAAAAATTCCCAATTTTCTGCCTTCCTTCTAATCTTAGTTGCATTGGCTTTGTTTGTGCAAAAACTTTTCAATTTAATGTAATCAAAATTATCCATTTTGCTTTTCAAAATGTTCTCTTTATCTCCTGTTTGGTCATGAATTCTTCTGTTCTCCATAGATCTGATAGGTAAACTATTCCTTGTTCTCCCAGTTTACTTATGGTATCAGCCTTTATATCTAAGTCATGAACCCATTTTGACTTATTATTATCATCATTTTTAAATCATCATGGAAGAAGGTTTTTCCCATTCATCAGCCTGGTCTGTTTTAGCATTCGAAATTAACCTTTCAAGCAATAGCTAAAAGACTCTAGTTCTTGACATAATCATCTCAAAATGAATGGATTTCCTATTGTGCTTTGGGTAGGATAGCCACTAAATACTTTCTGTCATCAAAATACAAAAGTGTCTCATCTAATGTTAATTGATTCAGTGAAAAGAGGGTATTTATTAAAACCCAGGGGAGGTTAGTTCCGTAACAGCAATGTTGTAAATGGACAGTTGGCCAGAAGTCATTACACAGAGGGTTTCTGTGTGAGGTGGGGTTTGTTTATAAAATAATTAGGATAAAATTATGTGAGCTATGCCCTTATTCTAAAAATGAAGAAGGGATCATTAAATTCAGAGTTGTTTCTAAAGTTTTTTAGTTCAGAATGAGTTTACTTAGGGTATCTTATCCTTTGTTTGCCTTAACTTTTCTCTGCCTACATCAAATTAAATAAGCCAAGCCCTAGGGCATTAGCTGAAGCTGTATTAAGGGAACAGATGGGAATGGGGTATGGAGGAAGGAAGGTTCTGGTCAAAACCCAACCAGATGGACTCATCTTTTAACAGACAGTGCTTTCAGGAAGAGATCAGGAAAAGGTTTCACTGTGTATTTGGGGGTTGGGAAGCACTTGTCCTAGTCAGAATATGGGGCAACCACTGGCCATTTTCTGTTATATGTATCCAACTACGGAAAACTCACATTGGAAATGCAGTGCTAATGAGGACTTGCCCTCAGTTCGGACTTTTATTGTATATGTGATCTAGTACAGGTCATGTCACTGTAGCTAACTCTTCCCCCTCACTCATGGACAGGTTTGGGACCTGTCAGTTACCCTCAGCCTGGTTTAACCTATCTGCTAAGATGGTTTTTCCTGGGGAGTGGCCACGTGATAACAGCTTCTTAGAGCCACTCCAAGCATGTGAAGACTTACCCCGGCACAATGGGTGGGTTAGAGCAATTTGTTCCAACGGCCATGAAGGCAGCTGAAGCAGGCACTGTGGGTCACTGAGAGCTTGGTCAGACATCGAAGATGCCAAGTGCCGGCAGCTGGCATGGGTGCAGGACGTGGCAGTGGGAAGAAAGGAGGAGAAAGGAGAGTCAGGCTAGGCGAGTCTTAGAGGTTAATGCTCGAGGCTACTTTATTTCAGGCGTTTTCTTATTATATACTCATAGAAAAATAACTTTGTATCTTAAGAAATGATTTACAAATTCTGCGAAGCCCTATTAATAACATAAGCAAACTAAGCCGCCAAAGATCATCTTTTTCTCAAGGGAAAGTCGTTCCAGTGCCAAAGTTCATATCTATTGTTATTTTCCTTCTCAGTGTTTAGTATTGTCTACCTCGAGTCAGCCTCCTGACTCCAGAGCTGGTAAATAATTCCTCTTTTATGTACCGAAGATGGAAAGGACATTGCCCTAGGGGGAGGCCCTGCGTGCCCGCTCTGGCACTAGCATTGGAGCCCTGCTTAGAAGGCTCTCCAGGTTAGACGTGGTCCTCTGCAGCCAAGGCCATCCACTGCATCCCAGACCGTCGCCAGCCCTCCTGACTTTGTCTTGCTACCAGACTGGGATGACTCTGGAAGAGAGAGTGGGGCTGACGACTGCGTAACTCTGCCTCGCTTGAATCCAATCCACACACGAGTCAAGACATCCCCTGTGATGTCACTGGTCCTCTCTGAAACGAAGGACAATCAACAGCAGTTAACTCTTCGGTCACTTCATGTATAAAGTAAAGCATCAGGCGTGGAAGTTAGTTACTTGAAATTAGAAACATTCAGATACCTCACACACAGCCAAGGGCTTTGTCTTCTGAAAAAAACCACAAGCTTCAGAAATGTATTTAGACTACAATTCAAGTTGTCAATTTGCTGTATTACGATGAAAGTAAATAATGGAAAAGATGGGCTGCTACACCCTGGGCTGTCAGGTAAAGTAATACAATACCAGGGAAGGAGGAGTAGGTGGGCATGTGGGCTTCCCATATAGGTAGGCTGAGGTATTCTTTCTTTAATCTCCTTGCTCCCTCAGCTCTTGGAAGTATCACTTTGTATAAACTGAATTAGGACCATCTGAAACTGACACACTGTAGTAATTGGAGAATGAAAGCCAGGCTACATCCAGCCTCCTTTGAGTCAAAAAAAGGAAATACCCAAGAAAGAAAACGCTTGTCTTCTTCTTGCTCAGGAATTTCTTTCCATTTTGTTGCTAACTTTTTTCTCCCTCTGCTGTTCTTTGCCATCCTTTTTCCTTCTTATTTTCTTTTGGTCTTCCCCTTAGGCCTTCTTTGTTCATCTCAATTGGCACGCTTATCCTACTGGACTGCCTCTTTATGGTGCTCTGCTGTCTCCTTGGTGCCACCCTTAGGGAGCCCTGGAAATAACACCAGCTGGCATTCTCTTTGCCTAGAGTTCTTTCCTTTTGGCATGGAAAAATCCTGTTGTTCATTTATGTCAGGAAAATTGTTCAAATTTAGTAACCATGTGGAAATTAGAAGGCAAACTTTCCATTCCATGGACTGTAAGAATAATTTGAAAACAAACTGTTGAAAACATTTCATTTTTTAAAAGTAATGTGTGTATGTTAAAAGTTAAATATATGTTCTTATTTATCATCTATTATGCAGGCAAATGTGTGTCACTCTTATGATGTGCAATAAACATGGGAACGGTGAATATTGGAAGAATCATGTTTCAAAGATCAATCTTTTAGTTTGGATTCCTGGGCTACGTATTGGTAACTGGAATGGCAGAGTAAATAAAAGTCATGGCTGCATTCCACTTTTATTGCCCAGAAGCATTTTCTATTGAGAATGGTGAAACCCCCACATTTGGGTACTGACGTCACAGCTCCAGTGGTGTTTCCTAATGGGACCAAAGAAAATAAAGATGGACAAAGGAATGGGAACAGACCAGTTGTATCCAGAGGGCAGTACTGGAGGCAGCGCAATGATGAGAGCGATGAGAACTGATTCTCAGGTTATCTGAAAGAAAAGAGAAGGGCAAAGCGCATGGGGAAACATCTCAGACCTCTTTTTTATTAAGGATCATGACTGAAGAAAACATCTGACTTATGACCCAAATGTCTGTTTTCCATCTATTTAAAACTCTTATGAGAATAATTTACGAATGTAGCAATGAGGGTATTAGAAGGGAAGGGGCAAACATTGACAATAGACCACTTTTTTGCCATTGTGAAAGTGACTGAGCGTGCACACGTGTGTGTGTGTGTGTGTGTGTGTGTGTGTGTGTGTGTGTGTGAGATATACAGATTAGTTCAGCTCAGAATTGAATAGGACTAGAGCAGGCTGAATTGCCTTGAAAAATTACATCATTCTTTGAATGGCACCAAGCTTTTCCTCAAACAAAGAGCCACCTTTTCAATACAAATATTGTTCCAATGCTATATGGCTATGAGCCATGGAACACTGCAGTCACTAAAGAATTGAGATTGAGGATCACCCAAGGGGAGATGGGTAGGCACATAGAGGGTGCCAGTAGGTGACAGCCCATTATAAATAAGGAATTTCTCAAAAGAGCTATAAGGGATGTCATAAAAGCTCATCAACAAAGATGTCACCCAAGTGGTATGAATTAGGGATAACCAGTGGGACAGCATGGTTGTTCTATTGGTAGCGTCATGATGTCAGGAGAGCATGAGGAAGTACCCCGGCCCGCTGGGCAAGTCCCCTTTGACAAACTTTTGGGAAGACTCCAATGAGAGGTATACAGGAATGGCAGGCTTAGATGAGTTGTGATCTGCATTGTTGGAAGGAGGGGGTCAAGATCTGTTGGAGAATTGGAGTCCAACCTAGACCTGGCCAAGGCTTCTCCTTTAGTAAGCACCGGTCATTAGTGAGTCCTTGCTTATACATTTGATTCCCATATGGGCCAGCTAGTTCTGCAGGGAGAGAAACAGTTCTGAGTTCACAAACAATATTCCTAGCTCCATCTATCTCTTTTTTCACTTTTAAATATCAACATTTTCATATGAAATGAAGGGCAGAAAATGGGGATTTGCATGAAATTGCAAATCATCTATGTACAGCTTGTGTTTTATCATTCCATAAATGTTACAGGAGAAACAAGCTAAGAGAAGGTAGATGACTAAGTGAAGCCCGCCCCTCGTTGTGGGCATCATGCGGGGGCTTCTTGTTCAGGTAAGCGTTGGCCTAGATGGTGCTTCAGGCACACCTTACAGCTCTGAGCTTCTGGATTTGGAGACTTATTCCTGCTCTTCTGGAAAGAATCAACTCTAGCTTTAAGGCCTACAGATGGTTAAGGCTGAACTTACTTCGGGAGGCACTATGGCACAGTGAATAGAATGAGGGACTTGCAGCCAGAGAGATGAGAGTTTAAATCTTGTTGTGTTTTTTTTTAAATTTATTAGCTATATTGCCAGGGAATGTCACCTAATCTCAGTGAAGTTCAGTTTTCTCATCTACAAAATGGCGATAATAATAGTGATGGTACCTACCTCACAGGGTGGCTGTGGGGCCCAAATTCTAAAACCTATGTAAAGTACTATATAAATGCCAGTTACTGTTATTTTCCAAAACTCTGCCTTTGACAAGTGATGCATACTTAATGACTTTTATGCTTATTGTCCTACAGGAAACAAATCCGAAGACAGTGGCATAGCAGAAATGGAGGAGCTTCCAGTCCCACACAACATCAAAATTAGTAATATCACGTGTGATTCCTTCAAGATTTTGTGGGAAATGGATTCCAAATCAAAGGACCGGATTACACACTATTTCATTGACCTGAACAAGAAAGAGAACAAAAATTCTAACAAATTTAAACACAAGGTAAATAGATGCCAATGGATCTCAGCCATGCAAAAGCATGTGCTGTTTTTCAAATGTAAACAGTAAATGAATGTTAAATTATCAAAGGCTTTTGGAAGAATGCTTTCTGAAAGGAGAGTGGCTCTTAATATCTGGATGGATCTGACATATCATTGAGAGGGGGAGAAATAAGCAGAATGCGTTAAAAAAAAACAAGCAAGGGGCATATTTTTAGGATAAAGAAAAACTTGTTGATTTGATTTTCCCTTTTATTATGAAGGTGATATGTGAACTGAAAGTAGAGAGGAGAAAGAGGGTCAGATTCCCAGTTCTTCAATAATCATGGTCACATAGGAAATATGAAATCAGCAGGTTCAGCCCCTCACTACCCATATATTTGTTTGGAAAACAGAAGCTTGGTTTTGTTACAAATGTACCCTGTTGAACAAAGGTGAGAAAATTCATTTTACCATACTTCCTAGGTTAAAAAATGTTTCCCATAATTAAAAGATATATGCTTTTTTAAGCTGGAAGCATGACCCATTCTCTGTGCAAAATATTCACTGATGAAGTTTTAAAAACTAAGGTTAATTGTTTTTACTTGTAATTGGTAAAATAAAAATACTAAATAAATAATTTTAAAAGCTAAAAAAGAGTAGCTAAAAATAGAAAAAGAAGAGATATGCAAAGACACCTCCTGCTCCTTTGCAAAGGTGAAGATCTCAGATATGAGACATCAGAAATTTTAGGTATTCATCTGTTTCACTGATCTTTTAAAATCTTATTTTTTAAAAATAATTTGTTTGTAAGTGATAGCTCTCTTGAAGAAGGAAAAAATACGGAAGTGTATTTATACATATGTGTATGTATGCAGTATAAAAAGAAAAGATATCAACGGCAATTTAGTTATAAAAATAAAATTTTCGAAACCTTCAGAACATATTCTTTGATGACCTGTCATGATGTCATTGGATAATACAAAGAAATGCTGTGAGCAGAGAGATGATTTTATTTCAGCAATTTAAAGATAATTTACAAAGTTGTACAAATTTTAAACTCAGCGACCAAATGTCTTAATTATCTTTATAGTCGGGATAGTGGATAGAAGCTAGTAGTAGAAATCTAAAACTGGCTTCTCGTTCTTACTCTGCCAATGACTCAGAGAAGACCTCGGCCTTTTTGAAGGGTCAAGTTCAGGTTCTTTCTGATGCTGAGCATCTTTCATAGGCTGGTGTTTCAATATTTCCTCCTATTGGTGTGGCTCCTCTTCTTAACTTGATGTGTGACTTTGGCTAAGTCACAGCCTTACTGGGCCTCAATTTCATTATCTTCCCAATGAAAGCATTCTAGGTGATTTTGTGAATTCTCTCACAGCTCTAAACTTCTAGACCTCTTGGGATTCATGTGATTTTTACGATGTTGTCTTTCTTGTCATAGGATGTTCCCACCAAATTGGTGGCCAAAGCTGTCCCTCTGCCCATGACTGTGCGTGGACACTGGTTCCTGAGCCCAAGGACTGAATACACAGTGGCAGTGCAGACAGCCTCGAAGCAGGTAGATGGAGATTACGTTGTGTCGGAGTGGAGTGAAATCATCGAATTTTGCACAGCAGGTAAGAGGGTGGGGAGGGGAGGAGAAAGCAGATGAGGCCAGAGAGGCCTCAGGAGTTACTAAAAAACTAATTACAGAAGAAGAAAGAGATTCCCTTACCTCCAGCAAGTGCTGGTAAATATTGCAGTGATTTTTTTTTTTACCTTAACAGCATTTTACAGCAAGGTGATGCATGTTCTCTTGATTAGAGGGTCTCAGCAGTAAGAATGTGTATAAAAGAGCTTTGCTTTTTAGCCCTGTTCTTCCTTTGGCTTTTAGGTACAAAATGTTAAAATATTTTGCAAAAAAAAAATAAACTGTTGTAAATGAAACTGTTTTCAGTGTATTTGCTGGATTTCATATTGTAGGGCAAATAAGTTTCTTCAGTCTTCAGTTTCCTCTGAGGTCTCTCCCTTAATATCTGTGAGGCAGCTCAGGGGTGCTGCAGTGCACACAGTGCTGGAAGATCTGAGTTCAAATTCAGCCTTCGACATTTACTTCTGTAAAATGGGAGTGAGAGTGACGGCACCTGCCTCCCAGGACTGTTGTGAGGATTAAATGAGATCATGTTCATAAAGTGCTCAATACAATGCCCGGCACATAGTAGGGGCTTCACAAGTGCTCGTTTCCTTCCTATAACCACTGCTTCTTGATAGCCACTGTAGAACGAGGGAGTTTGCCCAGGTCTTTCTGGCTTTTAAATGGAAGGCCAGCTCCCACCAAGCCAGTGACAAAGCAGTGATCTGCCAGTCAATGGGTGCTTATTAGACACCTACTGTGTGCCAGGCGCTGCACTAGCCATTGGGGGCACAAGTACAAAGAATCCAACAACCTCTTCTTGAAAGGTTTTGATATTCCAGCAGGGAAGACAAGTCCAGTAATCACGTGAATAAGTATGTACAAAGTAGTGTCGTGTGATATAGTTTGGAATGGAGGACAAGAGAAGGCAAGGAGAGAAGAACCCTGGGAGGTGGAGGTGAAGAGGGAGGGCATTCCAGACATGGGGCACAGCCAGAGCAAAGGTTTGGAAGTGGGAGAGGGAGTATCATGGGTGAAGAACAGAGAGGTCAGGTTGGCTGGATAACAACAACAATCAGAAGAATAACATTTGTGAATGGAAGAAATATCCAGTGAGGCTGGAAAGCTAGATTGGGATCAGGTTGTGAAGGGCTGGAAAAGCAAAAGAGAGGAGTGCATATTTGATCCTTGAGGCAATAGAAATCCCAGGGTCAGAGCTGTGCATAAGGAACGCCTGTTGCTGCTATGGGTAGGATAGACTAGGGTTGGGCAAGCCTGGAGGCTGGAGGCCACTGCAGAGGCTTTTGGGATAGTTGATGTGAGAGGTGAGGAGGGTCTAAGGGAATGGCCACAAGTGGGATTAGACGTGGTAGAGATAGGTAGAGATAGGGAAGTTTGAAGTGGGGGAGGAGAGATGGCTTGGGGGAAGATAATGAGCTCAGGTTGGGATATGTGGAGGTTAAATTTTCCCTAGAACACCCAATTTGAAATGTTCAATAGGCAGTCGTTGATGGGGGTCTACAGATCAGGGTGAGACCAGGCCTGGATAGAGAAATCTGGGCATCGTCTACACTGAGAAGAGGGCTAACCCCAAGAGAGGGAGAGAAGGCGCAGGATGGCGCTTGGGGAACCCTGAACCCAGGGGCTGTGATGCGGATGATGATGCCAGCAAAGGAAACCCAGGCCCGGTCACCCAGCATTGGGAGACAAGCCTTTCTCTAGTGGAAATAATCCAGCCCCTTGAGGATAAAGAATGCCACCATTTCCTCCATTTATTGAGTTAACAGATATTTTTGAGTCCCTAGTAAATGTAAAGCATTATGTTAGCTGTTATGGGGGATGCTGAGATGCCACTCCCTGGAAAGTGTCCGTTGTCCTCTTGCGCTGCTTAATTGTGAGGTTTCCCTCATCATTTCTTTGTCCTGTCTATTGTTTGCAATATGGAACTGTCAAGAGAGGTTGTGCATGTATTTAAACATTGAGGAGCTTGTAGAAATGCCACTAAAAGCACGCCTTTTGCCAATTTCAGGTTGCCTAGCAACTTTCTCTAGCTGAGCCCTGGTGCTGAACAGAGAAAAACTAGCTCTCTCCCACTGGGGTGGCCTCATATTTACTTGCATAATTCTGGGCCCAGTGCACTCCTGCTTCTCCTTTATTCCAATGTAGTCTACTCCCTCTGAGCATCCAACTCAGTAACTGCCTCTTCAGTTTGACTGACATTTGCTAAACAGTCCCTTCCTCGTCAAGATAAGACCTCATGTCTCATCGCATTTAAGCTCTGGGTTGAATTCTTACAGGCGGACTGTTGTTTTTTCTCATACTGTTTTGACCTTAAGAAAGCCAGAATTTAGAGCTGGAAGGAACCCCAAGAAATAGGTTTTATGTACAGGTTTTGGGGGAGATTGAATGCACAGCAGACTGAATTCAGTAAAGAGAAAATATATTTTGTTTTTCCTTCTTTAAAATGAATTTGTCAGTCACTTAATATTAAGTTTTATTCCAAACCAAAAATTACATCTTTGGCCCCCAGGTTTTTGGCTTGCCAGCTCAAAACATGGAACCTGCGGATCTGAAGTGATTCTGTTGCCTCTAACTCAGTGTGCTGAGTCTGCGAGTGACTCAGGTTGGATGGGTTACAAAATCAAATCAGTTACTGCTTGACTTGGTTGAATGAACTCATGATTTTTAAATAGAAAGGGTCTGCCATTGAATCAGATAATCAAAGAGGATGTTTGTAGACATGTAGCCTTACAGGTGTGTGAGGACGCAGTGGGTTTGGTTAATCTGTTGTTCCCCAACCTTGGGGAGCCAACCAATGTTGGGCAGATCTCTCACATGCGTAGATACATTAAGACGTGGTGTAGATTTCAGGGGATAGAATTCAAGTGCTTTGAATTTTGGTTTATTTTATTAATTCTTATAAGGAAATTGTTAATCCTGGAAATGAGTAGAATGATCATCTTTGAATAGAAAAAATATTTCTTTTATATATTGTCCTTATTTATGTACATATGCAGAAAATGATAACTTACTATTCTTTTATCTCTGATGAAAGAAAAAGGAAAAATAGCTTTTATACTCATTTGAAGGATTTTGGTCAATGAATATTTGTCAGTGAGCTGCTCTGTGATATGTGCTAGCAATGGCTTTATAACCTTGAGTTGTTGATCATCAAACAGCCTATCAGAGGAAGTAATGATACATCGTTTCCTAAGAGGTCAGGAAAAGAATAAAGATGTCTCTGTCTGCAGGTGTGCAAACACATACTGCTTAAAAAGCATCAAGAGAGGTGGTGTCCTAATGCCCTTTTGAGCTCCGAAGGTTTAAAATGTCATTTGAGTTCATTTTCTGGAACATAACAGTTTACTCTTTCCAACACGTCAGGTTTAACCCTGAAAGTTTTGGGATAGAAGTCTTCCTGGAATTGTGTACCTCCTGTAAAGCATGCCCAGTGCTAATCAGAACATAAATAAAAGTCATCCATATAGAAATGGAGCACAGCTCTCTTAAGTTGGCCTCAGTCCTTCCTGAATTCCTAGGAAGAAGACAGTTTCTCCGAGGGAGGCTTTCTGTCAAATGTACTGATCAGTTTCCAGATCATCATTGGTGGGATACCCATAAGCACCATTTCTGTGACATCTTGACCCCTGTTTTAGCTACTTGGTACTGAGTTTGGACTGTTTTGGAATCATTAAAAATTATTTAAATGAAACCACATCATTCCATTATGTTCAGCTAGAGTTTATCAGATGTAACTGGTATCTGAATTTTAGTCAAACACTTTGTCCCTCTTGGTCTTTTTTCCACAATCCCCACAACTATCTTGGGGAATTTTGTTTTGGAAAAAAGTCTAAAATCTCAAAGGACCAAACTGTTCCTTATTGTTCATCAGTACAAGACTTTGATTACTACAGAAAGGCTCTCAGAATACTGAGTTGGTGAACAGAACCAGACTGTTTACCAAGGACTTTAGCTCTTCAGGAATCTTGAGGACCCAGAGAATCAGAACAGGGTTCTATTTCTTAAGTACTCCTGACTGTTGTCCAGGGACAAGTGATTCTATAAGATTCAGTTTCTTCTCTTAAATTGGAATATTATCTGCCCCACCTATCTATCTCATAAGGTTGTTAAAAGAATCAAATGAGATCCTTTAATTATGAGAAGGTTCTTGAAAACCCATAAAGTTTTGTAAGACTGTACTGGAAAGTATATAAGAGATGATGATGAATCAGCTCACCTCATATCACGTTTTTTAGCTTTTCATTTAAATTAGCAACTCAGTAAATGGCCATACGTGACCGGTTGCCATGAGTTAGATTGCATGAGGTCCCTTTGAGCTCCAAACCCGTGATCCTATGAGTACCTTCCCTAAACTCTCCTCCAGATTTTCATTTGGGGGTCTTTATATCTCCATGAGTGAAAATAAAGACAGTCTAAACAACTCATGGGAACAGAACATAATCGTAGAGTTGGAATGAACCATAGGGTTTACCTAATTCTCCTCTCCCAAAGGGGCAAGTGACTTGTTCAGGGTTGTCTGTTGAGGGCAGTGAAGTGTCCTTGCCATAGCTGTATTCTTAACAAAGCCATTGTGGATGGATATGCAGACACGTGTGTGTGTGTGTGTGTGTGTGTGTGTGTGTGTAGACACATATAGATATGTATATTTATGTGTGTATATAGACATGTATACACATGTGTTTATTGTCAAGTAGTTTTCAGTCATGTCCAACTGCTTGTGACCGTATTTGGGGTTTTCTTGGCAGAGATACTGGAGTAGTTTGCCATTTTCTTCTCCACAGATGAGAAACCTGAGGCAAATAAGGTTAAGTGACTTGCCCAGGGTCACACAGCTAGTGAGTGTCTGAGGCCAAATTTGAACTCAGGAAGATGGGCCTTCCTGCCCCCACGCCGGGTGCCTTATCCACGGTACCAACAAAGAAATAGTGATTTTTTATTTCCTACCGAGTATGTAATGATAGTTTTATTCTTACTCCCTAAGGGTGAAATGGAATTTTCCTCAGTTCATTAAAGTCTAAGTCTCAGGCCAGAGTTTTAATAACATACTGTCTTCTCTTTTGCAGATTATTCCAAAGTTCACTTAGCACAACTCTTAGAAAAGGCTGAAGTGATTGCAGGACGTATGCTTAAATTCACCGTTTTTTATCGTAATCAGCACAAAGAATACTTTGACTACATTCGGTAAGAACCCAAGAGTATCATTTTGAGAGAGTAACTTACATGTCACCTAATTTAGCACTTATATAATTCATGCACAAGAAAAGAGCCTGCCTGGTCCAAAGTGTGAACAGAAAATTATATTCTGTTTATTTTGAATTCTGAAAGGAAAAAGACTAAAACAAAACCATTTCCTCAGAAGTTCCATTCAGCAATTTAATTAGCATGGAAAATAAAAGCACATGTGAACTTGAACTAGAATTAAATGAATAAAATTGCATTTGAAATTCTAACCTGATATAACCCGTTGCTAGTATGATTAAGTGGCCTTTTACATTTTATATTTTCAAATACCTAATTCTCTTTGGACTTGTCCATCTGTAAAGGCCTCCAAAGTGTGTGGTCTTTGGGTCCCTGGCCTGGTTACCATCCCACAAGTGCTGCTGTGTGTGCTCTGGGTCAGGGAGCATCTGTGCTCCCTGTGAGCATTAGCCATCTCACGCACCCCTTTCTTGTTTTTCTTCTGCCAAACATTTAACCTTTAAGCCTTTTTAAAGTCTCTTATAGACGTTGAAAACAAGAAAATTAGATGGTCAGTTCTGGGCTGCAGTCATGATGAAATCACGTGAAAACTAGGTTTCTTGGCACCTTGAAATCCCTTTCCTTTCCTTCCTTCCATACCTGTGTTTTCTACAGGTCATGCCCCCTTGGCTCCTTCTGAACCCTCAAACATCCATTTGATTCATGTTCCTAAAGGTTGACAATGGCTAGTTACCACAGAAGCCAAACAAATCCTTAGAAAAGCAGGCAAAAGATTTAATCCTTTGGGCATTTTCTAACGTTTTTAGTGATTAGTTCATCTTGGGAGTGAATTGCTCCCCAGTATTTGAATATAGATTTTCAAGTGGAAACCAGGTTTGGAGAGTGGGGAAGGAACTTAGCCCATGATCCCAACCTGCAGCTAGCAGAGCTGCTTAGCCCAGCCTGACCGCGGCCTTGCTCTGTGTCCTCAGCCAAGCGTCTGTGTTCCTTCACATTTCTTAGCCCAATCTGAATGATCTATGCCAAGGGTGGGGAACTTGCAGCCTCGAGGCCACATGTGGTCTTCTAGGTCCTTAGGTGTGGCCTTTTGTCTGAGTCCAAGTTTTATAGATCAAATCCTTTTATTAAGAGAATTTGTTCTGTGAAGTTTAGATTCAGCCAAAGGGCTACGCTTGAGGACCTAGAGGGCCACATGTGGCCTCGAGGCCGCAGGTTCCCCACCCCTGATCTTTGCTTTGTGGAGCTTGTATTCTAGTGGGTGATAAGGCACACATGTGACTATCACACATGATTAACAGACAGAATATGATTAGTAATGGTAGTAGCTAGACTCCTCCAGGATCTTTGAGTGACAGACCTGTAGAGATGAACTGTCAGAATCCCCAAATGGCATTTAACAGAGCCTTGTAATCATGGGGCATGTGAGGGAAATTAGAAAAGCAGAGGGACTTAGTCTTCAGCTCTAGGGCTTAGCAAATTTCTATCAAAACTTGTGTCAGATGAGTGTCACTGCAAGGTTGGCACCATATTTTTACCTGCTAAAGGTTCTCCCTTAGAGTGTGATGAATGGTAAATGCCAAAGAGTAGCTAGTGATGTGTTTCAGTTATGAAATCTGGCCAACAGATGGACCAGGAATGACTCTAAGTTAGGAACCATCTTGTTTTTATACAATATACCTCTTAAAGGAGTTACTCTGTATGTCTATTTAGAGTCAAATTTATAAAATCAGTCTGGTCATTGCTGTTTCCTTTAACAAGGAATATACTTGGAATGACAGGCAGGATAAAGAAGAATCTTTGGCATAGAACTGAATTTTGACTCCTTGCAAAATAATGCAAATATAGAATTATTTTTGCTAGCCACTGGAGGGCAGTATTACTCCACAACATATACCCTACAGCTCAGTTCTGGGTGTGGTTTCTCTCCAAACCTGTTTCAACCCTTTTCACAAGCCAATATCTAATATGTGGCACATTGCTTAAGAATATGAGAAAGAAAACTGTAGGAAAGTTTATCATTTGTTACAAGCTGTCAGTCAAAAGGATCCTTCTACTACTGGGTTAAGCTTACATAGCTGGCTTTCCCATGATAGCTGTAAAATTGATGTAAATCACGTCTCTTGCAATATACTGAACATACTTTGCACTGTTAAGGGAGCTTTAAAAAGGATAAAGAGATCTAAGATGTGAATTTTTTGGAGGGGAGGGGCTCACTTATTGAGAGCCTGAACAGAATTCACTTCAGATGTCATCCATGCCCATGTTGTAGACGATGGTTCTAGAAAAATCCATCACGACCCACAGAGGCCTTCACCTGCCCTTTCGACTAAACTTGTATGCCAGAACAGCTGACAAGTGTAGCCCAGGGGGCAGGCTGACCCTTCTGGAAGCTCTGGGCACTAGGATGGCGGATAAAATGTTTATGCCTTAAGAACTGGCAAGCATTCTGTCACTCCTCATGAATGTGATATATAAAATCCCAGAATCAGCATCATTTTTGTTATTTAACTTAAATATGCTTGAGGTAATCTTCCCGAAAATCTAGGTAGATCACGTGTCATCTAGATTTTTACCTTCTGTTAATATCATTTAAAACAATAGATTTTTTTAGGCCAAAAAAAATAAAGTGCTTAGGGCTGAGGAATTAAGAAAAAGCTAAGGAATGAATTCACTTAGACAGAATCTATTTTCTCTAGCCTTATTTTCTGGGCAAACAATTTGTTTACACCTTTGGGACTTAGGTTATTCTAGACAATTAGGGTAGAAGAGGCCTTCTGTTCTTTTGGATAACTCCCTAAGCCACCACCTGACAGAGTACTGCACATACCCAGGACTGGCCCTCGCCCGATTATGAAGTGAACCTCAAAGGCTACTTAGTGACTCTGCCACTTGATGGTGGACTAGGAGAGTTAGGGCTGGAAGACCTTAGAGACCCTCTGGTTCCCCTCCCTCAGGGTCAGTGTGAGGATGAAATGAGATGAAGCCCCTAAAGGATTCCACAAACCTAAAAATGAATAATGATAATAATAGCTAATGGTTACATAGTGCCTACTACATGTCAGGCACTGTGCTCACAGTGTTACAATTATCTCATTTGATACTCACAACAACACTGGAAGAAGGAGCTATTATGCTTCCCATTTTACAGATGAGAAAACTGAGGCAAAGAGAGGCAAAATGACTTTCTCAGAATCACACAGCTGGTTAAGTGTCTGAGGCTGGATTCTGAAGAGAGGCCTTTCTGTCTCCAGGCCCAGCTCTCTGGGCACTGAGGTGCCCCCTTGCTGCGTGAATGCTAAATAGGTAGCTGGTGGCCCAGGGGATAAGGGTGTAAGGGCTTGGTGTCAAGAAGACCTGAGTTCAAATTCTGCCTCACAACCTCAATTTCCTTATTTGTGAATTAAAGCCAAGAAAAAGGTTCTTTCCAGCCCTAAACCTATGATCCAGTGATCCATTAGTTATTATTTAACCCTTTCATTTTCCAGATAAGAACATTGAGGCCCGAGGAGGTTAAATCCACAGCCAAGGACCTAGGAGTCAATGGCCATAAGGATTTGAACCCAGGCCTTCTGACTCCAAATCCTGTACTCATTCCCCCTTACTGCGGATTAGACTGCTCCCCAAATCAGCTTCTTCCCTATGACTTCTCTGCGTGTCCCTGCTGCCGAGGCACACGAGGCAATGGCATGTCCTGGGGAACTTGGCCTGGAAGTATTGTTTTAGTTCTGAAATGGGAACAACGAACAAGGCCAGGCAGGCAGGGTTCTCCAAAAGGCACCAGGGCGGGAGTGTGACGCCCTGAGAGTCTGCCAGAGCCCCCTGCTTAGCTGAGCTCAGGCCGCACACCCCCAATACAGCGCAGGGAAGCTTCTCCTGCTGCCGCTTAAAAAGCAACGGAAATGTGTTTAATGGTCTGATGAGAGAAGGAAAATGAAAGAAAGCGTTTTTGCCTCTATGGGATGTTAAACTAAGTTATTTTCCTTATTTCTTAGTGGATGCTGGTTATAATAGAAAATCCACCATGTGCTTTTTATGCATATTTGTCCCATGTGATCAAGCTGATATTTTAAAAAGGAGTGAAGCTTCAGGCAGAGTTGTAAACAAGAAAGGCCAGTTTGGATTGGCTAACTGCTAGAAAACCACTCCGTATCCTCTTTCAAGTCAGCGCTTAGCACAGTGCCTGGCCCGTAGCAGGCACTCTATAATGTTTACAAATGATTGAGTCAGTCTATATTGTTCTAGTCTAGAATCAACTAGAATTTAGAGACTAAAATTACCTAGACTGTTAGTTAAGACATGGAACAATTAAAGAAGATAGTTGTGAATAACTTTGTTCACCTATTCTGTAATTATAAAAACCTGAATGTCAAACAGGCTCCACTAAATATTTAATCATGTCTTATTTTTTGTTGAAAGTATGGATTTTTTAAATGTAGATTGAAAACTTGATAATTTCTCAAGTCTCCATCCTCATTTAACCAACTAGGATAGCCTGATTTGAGTCAAAGGAGATGCCTTTTTTATTCTGATTGACTGAGAATTCTGGTGAATTTGCAATTAAAACAGAAAGAATTCACACATCTCCAATTTCAGAGAATTAGAATCTACTCAAGTACCCATGGTGGAGCCACTACCAAACATAATTTCATTTAATGGTGACTCGGATGAGACTTTGCCCCTGGGTCAATATAACCAAGGGAAGCCTACAAAGTAGTGATACTTTGTGTCTAAAATTCAGCAAATAGTCATCACCTACTGTATGCTGAACAGATCACTGAAAATGAGGAATCACCCCCTGTGTATGGAGCTTTCACCTCAGTGGGGGAAAAAGGCACATCTAGATGTAACAGACCAAGGAGCATGGAGTTTACAGGATCTTTGAGCCCAGCCCCTTCATGATCGAGTTTGGAGCATTCGTCTTACGTGGGAGGGAGCCAAAACTCTGAGAGCCAACGTCACTTGATTTGTCCGATCTTTTGGCACGCCTCAGTCCCTTGACCGTCCCACTACTTATATGAGGTGTCCCATCAGTCTGGGTGCCATGTGAAGCTATGAAAGCTATGGCGGGCTGCTCAGTGGTGCAGGGACTAGAGCACTAGGCCTGGGTCAGGAAACTGTGCCTCTGACGCTTAACTAGCTGTGTGACCCTGGGCAAGTCACTTAGCCGCTCTTTGGTGTAAAATGGTGATCCTAACAGCCCCTCCTTCCCTCCCAGGGATATTGTGAGAATCAAGTGGGATAATAATTGTAAAGCACTTAGCATAGTGCCTGACATCTAGGAAGTGCTATAATTAGCTATTATTACTACTGTCATTATTAAGGCTTTCAAGGGCACAACACTTTTGGTACATTCTATGTGTCTAAATGGGTGATAGCCTTCATACTACTCACCTTTTGATTCCACTGCTCCAGATATTTCTGATGCTTCTCTTTGGATTACTTCCAGTGCCACTGAATGTAACACCATTCTTTTTGTACTCGATTTCATCATTCTAATGTTAATCCTTGTTCTACCTCACGTAGTAATCGCAAACCTGATCACCCAACTTAGTGAGCTCTTGGTTCCAGATTTTACTTATTTGAAAAAACATAATAAACTACACTCAAAAGGAAAAGACTGGCCCCCATTCTATCCTAAGCCATAGGAGCAGTTCCAAAAAGGATATTCCCAAAAGGTTTTTTAAAAATCCGGTCTACTGCGTTTTGGTCATATGTTACACGACTGATAGGAGATTTGGTTGAGTCTGTGGTGACCCTACGGTGTCTTGAGAAGTTGTGTTTTGATCAGATGCTGAGATACACAATGGACTTGGCCTCGGTCTCTTATCTGACATTTGTCATTCCAACCAACTAGAGTTTGGTGGTGGCTTAGATTCCAGGTAAATAGAAATAACCATATTAAAGGTCTTTCCATTTTGCAGTAGGGGATCTCTAGCTTTAATAGTAAAGTTGAATTCTACTAACTATATGATAGTAAAAAAAGTTTTATTCTTGATAATCAGCACAAAAATCAGAATAAAGAGAGTTCTTTGTTAAGACTCACAACAATCTATCAGTTCTTGATATTGTTACTGTGACCATTCCAGCTACATACACACTAGGAGAATGGCTCAACTTGGTGTCTATAGCAATCATAGCTATATGGAGCATTATGGGGAAAATTACTGCTAAGTGGTGCTAGCAGCAGCAGACACTAAATAGTGCCCTGTACTTTGCCTTGCAGGGAACAGCACGGGAATGCCATGCAGCCCTCCGTCAAGGATAACAGTGGGAGCCACGGTTCTCCCATCAGCGGGAAGCTGGAAGGCATCTTCTTCAGCTGCAGCACCGAGTTCAATACAGGGAAGCCCCCCCAAGATTCGCCTTATGGCAGATACAGGTTCGAGATCGCAGCAGAGAAACTCTTTAACCCCAATACCAACTTGTACTTTGGGGACTTCTACTGTATGTACACCGCGTACCATTACGTGATTCTCGTCATCGCCCCTGTTGGGTCACCAGGAGATGAATTCTGTAAGCAGCGCCTCCCGCAGCTAAATTCTAAGGATAATAAATTTCTGACCTGCACCGAAGAAGATGGCATGCTGGTTTACCACCATGCCCAGGATGTCATTTTAGAAGTTATTTACACTGACCCTGTGGATCTCTCCCTTGGCACCGTGGCAGAAATCACTGGTCACCAGCTCATGAGCTTGTCTACTGCAAATGCAAAGAAAGATCCCAGCTGCAAAACCTGCAATATCAGCGTTGGACGTTAATGCGCTCCTCCTGTGCTTCCTTCTCGGCCCTCCTCAGCCCTCCCCTCACCTCCAGCCCTTCCCTAGGAGCATCTGATCCTCCGTCGTCCATTCTCTTTGCCAGGTGTTCTCTGAAGCATGTCCATGCCGTTGTCACCAAAAGCAGTCAGCTACGTTTCACAGTTTCTTTAATAGCACTTTTAGTATTTCCCCTTCCCTTCCGTTCCCTTCCCTTCCCATTGCTTAGATGATAAAAGATCCTGAGTTTTCCTTCCGGCTCACTCATTTATTGCCTAGATGCTGCAATGTCTTTTCTTTATCCTTTTCTGCCGAACGTAACAAAACGAATCTATATAGGCAGCTTTAGCGGAATACAAATTAATGGCTTACAAATGTTGTTTAAATATGCATTCATTTTAATCTACTGAACAAATATTGGGATAACTCCAAACAGCATGAGAGGTTGTAATTGCAGCATGAGTTAAAAATCTTGAAGCCTAGAATCGTCAGCACTTCCAACTTGTTGTTTGACAGTGTTATTTATGTTATTTATATTAGCTAACAGGAAACAACTACTGTGTTTCAACATAATAAATATAATAGAAAAATATTTTATTTGTACTGTTATATAAAATATTTACAGTCATATAGAATATATAGATTACATTTTAATAGCAATTGTACACATCATGAAACCATTTCCCCTTATCAAAGACATGACCTGTAAATCTCAAGTAAGTAGCTGTGTATCTGTTCCTGTTATTATTAGAGACGGATTTCAATTAAACATGTTTATGGAGATTATTCTGATTCATAAAAGTTATAAAATACCAAGTCAACACACAGAAAACAACAAGCCAGGGAAATGAAAAAGTCCACTTGTGGAGTGCTCAACATGTTTCTCATCCAGGCTATGAAAATGTGAATTTTTTCAGAACCATGCTTAAACATTACCTACACTATAAATGCAGATGCGGTTGGGACCAAAGGAAGCGTTGCCATTTTGCATACTGTTGACCAAAACAAAAATGAATGGCAGTGCGTCCTTTCCTACAGAGTGGCATGGACAACATATACTCAATGTGATGTGACAGGCCTCCTCCTCTCTGGTCTTCTCAAAAGCCTCCACTGCCCTCAAGCATTTCCTGTATTTTGTTAGACAATTGGACAGACAATCACAAAGCTTTAAAGGAACTTTTGCCCAGAGACAAGAATCACAGCTTGGGAGGAAATGCTTAGGTCTCACCAGCTTAGAGCAATTACATTGAGAACATTAAGAAAAATGCCTATTTCCAATGGAAAAAGAGTCATGTAATCTGAGTTCCAGGAAGCAAAAAGCTTAGCAGTCATAACCAGCAGTTCAGTTGTATGCTACAGACACTTCGCTATCCAAAATACCTATTTTCAAATTTGAACGCAATATTTTTATTTTAATATAAACATCTGGCAAGTATAGACAAAGAATACTTGATAATTCACAAAGTGCATGCCGTCAGAATGAGCTTTGGTAATTGAAAACACAAAATTTCAAATCATAGGCAAAAATAAGGTGCTAATTTTAATAGAGAAATTAAAAATCAGCAGTCACCTATTCTAAGGTCAGTTATTTTAAGGTACTGGAGACATAAAAGGACAATTGAATGTCTGTGGGCTTTTTGCTTATCTAAAAAATAATTTCTAGTAGAAGCTTAATTAACTATTTTACTACCAACGTTATTCCTTTCTATATTGCTTTCTTATTCCCCCAAAGGAGTTTTAACTTTAACGCCCTCTTCCTCCTTATGCTGTCAATGTCAGCTTGTCTTTAGAAAACTGAATTGGATTTATTTCCTACTGAGTAACCTCCCTCAACAATGGAATATGTCGTTACATTTGTCAACTGAAGTCAACATCAACCTTAAAAAATATTCAGTCGGCTGGGAATGTTCTAAATCATCCTTGGGGATTCCTCTCCCACTGGCTGCTTTTCTTTGACCACTGGGGCCCTTCTCAATTTCTCCCATCCATATAATATCACGATTGCCATCCTTTCTCATCCACAGCTAATTCTGTGGCTTAAAGTGCTTCTGAATACAGCGTTCAAATGTCCCAGTAGGAAGGAGAGGGCCAGAGAAGTTGCCTCGGTTGAGAGAATTCAATCAGGACTTTTCCGCAGCCTCAGATAGTTTTAGACACGTCTTGTTTACTGATGAGAACCTCTAGTAATCGCAGTTTGGCTTTTATGTGCTTATACTCATAGTACTCATCTGCCATGGGAATGCGATCTTCCTTCTGGGGGCTCCTGGAGGGGGAGAAAGGGTGACATGGCGTGTCAGTTCACAAAGGACTCCTTAGGTCAAATGATTGCTTTGGGGTGGCTACACACAGGACAGGGAAAATGTGATGACGACTCAACCTACGAGGTGACTGCCCTGCCTTCTTTTCATGCAGTCCTCCTTGGGGCTTATTTATCTTGGTTTACTCGGGGGATCCTCACAGGCCCAAGGATACGGGGATAGGGAAGTGGAGCAACTGAAGGCCCTGCCCTCAAGAAGGAAACGGTCCTTCAGGCCCTTCCTTGTTGTATTCTGCGCTATGCACTAAAATTCTGTGTTTTCTATACAAAATATTTTGTGCTGCAGTGATAGGGCATTAAAGTCATAAACTAAAAATAAAGACGCGTTTATCTACAGAATCAAAAAAACCTAATTTGACCATTTAAAAAACCAGCTACAGTCACCTAAGTTTAAGCTGTCTGGTTTCAGCAGCCCAGATTTTTATTACCTGGTGCATCAGTCTCACTGTATGGTGTTTTGGGTGAGGTCATTTCCAAAGGTCTAAGTTGTTATTTTTTTCTTTCTACACAGCACTTCAGATAAAGATAGGTGTGTGAATATGCATGAAACTTTCTACTCCATATGCCCAGGTTTATATACTCATGCTTCCATTCACAGTAGACTTGGGTAGTAACATCTGTTGGCAAAATTATTTGCTTTCCCCTCGAAACATTTGTGTTGTCAGGAAATGTTTTCAAGATTCAAACAATTGCTGCATGGTCCCAGAAGGCTAGAGTTCTAACAGTTGCTATGATGGTAAACCGTTTGCAAAACATTTTATATTTCTGACCCGGAAATGGAGAACAGGGATGACAGAGAACCACTCACTGCAACCAATCAGGAAAATATATAAAAAGAGCTATCAGTATGGTTAAGAAAGTTCAAACAGCCACCAGGAAATGCTTCTCTATCTCTGGCCACTTCTATTTTTCCTATTGACAGTAAGAGACATCACCAATTCCCAGCTTTGTTCATCCACAGCTAAGAGAATTAAAATAATATCCCAAATAGATTTATGTTTTTAAAGTATCTAACCCTCTACTATGGAAGAGTATCACTCACTTCACTGAAATCTGATGTACCACAAGTAATATAGGGCAGCAACTAAAAGGAAAAATTAGGTAGAAAGGTTCCTCATTTCTGACTCGTTTCTCTAAATGCAAATTGTCTCAGGTCACTCAGCTTAAATTCTGGCCTCTAGACGAAGTCCCCTGGAGCCAGGAGTCCGAGGGGCACAGTCTGAGGCTGAACTAAGAGAGCTGGTGTAAGAGACCCGGGTAGAACCCGGGAGTGGCCACTATTCACCCGCTGCCAACCAACACTTCTGATGGGTTCCTGGTATCTCTAGCCTCAGTGAAAACCTTTCTATCTGCCCCTATCCCATCAAATGAGATGATACGGTAAAGTTGCCTCTCCCCCTCCCCTCAACCTGGATGCTCTCTTGCCTAACAAGCAAGAGCATTCTGACCAAAAGAGGACCCAGACCTAGAATTCTTGCGGCTTGCAGGGAACAACTCCCACCAGTCAAGCTGGCATTTATTAAGCACCTTTTGTGTGCCAGCCAGTCACGGCTAGGCAATGGTGACACAAAGACAGAAATGAGACACTCCCTGTCCTCTGGGAGCTTACATTCTACAGAGAGACACTGTCCATGTGTGTACGTGTACACGTATGTGCACGTGTGCTCTGGCAGAGTACATCTTCATACGAAATTATACTGTTTTAAACTTTACAGTAATGCTTTGTTAGGGCTAACTGCCATCAAGGCAAACCCTTCCCTTCCCTACAAAGTTGCCAGTGAAAGCAAACCTCAATACTATCCCCTGTTTTTCCAGTCACCCACAAAGGCCCTGTGATGTGGTGGAGAGCCCTGAGGAGGCAGGAGAGACAGCCAAGCCCTGGCTTAGGCTGGGCTCTGGGCCCCTTGGGAAATGTGTACAGCGTGTCCCCCCCCGGGGGGCCTTAGGGGACTCGTGTGCAAGATGAGGACCGTGGCTCTTCCTTCTGTAGTCTTTGAAAGGGGGTCAAGTTCCATGATGGAGTTTAAACCTATTACCACCAGGGGGCCAACAATGCCGTAGAAATCAGCTCCAATGGTGAGTCAGAACTCGAGGACACACTGAGTACCATGTTGACAACATGACTCAGACGTGTGCAGCAACACACTAGCATGCACCCTGCGGCCATTTCAGCAAGGATATTCTCTCTCTCCCTCTCTCTCTCCCTCTCTCTCTCTCTCTCTCTCTCTCTCTCTCTCTCTCTCTCTCTCTCTCTCTCTCTCTCTCTCTCTCTCTCCCTCTCTCTCCCTCTCCCTTCCCCCCCCTTCCCTCCCTCTTTCTCGTTCTCTCTCAAATTGGAATGGGCTCTGGCTTGGGATCTTAACTCCGAGCCCCGGGACCCTGGGTACACCACTGAACCAGCTGCCTTGGTCTCTGGCTCCTCTTCAGCCCAATCAGAGCGTTGGACCCAATGCCCTGCGGGTCCCTCAGAGCTCTAAACCGACCCTAGTACGGTGGAGCGGGAAGAAGAAATCCTACTTCACAGCTGGTGTGGTTTGGGCAAAGCAGGCACTTCCCTGGAGCTCAGATTCTCTAGATCTGTGATCCAACATACTACTAAGTTTATTAAATTCCTAATCAACTTCTAAGAAAGGATGACTAGAATTATCATCCTGTAAGTAACGAGCTTTCTGCTGCCTGCAGATTCAGCCTTATACACCCTTGGAACAATTATAAGGGTTGACACTTTTTAGGCAAATATACTAGAGCGGGGTCTCCTTTGACAGTAACTGACATTAGAACACTTTAAAGTCGGCAAAGCATTCTGCAGACATTATCCAATTTCAGCTTCACAACAACCCTCTGAGGAAGATACCAGAGGTTTTACTGACCCCAACTTACAGAAGAGGGAAACTGAGGCCTAGAACACTTCTGACTTGCGCACAGTTACATACCAAGTGTGTGTCAGGAACAGGATCTGAACGCTGGTCTTTCTGACTCAATGTCAGGCGTGCTGTTCTCCCTACCATGCCATCTCTAGCCAGTGGGGAAACTCTTCCACCTTCCATTGCCTTTGCCCGTTCCCTCCCAGACTTCACTGGGGCCCGGCTGAGCAAGGCTAATGTGGCCACTCATGCTTCTCGGATGAGCCGCGGGTCACCAACCATGCTCCTTCCAGCGAGGTAGAGGACCCGCCAGGCTTACTCTCCAGACTCCGGGACACTGCCACCCAACACCCAGGTGCTAACGCATCCTAAGGAGCCCTGGGTCTCACCATCCGACCTGATGCTGAACCTTTCACATTTTGGGGCTTTTCTGTTCAACGTGCAAACATCATCTATGCTGTCTCCTCCAATTACAGCGTGAGCTCCATGAGAGCACAGACAATCACTTCTGTATACACATGACTGAGCACAGTGCTTGGCACACAGAAAGCACTTAGTAAATGCTCATTCACTCAGAGGAGAAGTGTGAAATACTTCCCGCCCCTATTTGTAGAAGGAACTGCTTTAGCATCTGCTAAACTGTGGAGGGGCTGAGGCATGGGTGGGCAGTAGGAGCACGGACCTATGCCAGTCTAAGTATTCAATTAGTGCTTGATGCATGGACCTCATCTTCCGGGGCTAGGTGGGCTGAAAATACTAAAAATGGACAAGAAAAGCTCAACTCTACCACGGCCATGGCTCCAGAGGAGTGATGGAAACTAAGACGTGTGGGGACGTCCCTAGCCTTTGGAAGGTGGTGGTATAAAAGCTACACCTACTAGAATCGTCCACTACACATCCTGGGGCCATTTATGAGGCAGATAGGCAGTACAATGGAGGGAGCGCTGGACTTGAAATCAGAAAGACCTGATGTCAAATCCAGCCTCAGTCACTTGTTAGCTGCGTGACCTTGTACAAGTCCCTTAACCTCTGCCTCTTCCTCATCTGTAAAATGGGGATCATAATAGCACCTACCTCTTCCAGGGTCATTGTGTGGATGAAAGAAGATATCATGTGAACAGTGCTTTGCCACACTTAAAGCCCTGTAAAATGCTGGTTACTACCACCACCACCACTGCTACTACTACCAGGGAGTCTGTAATCATTCTGGTTCTTAGGAGAACTCTGGTTCCCTACAGCTTCATTGACTCATCCTCCTTACATGTTCTGAACATGTAAGGATGCTTGGGTGCACCTGCCAGGATCTTACCGTCCAGTCTGCTTAAAAAACTGCTCTTCAAATTCTCTTAACGCCTTGCGAAGCCTCTTCTTGTCAGCCCTGGTTTCTCGAAGATGGTCAAGTAGAACCGGCCTGTAAAAGGCAAATACAGATAGGCTGACTCTGAGAAACGGACCGAGCAGAACAACTGTAGGAAACCTGTTCATCTGGTCCATAAAAGGCCACAGAGACTTCAGATCCCTGCCCACATATCACCCTGAAAACGACTGTCTGGGGGAAGAGCAAGGACAGTGGCCTTGCTAGAAGGGGGAGTCACAGAGAATCAGGTCGGTCAGTGGGATGAAGCCTTAAATGCCAATCTTTTGGCCCCAGGGAGCCATGACAACTTCTCAAGCAGGGGAGGGACGTGAGTAAAGGTGTTTTTGGAAGCTAAGCCTGGGCTGAGGCTAGGTGACGAGCGGTAAGGCATCAGGGATAGAGAGAAGAACGGCGATATCCAGCGGTCACTTCCTGGCCGAAGTGGCCTGAGATGGAGGCCAGGGCAGAACACCACGGTTTCTAGCCATAACATGGCGGTAAGAACAATGATGACTATGTTTACTCACTAGACTTCTCTAGGCAAGGCAGGAAAGCAGAGTGGCCCAGAGCCAGCAAGGCTTCGCTGCTTACCAATCAGGGACCATTAATGCAGTCATCACGCAGAATGCTGCCTCACATGCATTTTCATCAGCTGAGTTTTACCACGAGATGTGACTAAAGAGACCTCGGGTCGGCTCCACAAACTGCGCTTGAAAACAACCTTCCTCACTCCACAGCTGTCATGGACTGGCCAGCTTCCAGCCACGCACCTCTGTCTGTCCTTGACTGGTCGGTCAGCCAGCGGTCAGAGCAAGCCAAAGAGGCAGCTGGACACAGAACCGCGACGGTGAAGCCCCCAAACTCTCTCTGGCTCAAGGAATGATAGACTGCCATGGGCTCATTCCACTGATGGGAAAGCCCTCCGCGTTCTGAGCCATAACAGGTAAACTGAGGAAGGCTAGCCAAGAAAGAAGGCGAATGCCTGGATGGGCAGTTGCTGCGGCCTCCTAGGGCAGAGATACCCCAAAATGCAGCACTCACATGGTGGCCTCGTGCAAGTTGGACATGGAAAGGGCGGGATGTCTGACTTCCTTCTTTGCATCCAGAGGTAAGGCTGCAGCAGGCTCGGTCTCGTTGGGGAAGGGAAGGGGCTCACCCACGGGCAAGCAGGAGGCTGGGTCGGACAAGGAAGGCTGGTGGTAGCCCTGGGGACCGTCTTCATCAGAGTCTTCTTCTTCCTGCTTATTACATGGAAGAGAAAGGAGGGTAGGAAGGAAAGCAGGGGAAAGGTGGAAAGGGAGGAAGGGAGGGAAGGAAGGGAGAAAAGAGGGAAGGAGAGAAAGGAAGGATGAGGGAAGGGAAGGAGAGAAGGGAGGAATAAAAGAAGTAAAGTAGAAGGGAAAGAGAAGGAGGGAAGAGAGAAAAGAAGGAAGGAAGGGAGGGAGGGAAAGAAGAAAAGAAGGAAGGAAGGGAGGGAGGGAGGGAAGGAAGGAAGGAAGGAAGGGAGGAGGGAGGGAAGGAAGGAAGGAAGGAAGGAGGGAAGGAAGGAAGAAAGGAGGGAGGGAAGGAAGGAGGGAAGGAAGGAAGGAAGGAGGGAAGGAAGGAAGGAGGTAGGGAGGGAGGGAGGGAAGGAAGGAAGGAAGGAGGGAGGGAAGGAAGGAAGAAAGGAGGGAGGGAAGGAAGGAGGGAAGGAAGGAAGGAAGGAAGGAAGGAGGGAAGGAAGGAAGGAAGGAGGGAAGGAAGGAGGGAGGGAAGGAAGGAAGGAAGGAAGGAAGGACGGAAGGAAGGAAGGAGGGAAGGAAGGAAGGAGGGAGGGAAAGAAGGAAGGAGGGAAGGAAGGGAGGGAGGGAGGGAGGGTTTCCAAACACTAAGTATCCTGAAGAGAGGCAGTGAATGTGTGCACAGGGGACGCTGGCTTTGGAGGCAGAGGACCTGGGTGGGATCCAGACTCATCACCTGGAGGGCAGTGACTGTCACCTCACAGCATGGGCCTGGCACACGACAGTTGCTAAATGAATGGTTGTTAATTGACTGACTGACTGACTGCTCTGGTCCTCAGTTTCCTTGTCTTGTGAAGTGAGGGGGTTCTGCTAGCTCATGTCTAAGGTCTTTTCCCCAGCTATCTTTGAAATAAGACAGTATTGGGACCATCCTTGAAGGACTATCCTTTAAGGAAAAGGGAATCTCTCTTGGGAGCAGCTGAGTCACCTAAGGGATGGTCATGGAAGAAGGTCAAGGGGGGGCAGCTGAGATGACCCACAACTTTCTTCCACACTGCTGAAGCCGAGTGCCCCTCCTCACAGGCTGGCCACGTCAGCCTCCCCTTTTTCGGTTCACCCCTTGTGTACAAGGGTTCTGAGGCCCCTTGGTTATGGCCAAGGATGCAGATTGGGGCAGAATGAGCTTGGGGCACTCGTATCCAATGATGCCCAAAATTTACATCTAGGTTCTGGATCACACGGGTCTTATGTGAAAAGCCAGGACTTGAGTCTAGACCAGTCCTTTTGCTTCCAATACGATATGACCGCTAGTGAATATCCCCTAGGGCACAGCCTGAGGAGCACAAAGCTAGTAAGTCAGGAGGTAAGACATAAACCCAGGTGAGAGGGTAATGGATTTGCTCAAAGGAGTGTCAGAGGCCATCTGATCTAACTCTCTTGTTTTAGAGATGAGGAAACTGAGGCCCAGAGTGGTTAAGTGACTTGATCAAAGTCACATAGGTGACAAATGACAAAGGCAGGATTTGAACCCAGTTCTCTGAACTCCAAATCCAGGGCTCCTTCCCCTCCTACCCAGGTCTTCCTGACTCCAAGTGAAGCACCGGACCATCTCCCCCCAGCTCTCCCTCAAAGTGCTTTACACTAAAAGAAAATACAAAGAGGACATATACATCTGTTCAAATATTTAAAATTTATTGTTAGGTGCTAATACTTCTTCATTATTTGGACTTGTGTGCTGCATTGAGCATTTCTTTCTTTGCTGCTGATCAAAGAGGATGTGTCAGTGTTCTTAGCTGTTCGCATTGCAATCTATTACTCTTTTTAAAAAAAAAAGGCCAG
Source organism: Phascolarctos cinereus (assembly GCF_003287225.1). NCBI lineage: Eukaryota > Metazoa > Chordata > Mammalia > Diprotodontia > Phascolarctidae > Phascolarctos > Phascolarctos cinereus. The sequence continues at coordinate 20,988,472 of NW_027555736.1, forward strand.
TCATAATTTCCAAGCTCCTAGTCTGCCCTCAGATAATGGTCAAAACATGACCCAAGTATGTTAAAAAAAAAAAAAATTCTTCCAACTTTCTTTTTAAAGCAGATAAATTCACCCACATGCACAGAATAAGAAGGACCTACTTCACCTGGCCGAAGGGTAGTGTTTGCAGTCAATGACAACTGGAAAACTATGGCCTCCCTCCCTCCCCACAAAATATTAACAGTGAACATTAAAAATGATCCTTAAAACAGAAGCACTCTGTCCTTGGTGCTCGCCATCCCCAAGGACTGACCACTGCCCTGGGGGGATGCGAGAAGCTGCCATGTTTACCCCCTCAGCCCTGGGCCTGGTCACCCTGCCATGGCCTGGATCGCCATTACCTCCTTTCGGATTCCTAGAGAGCCCTGAGACTTACGATGGTGGGGATCAGGGAAGGCGTGGATAGGATCTGCTTGATAATTCTGTACCGGTCATAGAGGGGCTTGATCAGGCTCCTGTCTTGTTTCATTACCTGAAAAGCAAGACATTAATTACTGCTCCCCTTGTAAACACGCATAGTTTGGAAAAAGCCGAAACAAGCCCGGGACCCTGACGATCAGAACCCTGGCCGACTGCTAATTAATTAGACCAGCGAAGCGTGCAGTTTTTAGAAGTACTGAACAAAAACCCTGCCAATGTTCTTAAGACTCAACCTGCTGAAAAGGGATCCTGTCTATCTTAGGGAGGTGGAAGATCTTAACTTTTAAAGTCCTATGCTGAAAAAGGAAGATTGAGCCAATGAAGCCCCAAATCCCCACCTCATTTCACTGTCTTTGCATCAACTCTTCCTCCACTTCATCTCCAGGATGCAGCCAGGGACCAAATCTCACTGATCTTTCCTCTGATGTATCTACACCTTCCTTTCCACTCCCACAGCCACCATCTTCATCCAGGCTTTCATCATCTCGCATCTAGATTATGGTGACCGCCTTCTAGCTGGCGCCGTTCAGTGCACGGCTTCCTTAAACACAGGTTTCACATAGCCAACACCCCGACTGGGGAAGAAAAAAAAGGCAACCCTCCCTATGGCCCACCCACATAAAGTCCAAACCCCTTAACTCGGCTTTCCCAGTCCTCCACAACCTGTCCTCTATGCAGACACTGATATGGACTTACTAGCTTCATGCCTTTGGGAATTTAATGAATGATTCTCAGGCTGTGCCCTAGGGGATATTGACTGGAGGTCATAGTGGTGTGGTGAGAAGAGCGCCATATTTGAAGCAAAAAGACTGGTCTAGACTCAAGTCCTGGCTTTTCACATAAGACCTGTATGATCTAGAACCAAGCAACTCAGATTTTTAAAGGATACATCCACAAGATGGAAACAAGGACAGGGAACTGAATGGGCCTGACAGCATGTCTCAGGATTGTGCATCAGGAGGGCTAAAGATCAGAAAGAGCTGGGAAAACCCAAGACGACCAAGAAGGGTGTTCTTAGATCAGGTGGGGAAAGGATTTCTGTGCAGGATAGATATAAAATGACTCCTACCCACAAATAAAGCAGAGCTTCCAGTACCTATGGTGCTGTTTTCTCTGCCTCCGGCCTAGAAATAATAAAACAAAAAAGGCTAATGGAAACTGAGAGCCCATTGGAGGATGAGGAAGAGGCCGCCGGGCTGCCCAATGAGATGAACCACATTCTTGGGTCTAAAAGAACTGGCAGGTGACAAGGACCAGCCACCATCAATGGCACAGGGGAAAGGGTTCTGGATTTGGGGCTAGGCTGGGAGTCAGAAGCCCCAAGTTCTCCTCCTGGCTCTGACACTTACTCCCAAACGTCTGACTCCTCCTCTGGAGAAGGACAGACCTGGACAAGATAACCTTGATGTCCATCCAATGCTAGGTCTCTGGTCATGAGGACATTTGAAAGTTCACAGAGAACAAGAAAGGCCCTAAGGACTAGAACAAATGTTCTCCTCATTTGTTTCTTTAAAAGTGAAGAGTCTGTAAATTAGAGACCAATGAATGACTTTGACTCTGATTCCTGGCAAAAGTCTAGGTTCTACAACTAAATACAGGATTAGTGTCTCTCTGGAAAAGGAAGCTGGAATCCCAAAGACCCAGCAAGACCTCGCCAAGAATAGGTCATGATGGGTGAAGGCACTTAATAAATATTGACCGACTGATTAAGTGTACTTCTTTTGTGGACAGGGTCACTAAAGTGGCAGGTGAGGAGAATGCTGCAGATGGTTTACCTCGTGAACAAGATGGCCAGATGTCAGCTGGTCAGCAGTATAATTAGGTTCAAAGGATGGTCAATAGTGATTGCAAGTCAACTTGAAAGGAGGCCTCCAAGGGTATGCCCCAGCAGTCTATGCTTAGGCCAATGCTGATTTACATTTCCATCAATGACTGGAAGAAAGCCATGCTTCCCCAGTCTGTAGATGGGTAACTCACACTGGAAGACAGAGGCAGGGTTCAAAAAGATATTGACAGGATGCTATGATCCTCCAAACATTGGGCAGAACCCACTAAGATAAAATGTAATAAGCATAAATATAAAGTCTGACATTTGAGCTCCAGAAATCCACTTCACAAGAACAAGATGGAATAAGGAGGTGAATCCCAGTGCCCTCTCTTATGGTCGGACTACATGGTTTTCTGTTCTGGCTTCACAATTCTGGCGAGAGATTGGTAGAATGTTCTGAGGAGAGCTATCAGAACAAAGAATGCCAGGAGTGTGCAGTGCTACCTGGAAGATCCTTTCCTTAGGACAAAGGCTCCTGGAGAGGGATCTTGGCAGCAGTGGACATCATGATGGCACTGGGCTCTTTGGGAAGGGGATGGGCAATGAATGTGAGGGCAGAATACAGAAAGGGGAAGGGAGCGCTGAAGACCAAGCAATTCCATTTCCTGAGTTTGGGCTAGGCTCCCTAGGACTGAAGGATAGTAAACATCAGTGGTGTCAAATTCCCATGCCCAGCAAAACTCTTGGCTACCAAGCAAACCAGATCAAAATATGATTGGGAAATGTTTAACCAAATAAATGAAAATACAGTATGACATAAATAATGTTAATTTGTGGTTTTTGAAGTCAATTTGCTGACCATAGGAATCTATTTCTATTTGAGTCTGACACGCTGTTATAAGGGATGTGCCAGAGGTTTGGGGGATGAGTACTGGGGGATCTGGTAGCACCATTTTTCCTCCAAGAAATAAAACTGGGTTGCTACCATCACCCTTTGGTTCACTTCCCCAGAAGGCATCTTGGGATGGAATCAGATTGCCCTACCTCACAGCAGTGCAGTGACAGCCTTTCTAGACTAATCTTATCATCCACAAGAAATGTCCCCAGTGTCACCAGGGACCCCAATCCAACTCCTGCTTGCAAACAAGCCTTCAGCACCCTCAGTCTCTGATGGATGGGATGCCCAAGCAGTCCATTAACTGGAATGCAAATCCTCAAGGTGCCAGCCTCCAATGACTGATGAATCTTGGAGTGCAGTGAGAGGTGGACCTGGCATCATTCAGGGCACTTCCCGACATACCTTGGTATCTTCCTGGGCAGTCAGCAGTTCTCTCTGCTCCTTGGGCTGCTTGACCAGGGCATCTGGCATCTCTTCCCCAGAGGAATTTGGCTCGGTGCCTGCAGCTTCTGGCTTCTCCCTCTCTTTGGGAATGGCAGCTGGTTCCTGATGCAGGGTCTGGTGCGGCATGGCTTTGGGCATGCTCCCCTGCTGCTCTGAGAGCTTTAGCTTCAGCTCTGTGGGAAACACCATCAGTGAACACAAATGACCCGCCATCATTCATGGCCTTTCAGTGATCACATGAGCAGTGTTACAAGTCAGACCAGTCCCACACAAGGGACAGGCCTGAACGTGGAAGGAGAGCCGACCTTCCTGAAGCAGCGTGGACAGCCCCCTCAGGAGGGGGGCCCGCAAATGTCTCTCTCACCACATGCAGAGGTGCTTGGCAATCCTTCCTTCAGCCTCTAATGACTTTGAGGGGCTTCATAAACATGCAGCTCCCCCTAGGAAGGGTACACTTATTAGCCAACATTGGAGGGGCTAGGGGAGGCAGACGCCTGGAGGGATTCCAGGAGACAGCAGAGAGGGGCTGGGCCCAGGCCAGGAATGCCCAAAACGAGCTTTGCTGGAGTCAGAGCCATGTCAGGAAGTCATGGCCCTGCCATATGACTTTTAATACCATTCTTGGTAAACAGACTGTCTGGAACTGGACCCTCAGCACCCCAGAATGACCTGACAGACTTTATCGACCTCCAAGCAATTCATTTTTATCACATCATGCCTGTTAATTACAATCTGAAGAATAAAGAAAGTGATTAAGCATTTAAATGGTGGACATTTAAGGGAGAGTCACAATTGTATTTTTCCAATCCTGTGCATTTTCTGTTAAAAATTTATTAAAGAACTTTATTGTTCTGTGGGACTTATGATGAAAGGTGCTGCCCATCTCCAGAGAAAGAACTGGTAGAGCCTGATTGCAGATCAAAGATAACTTTTTCTTCATTTTATTTTTCTTAGTTTTTTTTTTTGTCTGTGTTTTCTTTCACAGAATGACCTACATGGAATTGTGTTTTGCATGACTACACATGTATCACCCATGTCAAACTGCTTGTCTCCTCAGTGGGGAGGGGGGGAATTTGGAACTCAAAATTTGAAAAACAGATGTTAAAATTGTCTTTACATGTAATTGGGGAAAAAATGTTAAATGTTAAAAAATGTTTAAAAAATTTTTAAATTAAAAAATAAGATAAATAAATGAACAAAAACAAACAAACAAATAAGTAAATAGATGAGTGAATAAATGAATGAATAAATAAATAAATGAATGAATAAGTAAATAAGTGAATGAAATGAAAAACTTTATCGCTGCATATTGTTTTTACTTCAGTCATCTCTGGCCCATTGAACCCTTTCCTGTTACAAAGAGTAACAGCTGGAGTCACAGCCAATCTGCCTGCCCTTATACTGCTCACCCTACATCCACAGTCCCCTTTCCCTTCCCCCTCAATGAGAAGAGGAAGGAACGTTTCCTTCTCACAGCTCTATTAATTGGACAATACTCAGCTGACTTGGTGCAGCAGTTTAATAAATCAAAGCACCCCAAAATGCCTCCCTCACTGCTTGTAAGGATGCCTGAAATTCCTCCATCATAAACACCATTCTTCAGAGAAGTATTAATATCGACACCTGCTGTACTGATAATTCTAGCTCAAGACAGTGTAATTAGCATTCCTTCAAGGAGAGACTTACCAAAAGTTGAAGAAAAATGTTACATCTCAGAAGAAAAGTAAGAAGAGGAAGGTCTAGAATTAGTCAATCCACCAGCATTTATCAACACTTCCTCTTGCTAATCAGTGGGGACACATAAAAAGGGCAAAAACATGGCTCCAGGGGAAGATGGATAGTTATCAACCCAAAGTAATCCCTTCCAAGTGGCTCTTCTGATAGAAATGTGTCAGGCCCCTGCTCTGAGCTGGTCAGTGTTGGCTCTCCACGGGGCCCATTCACACCCAAGTCGGTGTGCCAGCTGCCAAAATGGCTTCGTTGTGAGGGAGGGCCCCTTACAGACCAGAGGATCAGATGCCAGATTCCCCAGGTTCTACCAAGCGGGGCAGATGTGAGGCGAGCCCCCAGACATCCTCCCACATCCTCCCCAAACACAAAGGCAGAAGGCAAGGTGAAGGCCACTACAGCCCCAGGACCCTTAGACACATCAGATGAGCCCAGGATCCTCCCTGCCCCGCCCGCATCCCCACCTGCTGGTTACCTTTAAGTTGCTTCCGGCCTTTGGCCAAGTCATTCATCCATTTCAGGACTTCAGGATTCGAAGTCTTGTCTCCATGAGAAGGCTGCAGTAGAGAAAGTGAGTCAGGGGAGACGATGTAATTAACAGTTGCTTCTGCGCAAGAAAAACAGGAGCAGCCTGGCAGCCTCCCCTGCCTGCTCGGAGTGGCTGGGCCCTCTGCACCAAGTTTACACACCTGGGCTGGGATCTTGGCTCTGCCCCTTACCAGCTGTGCAGCCTCAGAAAATGTGGCTCCCCTCTCTGGGCCTCGGCTTCCTGCCCTGTACAATGACGGAGGGGGATCTCCTCCAGCAGAGCTGTGATGCCCCCAAACGTGGAAAGCTTCCCCCCAGTAGGGTGTGGGCTCCCTGAAAAGAGGGACCCTCGAACTTCTGTTTGTAACCCCTGGGAATCTGCACATGCTAAGCACCATATCCACCCCCCTCCCCTGGAGCCCTCTCCCTCCTCTGCTGTCACTACCGACTTCTCTGGCTTCCTTTACGTCCCGATGAAAATCCCACCTTTTACCAGAAGCCATCCCTAAATCCTCTGAATTCTACACCTTCCCTCTCTTAAGTGTTTCTGATTTATCCTGCAGATAGCTTGTTTATCCATATGCATAACCTGATTCCCCCATTAGGTTGTAAGCTCCTTGAAAGCAAGGACCATCTTTCGCCTTTTCATATTTTCATTTTTTGGTATCCGCAACACTTATCACAGGTCTGGCACATAGCAGGTGCTTAATAAATGTTTATTGCCTGATTTCCTCACTTACAAAATAGGGATAACCATGTACTACCCACATTCCATAGTGACCATGAGAAAAGTGCTTTGTATCCCTTAGAGCTAGGTGGTACAATGGACAGAGCATCAGGATTGGAGTCAGGAAGACTCCTCTTCCTGAGTTCAAATCCAGGCTCAGACACTTACTAGCTGCGTGACCCTAGGCAAGTCACTTCACCCTGTTTGCCTCAGTTTCCTCACCTGAGAAGAAAATGGAACACCACTCCAGTATTTTGGCCAAGAAAACCCCAAAAGGGGCCAGGAAGAGTCAGACATGATTGAAACGGCTGAACAAAACTGGTACCTGAGAGCGCTATAATAATGTGATCGCTTAGTATAGAAAACAGGGGTTCTTAATCTGGGCCTCCCAGTCTCCAAGGGAAATCACACCCTTATTTTCACTCGCCTCTAAAATGGTGCATTTCCTTCAATCGTTTAAAAGCATGATTCTAAGGTGGGGTCCCCAGGTGTTCCCTGCCCACCAACGGAGGCCCTGACCCCACAGAGGGGCAGTTGTGGAAATGGTAGAGGTGCGTTCAGGCTTGAACCACTGGCCAAACTCCCCAGTGTCAAGAGCGGTCCCCAAACAGCACGGCCGCCTCGGGACCACACGCACCCCCCTGCCTGAGGGCCTCCAAGCCCAGGCTGAGTGGCCCCTGCCTTCAAGGAGGTTTCTGTTCAGATGAGGCTTGGCCAGGATGGCCTCCGGGGCCTCCCCCCAACCCCCCACCGCAGCCCCGACACACACTCTGAGAGAGTCCTGTGCTATTGGATGACCTTATTCCAGCACCAAGTACCAATAGGCACAGATGGACGAACTGATAGGACCCGGTGCCGATAATGAGGACAGCCTCGTTGGAGCTACAATCTCAGGTTTCCTTCATGAAAACGCGTTCTGAGGAAGGACGGCACCGTGGACCCAGAGGCACTAGAGCAGCGGTGTTCTTCCGCCGGGGGGCCCTCCCCAGGGTCGAGCACGTGGATGGGTGGAGCGGGCAGCTGCGGCCTTCAGAGGCAGCCAGCTGGCTCGGTCCCAGCCAGAGGGATCGATCACACCCACCCTCGGACTGCAGGGCCTGATCTCTGGCCTGAGATCGCTGCGTCCTAGAGCCTTCTAGAGATCCTCAGTGCCCGGTAAGGTGAGAGGAGGGGGTAGAGGAGGCCAGGTGGAGGAACCCCGGGGCGGCGAGGGATAACACGACAGCAGAGCGCATGAAGGTGTGTGAAGCGCCCAGCACACAGATGCTCTCCCCGGGTCCTCAACCAGCCTTGTGACCCAGATAGGGCTGGTGTTGTTATCCCCATTTTACAGAAGGGAAAACTGAGACTAGAGGTTAAGGGACTTGAGGTAGCAACTGCTCCAGGTGAGATTAGAATCCAAGTCCTTCCCGGGTAGAGGCCTCCACTCTGCCCTCGGCCACCTTTTCCTTCATGAATGAACAGAGAAGGGAGGGAGGGACAGAGGACAAATGCCACCCGCTTCGTGTATCCTTACCCGGTATTTCTTTTCCTGCTCAAACTTTTCTTCGAATTTCCTGATTTTCCGCTTGAGGCTCTGGATGCGCTTGGTCAGCTGGGTCACCGTCTGGGGCCCTTTCCCATCCTCGCACCTTGGAGAACTTCTGGGCCTGCACAGGGGACAGGGACAGAGCCTGAGGAGGAGGCTTTCCAAAAGCCAGACCCTCCCGAAAGCCGGGTCGACCAGAAGACCAAGGTCCCTACGTGGGGAAGGTCCAACACGGCAACCCTTTCAAGGCCGTCTGGCAGGTCCACAATGGACTATTCATGAGGAATTGAGGGGTCTTAGGGCAGCCCTAACCAGCGTGCATTCCGACAATGAATGGTCTCACCTTTCTGTGACAGACAGAAAGCCTCTGGCCCCATACAGCACGTCTACACTTTCTACGTTCCCAATGACACTTCTGTCATTTCATCAGGAACTTTCCAGATGAAATGTTCTGCAGTGCACACCTGTCCCCACACCCCCAACCAGGGCATGGGGGTGCCTCGTGAGCCTTCCTTCCAGAAGTGAGCTCCCCACAATATGAAGGGATGGACAGGGAGCACATTCAAAAAACAAACAGCAAACGATCAACATGGCACATGAAGAGAGAAGAGCAGATCAGGGCTGGAAGGCGTTTCCTTACATCATGAACTGCTGAGTGCTGGGTGGAGAAGGGGCAGATTCAGGGTCTAAGTTAAATCTCTGGCTTTGGCTAAAGAGGGAGCATCGTGGGGACAGGAGGGGGCGGTCTCCGTCTGTGATGTGATGCAGCAGGCGGCTGGTCCCGAGGGACGGCGGCTCCTCAGAGCTGCTGTCAGCTTCGTTACGCCAGTCTTTGTAGGCGGGCACCGGGTCTAGGAGGATGAGAAGGCTTGTTACTGACACGTACCCAAAGAGGGAACATTATATTCACAGCCCGATCTCGCATTTCTGGTGCTCCCTTGTTCTTGGGAAGCTGAGGGCTGGGTCAAAATATTATGTTAGTTCCCCCCCCCCCAAACCCAGGTGAGGTGTGGAAAGTGTTTTCATCCCCAACTCACTGACAGGAAAACTGAGGCCCAGAAAGCCTCAAAAGGAACCACTAACTGCCTCTGTCTGTATGTCTCTCTCTCTCCCCTCCTCCTCCTCCTCCTCCTCCTTTCTCTCTCCTCCTCCTGTTCCTCTCTCTCTCTCCCTGTCAGTCTCTCTCTCTCACTTGCTCTCTTTCTCCCTCTCTTTCCCCTCTCCCTCCTTTTCTTACTCTTTCTTTCATTTTCTCTCCCTCTTCCCCTTTCCCTTTCCATATGTGTGTGTGTGTGTGTGTGTATAATGAGGAATATATATATCTATATCTATATCTATATCTATATCTATATATATATATATTATATATATATATTATGAGGAACGAAATCTAAACTTGGGGTGACTAAAGAGGAAATGCTTCCAATTTCGGCGTATCTAGATCTGCATGAAGAGAAGAAATCAATCCACAAACATTTCTTAAGCACCTACTGCATGCCAGGGGCTGTGCTGGGTGCCAGGGATGCACAGCCTGCCCGTGAGGAGCTTATAGTCCTTCCAGGGAACACATCTACAAGCCGGTCCATCCAAAGGTAGGCTCAGGATGGACATGAGGGGATGGGGGCAGGCACCGGCAGTGGGGCTGGGTGTGGGGAATTGGAAAGGTTTCTTATGGCTGGTGATGAGTCTTTGTCTGAAGGACAAACCACTGGTTGTGGGATTGGACCCCAGAGGCCCAAGCGGGATCAAGTCTAACCCCAACACTCGCAGCAGCGTGGCTGGAGGACCAGAGGCTCCCTGAGCAAGGGAAGCCAGGTCCGATTGGGAAAAGCTGCCTTCCCGACTCCCTCTGGGACCCTGGGCAAGCCAGGAAACCTTGCACAGACTCAGTTTCCTCATTTGGAAATGGAGATAATAGCCGCACCCACTTCCCGAGTTGCTGTGAGAATCAAGTGAGTGAACCTAGGTGTAGAGCTCAGGAAACCTTGGAGTGCTACAGAAGTGTTAGTGATAACAATAACTGTTATTCTTCCTAGTTATTCAGACGAAAGTGAGGAGGGCCAGGAGGAGATGGCACACAAAGATGACAAATGAATGAGCCAATATGCTCAGGTAGCCCAGCCGCCATGACTGCGAGGACCCCTCGTGGGCCCAGGGAGCAGAAGGCAAAGGAGGTGGGGACTGACAGGGGCCAAACATGGCAAACACCATCAGACACAGTCACCATTTTAGGTAGAAGTGAGGCTTCAGTTTGGGCAATGGCTACAAATCAAAGATCATGGAATTTGCAGACGGAAGAAACCTTGAACAACATCTGATTTAATATTTTCTCATCATCTTAAAGAGAAGGAAACTGAGGCACAGGGCAGGGAGGCACAGGGCAGTGAAGGGACTCGTCCAGGGTCACACAGCCGGCACAGCCAGGATGGAGCCCAGGCCCTAGACTAGGACTTGTCCACACCCCACCTGTGCCCCACCCTACCCCACCCTGCCCTGCCCTGTCTTCCCTAGAGGCTTGCCCCTGAGCCTTAAATGCCAATGCCTGGCGCCCTCACCGTTTCTGCAGAGGACCAACCCAAGGTCTGGTAGAAGGAGGGAGGAAGTCACTGAAAGGAGGAGATGGCCCCATCCCCAGGCCAGGCTGTCCGGCCAGGCCTTCTCGGGCCAGCGTTAGGCCTAGACATTCCCGGGCTGATAAGCTGTTTATTCCAGATGAGATGGTGAAGTAAGTTACAGAACAGTGAAAGCCTCAAGCCAGTTATTGGGTGTCCACAGGGGAAGAAATACAAGGGACAAGGCTGAATCCTCGTTCTGGCAGAAAAGTCAGTCCTATGTGTGCAGAGACAATCATAGGCAGTCGGCGGGTGGGCTCAGGGCCAGCCCACCAGTCATGTCCACATCACCCAATCTCCAACGAACCAGCACTTATTAAGCACCTACTGTGAGACAAACACTGAAGACACAAGTAGAAAGAATGCAATGATCCCTACTCAGCAGGAACTTGTATTTCCATGGTGCTGTTTGCCCACCCTCTTATTCCCATCAGCCTTAGAGGCCTAGGGGCAAAACCTGATACAGGTGGCTCCAGAGAGAACCTATGGGTCTGTTGGATTTCTCTTTCAAAGGAGGCTAGCAGGAAAAGCTGAACGAGGCAGTCTGGTAGAGTGGGTAGTGCTCTAGGCCCTGGTTCTGAATCCTGGCTCTGCCCAGTACATAGGAGCACCAGTATGTTATTTCAACTCTCGGAGCCTCAGTTTTTTCATCTGTAAAATGAGCATGATGCCAGCAATACTTACTCTCATGCAGTTATTCATAGGATCTAACAAATTACTGTATATTAGTAACTTATACAGAAATATATGGACAGCTAGGTTGGCACAGTGAATAGAGGAATGGATGGATGGATGGATGGATGGATGAATGGATGGATGAACAGATGGATGGATGGATGAGCAGATGGATGGAGGGATGGATGAGCAGATGGATGGATGGATGGATGAGTAGATGGATAGATGGATGGATGGATGGATAGAAGATGGATGATGGATGGATGAATGGATGGATGAGCAGATGGATGGATGGATGAGCAGATGGATGAGCAGATGGATAGATGGATGGATGGATAGATAGAAGATGGATAGATGGATGGATGAATGGATGGATAAGCAGATGGATGGATGGATGGATGGATGGATGGATGGATGGATGGATGGATGGATGGATGAGCAGATGGATGGATGAGCGGATGGATGGATGGATGGATGGATGGATGGATGGATGGATGAGCGGATGGATGGATGAGCAGATGGATGGATGGATGAGCAGAGGGATAGATGGATGGATGGATAGATAGAAGATGGATGTATGGATGAGGGAGATGCACTGACTGAATATAATCAGCTGAGTAAATAGGATGCCATATGAGTCTTTATGGCTTTCACACAGTGTTTGGTCCCTGCTAAGTGCTGTCTCTAAGTCTTGCTGACCCAGATCACCACCCTCATTCATCACTGCTGGCTGCTCGTAATAATAATAACAATAATAATATGTGTAACGTCATTGCTAACTATCATTCAATAGCACCTGCCGTGTGCCAGGCGCTGCACTAAGTACCTTACAAACATCGCCCTATCTGATCCTCACCACAGCCCTGGCAAGCAGGTGCTCTTATTATCCCCGTTTTACAGATGAGGAAACTGAGGCAAACAGCTGTTGAGTGACCTGCCTCCAGCTAGTAAGTGTCTGAGGTGGGATTTGAACTCAGGTCTTCCTGACTCCAGACCTAGCGCTCTGCATATTGTGGTGCCCCCCAATGGCCCGCCTGCTGCTCCCCTCACATCACGCCTCTGTCAAACCTTTGCTGGGCTCCCTGCATCAAATCCACTCTTCTGCCTGATCGCAAGGCTCAGCGTCAGCCCACCCACTCCTTTCCACTTCGCCGTGCTCATCTCCCCGACTCCCTTGCCTGTAATTTTAGTCAAAGAACTTTTTTTCCTCTCTTAAGAAGAATGCAGGCTTTAACCTCAAGATGCTGTCTTCCCCCTCCACACATCTGTACGAGCATGAACTAGTCTCTGCCCACCCCCACCCTGCCCAGAAGCAGCTGCTTTCTCATCCCTACCCCGCAGAACCTTTGCCCTGTTTTCAAGGCCCAGCTCAAGGTCACCTCCTCCATGAAGCCTTCCTGATGACCTCCAGTTGACATCGTCTCTCCCTTGGATTTACCTATGCACATGCTGTATCATGCTCCACCCTCTACTTTTGCCATTAGAATGTAAGAAAAGAAAAGGAAAGGAAAGGAAAGGAAAGGAAAGGAAAGGAAAGGAAAGGAAAGGAAAGGAAAGGAAAGGAAAGGAAAGGAAAGGAAAGGAAAGGAAAGGAAAGGAAAGGAAAGGAAAGGAAAGGAAAGGAAAGGAAAGGAAAGACAAGACAAGACAAGACAAGGAAAGGAAAGGAAAGGAAAGGAAAGGAAAGGAAAGGAAAGGAAAGGAAAGAAAAGAAAAAAAAGAAAGAAAAGAAAAGAAAAGAAAAGAAAAGAAAAGAAAAGAAAAGAAAAGAAAAGAAAAGAAAAGAAAAGAGAAAGGAAAGGAAAAGAAAGGAAAAGAACAAAAGAATGTAAGAGATGTGGCCCCGGCACAGAGCTCTGAGGTCACTGGGTCCAGCTCTTCACAGACTGATCTGCCCCAGATCACACAAGTCGTCAATGACAAAGCTAACCCTAAAGGTCAGTCAACTTGTCAATCCTGTGGGAAAACAATAACACACCTGCTGGAGATGAGCACCTTGTTTCTACTGAACTGGCCGACCCCTTCAGTCCAAGCCAATGAGACAAAAGCCCCGCGAAGGCACAGCCGCCCCTTTGTGGACATGGCCTCCTCACCGGCAGCCTCCCCTCCCTGACGCCCTCCTCCCCGGGGCTTTCCGGCTCCCTTTTTTAAGGCGACTTCTCCCATTAGAGTGTACGCTCCTTGAGGGTAGGGTCTGTTCTGCTGTATTTGTATCTCCTGTGCTTTGCACAATGCCTGGCATGTAGTGATTGCTTGATAAGTAAATCATAATAAATAATGAATTGATAAATGTATAAATTACTTAATAAGCTGTCTATCCATCCATCCATTCATCCACCCACCCATCCATCCATCCACCTGACTCCTCAATGATAAAGCTAGAAACTAACTCCCATGATCCTCAGGTAGAACCCTGGGCCTTTTGGATAAAGACTGGACCAGGATGCAGGAGGACTGAGCTGAACTTCCGAATTAACATGAGCCACTGTAATTGACCACTTTCTATCACTGTGACAGCTCACTCCACCTTTCTCATTCCAAGTTTCCTTGATTTTCAAATGCCTTTATCTGAGTCATTCATAAAGATGTTAAACACAGCAAGGCCAAGGAGAGAGACCTGGGGACCTCCACTGTAGACATTCCCTTGTACTGGCAACTATCCATGAACCAAAATTCTGGTCTTTGGGTCAGTTACTGAGCTTCACACAGGCCTCAAAGTACTGCCACCCAGGCCACATCCCACCACCTTGGCATCAAAGATGCTATTAGGAACTCCTGTCAAATGCCTATAGGTGCAGCATTTCCTTAATACCCTAGGCTGGAAACCCTTTCAAGAAAGGAAATTGGCTGCCTTTATTCTTAACAATACCAATGTCTGCAATCACTTCCTTTTCTAAGGGCTTAAGAACTGCCTCACCCTTAACAACCCACTCTAAAATGGGACCACGAGTCAGGGTCAAGTCGAAGAGCCACAGGCTGGGGCATCATCCTCCTGACCCTGAAACTCAGGCGATGTTGTCCTCAGCTCCCACGGCCCCTCGCCCTTTTCTCATGGTTCCACAAAGGTCACTGACCGAGATTTACCAGTCACAGCCAAGCGCTCACAGCTGCCCAGCTTCATGTACACAAAACAATTAACCATTTGCTCTGGTTCTGTTTCTTAACTGTTGCTTTGGGGTCATGTAGACATGGTCTGATAAGAGCTCTGAGCCCAGAGCAAAACCCAAATCTCTCATTGCTTTGCTTTTGAGTCTGATATATTTCATTTCTAGTTTGACCTTTTCAAGTTCCTTATAACAAAGTGACCATGAAATCCTTCTTATCACGGGCTGTTTTCCTTGTGCCCACTCACAGCACAAAGAGACCCTTCCTTCACAGACCATCCTAGACCGCAGCCAGCGGGTCAAGAGCTGTACTCACCCTCCAAAACCACCTTGTATAAACTTGCATTTGCTCACTTGATATTCCCAATAAGCATTTACTAAGCATCTGGAATGTGCAAATGAGATCTGAGCACAATGTGCCCAGCCCATAGTAGGCACTTTGGTGAAGTAGATAGAGCACTGGGCCTGCCGTCAGGAAGACTCACTTCCTGAGTTCAAATCTGGCCTCAGACACTTCCTATCTGCGTGACTCTGAGCAAGTCACTTAACCTTGTCTGCCTCAGTTTCCTCATCTGTAAAATGAGCTGGAGAAGGAAACAGCAAACCACTCCACTATCTTTGCCAAGAAAACTCCAACGGGGGTCACAACACGTCAGAAATGACTGAAAACGACCAAAAAGCATCCGGTATGTGTCAGGCGCTGTGCTCCTAAGAGCTGGGGAAACAAAGAAAACAGAGTACTTAGTAAATACTTGGTGATTGTTGACTTGGTGTCAGAAAGACTTGGGTTCAAATCCCCCTTCTGAAAAGTATACCTTTCTAAGCCTCAGTTTCCTTAAATGCAAGATGGGATAATAGTACCTGTCGCAGCACAATGGAGCAGTATATAAAGGGCTGGACTCAGGACCAGATGGACCTGGGTCTGAATCCTGCCTCAGATAGCTACTAAGCCACGTGATGCTGGACAAGGCATCTGTATTCATCATCCTCAGTTTCCTCATCTGTAAAATGGAAGTGATAATAAGAGTCCCCGCCTTACAGGGTTGTGGTGACAGTCAAATGAGATAACATTTGCAAAAAGCTTAGCAAACCTTAGACTGCTCTACAGGTGCAGGCTGTATGTGCAGTGGGAGACAGGGCTGCCTCGTGCACAGTGGACCGGCCTCTGAGTCAGGAACAGGCAGAGCCCCAGGCCCCTCTGCAGGACGTGTGAGTTGGGAACCTGGTGCTGATCTGCATCGGGAGAGGGCCCGCCCTCCAGGGAGGTCCCTGCACCAATGAAGTCATGGGTCCAGACCCCTCGTCTCCTCCCCCACCAAGCACGTCTTGTTTCTGCCCCAACAAGAGACCATATGTGAAGCACTCTATAGACAGTGATCATTTGCAACCATTTAACATGGCATTCAGCACCTTCTAAAAGATCTTCCCCAGCTATGGGATGTCATGGATTAGACACGTAATAGATATGGATACGGCTCTGGTCTGAAGGGGGGATGCACTGAAGCTCCATTATGCCACCAGGTTCCCCCAGGTGGCCAATGTCCAGAGGATTAAGAGAATGCCAGTCCCTTCCTTCATGTGGGCTTCAGAGGTGGGCCTGGGGAACAGGGAACCTCACGCCCATTCCTGGTGGACTGGTCTAATCGACAATGAAGTGCAGGACCACTGAACACAAATGAGGCAGGACCTTTTAAAGGAAAGTCAAGGCGATGTGTATTTATTAGGCACCTACTGTATGCCAGGTACTGTGCTCTGTGTGTGTGTATTTAAAAAAAAGGGCAAAGAACAATCCCCGTTCTCCAGGGTCTCACAGTGGAATAGTGCAAACGACTACATATAAGCAAGACACAGATGGGACAAACTGGAGATGTGAGAGATGGCCGAGTTCTGTTAGGGCAATGCTACAATCCTTTGAAAAATCAAATAAATGAGGGCGTGGATGAGTCAGAACCAACCGCATCGATCAGTTAAACTTTCACCAAGTCTGTGGAAAAATTCTCAGTCAAAAGATGTAAAAACAACCCAAAACAAGACAAAAACCCAACCCCCACTAAATGAAGCACCATCGGGATGGGGAAAATGTTTGATCACAGAGGGGAAATGGGTTAATTAATGAAAGGCTACAACTGAGGGTTAAATTAAAGGGAAATTTCTCTAAAAGACACGTCAGCTCTCCTCTCCCAACAATGTCCCCCCAGAGACTAGGCCTGGGACCCGTTCTATCTAATATGAATGGTGGAGAAGGGGCGGCATCCTTACGTGAAGATGGCCCAGTGAGCCAAGGACCCTCAGCTTTTCCAGTGAAATGCCGGGGCTCACTGGTTTCCTTGACTCTGGACAGCTCCACGCCAGGTCAAAAAGAGCATCCTGTAGGCTTCACTGCAGGCAGGAGGGCTGAGTGAAACCTCCACATGCATGCCGTCTTCCACATTCCCATCCTGCCTCTGTGGGAAGACCTCCAGGGAGGAGGGAAGCTGGACACTCAGAAGGGTGATTTACCAAACCTAAATGGAGGATTTTACATTTATCTCTGTCAAATTTCACCTTCTTTGCCTGATAATCAAGCACATTGATTTTGTCATCCAATGTGCTAGTGACTCTTGTGCCTTCTGGTTATCGATCTGTCTTTATCCAGTGTAGTACTAAGAACAGTAAAACATTAGAAAAAAATAATTCAAGCAATCTTAACAAAATCTCAAGCTCCCTGGCATCAATAATGCTAAGGAAAGGGATCTAGTCACTATTGATCACCCCTTGGTAGCATCACTGTGGCCCAAAAGAAGGAAGAAAAAATCCTGAGCATCGTTCACGAGCGTTTTAGAAATAATCTGGAAAAATGACAACTGTAGCTCACCCCTCTGTGAAATGCGCCGTGTCCTTTTTGTGACGGCCCCTCAAACGGGGCCCAAGGACCGGAGAAGAATGAAAAATCGTCACTCGAGTGACCAAAAGGTCAGTCTCCTCAGCCTGAAAAGACAAAGGCTAGGGGAGGATGTGATCAGACTATGAAGTCAGGTTAGACATGGAGAGGATGAACACTGTTAACCCCAAATCCGGAAATGCCAGAGCTATGGGAAACTCAGAAAGCCCCCAAATGAAAACACAGGGCCATTTAAGGCAGTGGGGAGGAAGCTCATGGAACTCATTATCTCAAGGAATGAGAGAGGCTGAAGAGGGAGGAAGATGAAGAAGGCCTGGGCAAAGCCACAGAGGACGAGGACCAAATCCCTGAACTGTCATCCCCCGGGGCTACTGCTAGGGACCGAGCCCCAGCCCGGCTGGTGTGAGGGAACAGTTTCTAATCACGCCTCTGCGCCCTTCCCAAGTGCGGCTTTAAAGAGCTCTTTCTGCTCTGTTTCCCACTCCACGACAGCATAATACATCCTCACCAATGCGCCCCAAAGCCATCCATTCCAACCATCAGTGACGGTCCATCCACTTTCAGAAGTCTTGTCCCAGTTACTCTGTTTATACGCTTCTCCAGACTGTTTACAGAAAGCAAGCCTGGGACGGCTCTGTAGTGCCTCTTGATACCAACCCTTTGTGTCTGCTACCAGCCACTATACAGAATTTGTTCCTATTGGTTTTAATTGTGGAAATAAGTTTGGTCTTTCCCCCCCGGCCAACGAGCTGCCTCCTGAAGCCTCCACCCCTGCCCCTGGAATAACACCCATAGTACAATTACTGATGCACTAGAAAAGGTGCTGGGCAAAGAGCCTGCAAAGATCTGGGTTCAAATTCCACTTCTCACACACAATCACTGTAAAGCCAGAGGCAAATCCATTTCTTTGAGCCTCGGTTGCTCATCTCCCAAAGGGGAGGCTGGTGCTCTCAGTACCCACCTTTCAGGGCTGCCGCAAGGCTCAAATTACAAATGTACGTATTCTGTAAACTTCAAAGTGCTATAATAAGTGAGTCATTATTACTAAGGCATGACTTAAGCTGCAGGCTCAGTGTTGTGATCTGAAGACCGAGGAAATACTGCTCTTTGCCCTGCTTCCATTTCAGATGCTCGTGTGCCAGAAGCCAACGGGGACTGGTTAGCTCTGCGGATGCTACACGTCACAGGGGCCATGTTTTGGTTTCGTCATCTGAACTAAGACAGGAGACTTTAAGTTTGCCTGAAATATTCACTGGGTCCTCCAGCCCATGGATCACAGATGGATTTCCCCCAATCACCCCAGTCTGGACCACAGTAACTCTCAAAAGATCGTCTACCACCAAGTCTTAAAGGGGTTGAAAGGGGCATCTGTGGGAAAAGAAGCCACATCAGAATGTCACAGGTCACAGGAGCATGGGTGCCAAGGTGGAACGAGCCCATTTCACAGATGAGGGAAGTAAGGCCCCGTCACACAGGGAGCAGGCGGCCAAGCCATGACTGGCACTTACAGCCAACTCTGAATCCAGACCCAGAGCCGTCCCTGCTGGTGCACAAGATGGCGGAAGTCCTAAACTGAGCTCGGTAAACTTGAGTATCATACAACCAAGCCAACAAATATGTAAATGCTCCTTGTGGGCAAAGCCCAGCAGTAGAGAGAGTGGCTGTTAATTTTAATAGTGACTCTAAATCAGGAAATAATGGCTTTCCTTTATGGGCCATCCTGATGTGAAAAACAACAACAACAAATGATTGTTTATGGCCAGTAAAAGGGATACTTGGAGATTTCCACGTGGGCCTCACAGCCTATATTTGGTTTCATGCTCCCAGAAACCACACAATGAGCAAGCATTTATGAAGCTCCTACTATGTGCAAAGCACTGTGATGGGCACTAGGAGACATTCAAAGTTCAGATGATAATCACATTCGCTGACGTTTCTATAATCTTTTAAGGTTTTCAAAACAGTTTACATAATTTAATTCATTTCTTCCTAACAACCCGGTGACCTTGGTACTACAGGTATTACCATGCCCATTTTACAGACAAGGAAATTGAAGCTGAGAGGGGAAGAGGTCTGTCCAGCATCACCCAGCTTGTAAATGGCAGAGGCAGGATTTAAAGCCTGGTCTTCTTGGGTCTGAGTCCGTTACACTCTCCACAACCCCATAGCCCTCCCTGCCCTAATGGTGCTTACGCTGTAGGTAGTGGATACAGTACAAACAGGGATAAATAGAATACACAAAAATATACAAGAACACCATGAAATGGCTTCCTTTTACACGACCATGCTTCGTCAATCCAGCCAGCCAGCCAGCCACACATTCATCCATCCACTTACCCATTCATTCGTTCATCTATTTTTCACTGTTCAGTCATTTCATTCATGTCTGATTCTCTGTGACCCCGTTTGGGGTTTTCTTGGCAAAGATACTGGAGTGATTTGCCATTTTCTTCTCCAGCTCATTTTCCAGATGAGGAAACTGAGGCAAACAGGGTAAAGTGACTTGCCCAGGGTCACACAGCTAGTTAAGTGTCTAAGGCTAGATTTGAACTCAGGTCTTCCTAACTGCAAGCCTGGTGCTCTATCCACTGTGCCACCTAGCTGCCCCTATCCAACCACCCATCCATTCATTCACTTATCTCCATTTGTTCATCCCTTTACTCAACAACGACTAAATACTGACCCTGTGCAGAGAGCCCTGTGAAAGAGGCCATGTTCACAGAAGACAAAACGCAGTCCCTGCCCTCATGAAGACTTGCCTAGTATATAATGAGCCCAAATCACTATAATCTATAACTTAGAGTGTGCCATTTTTTTCAGCATGGGGTGTTCCCTCCACTGATGCAGATTGCAGCCCCTCTGTGAGAAAGCAGACAGGCTTTGAGCAGCTGTGGCTGAAAGGCCCAATACCCTGTGCCCTGTGGCCAGCCTGTTGTCTGTACATACACAACTCCAACAGAGGGAACAGTCTACATAGTGACAGACAGAAGTGGCCAGATGTGCACTCGGCCAGAGGCTGGAAGCCTGGTCCTGAACACAGAGTTGTCCTAACTCAGCTGGGCTGATCTTTGGCCAGCAGCTGCTCAATTTGTCCCTAGCCTTGCACTCAGAGCCTTTCTGTCATGGCTTGTGCCCCACTGCCCTGAAAAAGCAAAACGAAGAGACACATGAGACTGCCCAGGGTAATGATGTGGGATTCACATGGAATGCCATCAGAGATCATAAGGATGCTAGAAACTAAAATAGAACCCTTATTTTACAGATGAGAAAACTCTGGCCCAAAAAGGTGAATCATACAAGTTCACACAGAAAGCTAGAACTTGACCCAAGTCTCCTGATTCCTAGCCAGGTATAAAATCACGTACATACACACACACACACACACACACACACACACACACACACACACACAATGTAAACATGTGTAATTTAACACCATAATTATAGGGAGACAATATGTTCCACTGAACAAAGATCTGGCCTTGAAGACAAGAAGTCCAAGGTTCAAGGCTTACCATTTATACGTACTAGCTGGACAGCCATCTTAAGACTTTAAGTGGCAGAAAAGCTGCCAATCTGTCCTAGAGGAGAGAGTTTCCACACCAGGAGTTCCCTCTACCAAGGACTTCGTGCAACAGAAATAAAAAAGCATTATCTGGGACATCTCACATATGCATGCATTCTAAGCTCAGGTGCCTGAGAACTGAGGTGAGGAGCCCCTGGTCACACAATTAGTGGGTGTCAGAGGCAAGACTGGAATACAGACCTTTCTGATTGCAAGGTTGGCCACTACATCATACTGATTCTCATATGCATATATTCTAAGGAAGATGTATAAATATACAAAATTTAAACTGAAAATGATTTATAAATGTGAATTTAATGCTTTAGGCAGTCCACCCTCAATCACCATCTTAGAGACAATAATTTGTTACCTTGGGAATGCAAGCAGTGTTTATAGGAAGTGAGGGAAAGGAGGTCAGATCCCTCTCTCCTCATTAGGTGTGAGTTAAGCTCATTTCTAGTCTCGTGTGCCTTTCACGTCTACAGATGAACCACTGCAGGGCCAATGGCCCACAAATTTCTGAGGAAGACTACCATCCAGCTTTGGCCATACTCATTCACAAGGCAGATTAACCCATGTGAGGATAACAGAAACATGGCTGTCAGTCAACAAGTCAATTAAGTTTCTACACTGCGCTAATCACTAGGAAGATGAAGAAAGGCAAAAGATAGTCCCTGCTCTCAAGGAGCTCACAATCTAATAGGGGAGACAATTTGCAAATAACCAGGTGCAAACTGATATGTCCTGATAATTTGGGGATGAGTCAACAGAGGGAAGGCCCAGCATTAAGGAGGCCTGGGAAAGCAAGCCAGGGAAGCTGCACTACAAATGCTTGGACAGGCCAATGGAAGAATCCTAAGGGAGAAAATCACAGCTTCGAAACGTGATCTTTGCAAATCACTCCAGGGGATCTGACACTGCTAGTTCTTTTGTTAGTCCAGGGAGAAGGAGAGGGAGAGGGAAAGGGGGGGGAGGAGAGAGAGAGAGAGAGAGAGAGAGAGAGAGAGAGAGAGAGAGAGAGAGAGAGAGAGAGAGAGAGAGAAAGGGAGGGAGGGAAAGAGAGAGAGAGGAGAGAGAGAGAGAGAGAGAGAGAGGAGAGAGAGAGAGAGAGAGAGAGAGAGAGAGAGGAGAGGGAGAGAGAGAGAGAAAGAAAGGGAGGGAGGGAGAGGGAAAGAGAAAGAGAGGGAGAGAGAGAGGACAGAGAGAGAAGGAGAGGGAGAGAGAAAGAGAAAGGGAGGGAGGGAAAGAGAGAGGAAAGAGGAGAGAGAGAGAAGGAGAGGGAGAGAGAGAGGACAGAGAGAGAAGGAGAGGGAGAGAGAGAGAAAGAGAAAGGGAGGGAGGGAGAGAGAAAGAGAAAGAGAGGACAGAGAGAGAAGGAGAGGGAGAGAGAGAGAGAAAGAAAGGGAGGGAGGGAGAGGGAAAGAGAAAGGGAGGGAGAGAGAAAGAGAAAGAGAGAGGTGAGAGAGAGAAGGAGAGGAAGAGAGAGAGAAAGAGAAAGGGAGGGAGAGAGAGGGAGAGAGAGAGAGAGAGATGAAGAAAGCTGGAGGACACTGATGATTTTATCCTCCATCAGATTAGGCCACATTATCAATGGACCAGGGTTTTAAGCAGGAGAAGCTGGTCCCTGCCTAAGAGTCAAGCAGCTTCCCGTCCCTTCAGTATTTCCATCAGGCTCACTGATAGTGACCTACTTCTTGAAGGCAGTGAGCAACCCTGCCACCCGCCCCTGGATCAGATGCTAGGAGTCAGACAGACGAGGGCCCCACTTCCCCAGCCAGTTTCATGCAGCTATTGATGTGATGGGTAAGAGATACCCATTAGGATGGAGGAGAATTAGGACCGAGGGCAGCCCTCAGCCCCCTTTACCTCTAGCCAAGGAACCCAATTTCAGGCTGTTAGAGAGAAAGACAAAGAGGAGGTGGAATCCCCAACCCCACCCCACTCCCCAACATCCAGGAAGGGTGGGAGCTGTGAAGCCACCCAGGATAGGCCCAAAGGACTGAGGACGAAGCACCCCCCCACCCCAAGAGACCACCAAGCGAGGCGGGCCAATGAAGGATGGTGATGCCATTCTCGTGCCAAGCAGTGACATCTAACATCTCCAGGGCAGAGTCTCGGGGCCTGGGACGCCGGCCCCAGGCACTGACGATGCCCAGCTCTCATCCCCCGGCTCTTCTGCCCGCCTCACTCGTACTTTCCCAGGACCCAGGCTCTGCTCCCCAGAGGGCTCCAGAGCCATCAGACAGAGTGGACGCCAGGGGCACACAGCTACAGCCCCCCAGCCCCAGCCCCTTACCTCCAGCGTGGGCTTCATCGGCCGGTGTGCTCTGGAGGGATGACAGAGCCGGGTCCTTGACCCCCTGCAGCGGGGCAGCTTCTTCCTGGTTTGTGAAAAGGGCAGAGCAGAGATCAGATTCCAGCGCGTGGAGCTTCAGCAGGGAGCTCTGCCAGCAGTAGCAGAACATCGGGCTGGGGGAGAGGATGAGGCTGCAGTCCAGGGAAGCCCCCTCCCGCCCCTGGGATCTGCAGGAGAGGGGGATGGGCTGCCTGAGGAGCGCTCGGAGATGCCTCCCGGCACATGGAGCCCCAGGTTCTGCAGGTACTTAAATCCCAGCGTACACAAATCAACCACCACACGTGGGACGGTGATTTTGTCAGCAAGGGGCTAAGTGCTCCGGGGACCAATCTGAGGAGGCGCCTGATTGCCCGGTCCCCGGCTTTTACTCTCTGAAAGGATTTCATTCATTGTGCTGACATCAGGAGCTGATGCTCTGAGGCCCCGCCCAGCCTACCATTCACAAAATCCCCTCTCCCGGGCACCACACTGCAGAGGGCGGCCCGACCTAGGCACGATGCTCCCAGGGGGCCCGGCCTCTGTCCCCTTCCACACAGGCTTCCTAAAGTCATTCATCTCACACTGGCTGGAGGCATTAGCTCTGTGACGCCAGCTCCTGTCATCGGGAGCACCAGCAAAGCTGCAGATCTCTGTCCCTCACACCAGGCCCGGCAAGGGAGGGAAGGGGGCTTATCTCAAACAGTCCCTTGCCACTCCAGCTGCTCCTGCCTGCCAGCTCCAAATTTCATTTTCTTCTTCCCCCATGGTGGGCACCCTCTATTTAATTACACAGTCGGGCACAGGCGTCTTGTCGGGATATAAAAGCTCCAAGAGGCTTAATCAGCCCCAGATAGCGCTGGAGTGAGTCACGCGTGAGTCCTGGACAGTCAATCACCCAAGCTCAAGGGGAAACCCAGCCTGCAGGGAGAGGATGCGGAGGAAAATGCAGCTCATGCAGCCAGACAGCCAGCCAGACAGCCAGCCACACACACACACACACACACACACACACACACACACACACCACACACACACAGAGCCAGTCAAAGACGCTAGGGGCAAGAAACGTGGGCACCTATGCCCTGCCTGGCTCTTTTCTAGAGGAGAAAGAGAGAGAGAGGAGAGAGATGGAGAAAGAGAAGAGATACTCAGAGACAGAGAAGAAAGACAGAGACAGAGAGAGAAGAGGAGAGAGAGAAGAGAGACTAGAGAAAGAGGACAGAGAAAAAGAGAAAGAGAAGAGAGAAAGAAGAGACACAAAGAGAAAGAAGAGGGGAGAGAGAGAGAGAGAGAGAGAGAGAGAGAGAGAGAGAGAGAGAGAGACAAGGGGGGGAGGGGAGGGGAAAGAGAGAAGGAGGGAGAAGAGAGAGATTAGGAAAGAGAATGGGGGGAGGAGAAAGAGAGTATGTGTCACAGTGCCATAGAGACCATCTGCCAGCAGATGAGAAAACTGAGGCCCTGTGGGCTACCCGACCTCCTAGTCAAAGAGGCCATAGTAGGAGCAGAAGAGCCTCTTTCTTCCGAGAGATATAGATCTAATCCAACCCCTCTCTGAGCCAGAATTCGCAATAACAATGATGATAGGGAAAACAGCTCACACATGTCACCCCAGCAACACGCACAGTACCTCATGTGAGTCTCATGGCAACCTTGAGACATAAAAAGCACAAGTATTAGGATGCCCATTTGACAGATGAGAAAACTGAGGCTCAGAGACAGGCCATGCCTTGCCACAGCTAGCAAGGGTCTAAGGTGGGATTCAAACCCAAGACTTCCTATCTCTAAGTCTATTACTCTACTCCCCTCATCACCAGAGTATTTATTTCTACACTAAACTCCTCCAACTGCAGCTAATAGTGACTGATATTTCTACAGCACTCTAAGGCTGGAGAAATGCTTTTCCTTCATTCTTTCATTTAATATTCACTCGAGCCTGGGGAGATGAGGGCTGCATACATGATTTCCCCCATTTTGCAGATGGGGAAACCAAGGCAGACAAGTGAAGTGACTCACTGGGCTCACACTGCTAAGTATGGGTCTGAACTGGGGTCTTCCTGCTTCCAGAACAACATGCTCTTTCCTCCACACACAAGCTCACGCCCCCAGGTGCCAGAGCCTTTCCTGAGATTATCTGCAGTTCACTGTATGTGGGTCTTGTACTTTCACGGGTTTGCTTATTGTCCTCTCCATAAGAGTGGGAGCTCCCTGAGGGCAGGGCTTTGTCTTAGCCCAGTGCCTGGCATACACGAAGTGCTTGGTGACTAGCTGACTGACCCCCACCCTGACCACGTCCCTGCCCTGGACTCCCTCCTGCTCCCATTCTACAGACAGTCAGCTAAGGGATGAAAGGAAGCTCTGCTAACAAACAGTCACAGCCAGGGCTGTGTGTTGGGCTCCCTGAAGGAGCTGATCAAGGCCCACTCCTCACTGCACAAATGAGGAAACTGAGGAACAGAGAAGGAAGGTCACTGGCTAAGGTCCCTGGTCTTCCTGCCTCTGCTGCCATCCCTGGGGAAGCCCTGTGCCCTCTCCCATCTCAGTTGCTTCTGGGAGTGAGCCCCAGCCAGAGCCAGGTGCTGCATGGTGGGGGGAGGGGGGGAGCCCAACGTCACCGAGCCACGTCCGAGACAGCAGCTGCTTGGCCGTGCTCCAGAGGAGTCCCCATGCAGCCCTCCCAGAGGTGGGGCTCAGCCTCTCCAGCCGTGACTCAGAGAGCACCTGGCTGGGATGTGGCCGATCCTCCCACGCTCTCCGGCTGCCTGTGTCTCTGTGCCTGGCTAATTGCAAAAGCCAGCCTCCCTCTGTCACTGAGGAACTGCAGACCCAGGCAGTCTGGTCTGGGGAATGGGCTGACTTGCACGTCAGAGAAGAATCTGAAGGCTTAAGGGGAGAACCCTGGACAGTGACACACCCACGCCAGGAAGCCAGCAAGACAACCTGAGCCCTAAAGTCAAGGGCGTGGCTGTCTTCCGATCTGCTTTCTTCTGGTTGTACTTGGGCCCTGATCCCTGGCTCCAATCTTCTAGGTTGGAAAATTCCTTCCAATCTGAGCCAAAACCCAGTAGTTCTTCTGCATCCCTTCAAGACAGCTGGGAGACCCACTGAGCCGTGGGAGGAGCAGCTATGTGGGCCCTTCAGCTCCTATGATAGCCCTCTGCCGCCCTGTAGATAAAGAGCAAACAGACCTGGAGGGGCCTGAGCGTATTTATCGGGCCTGAGGTCCTTCACGGATGAAAAAATCACTCAACTCCCCAGGAAGCACTGCTTCCCCCCCTCCCCTCCATGTCTCCCCTTTCTGGGCTGCTCAGCCAGGACAGAGCCCCTCACTCCTACGTCCTCTAGCAGGTCAGACCCGGAGCCAACAAAGAATCTGGCTGCCACCACTTATTCACTGGGCACAGGGCTGGGGAGGCCCACGGCATTCTACCTAGGCCCCCTGTTAATGGTGTGAGTGGCTCCAGGCAAGTCAGTCAGCCTCTCTGAGATTCAGTTTTCTGACTGATCAGTAATGGCAGGTGGTGTTATTATTTGCATTTCACAGATGGGGAAAAAGAGGCAGATAGAAGTTCAGCGAGTTGACCAGGGTAGCATAGCCAGTAAGTGTCTGAGGCTGGATTTGAACTCAGGTCTTCCTGACTCCAGACCTGGCACTCTATCCAATGTACCACCTAGCTGCCTCAAGTATTTATCAAGCACTTACTGTTTGCCAGGCACTGTGTTAAGTGTTGGATATGATACAAGAGAAGCAAAAATGACAACCCTGCCTTCAAGGAGCTTTCTTGTTAATGGTGGGAAGACAGCATGTAAAGAGGAGCTGCAAAGTGGGAGTGGGGCTTGGCATGGTACCCACCAGGCTGTGGGAGACAAGCTGAGAGTCAGGAGTGGAGCAGGGAGTGGACTGAGCATGGCCCAGGCCCCCTCAGGAGCTGGTGGCCCTGCTGGGGATTCAGCAGTCAGAGTGCAGGCACAGTACCAGGTCATGGATTTCAGTACAATCGGGTTCCTTTACAATTCTGTGTATTCTATTTTGTGCATTCATACTCATTATTCCCAGAAGGGGTCCACAGGCTCCACCTGACTACCAAAGGGGTCCAGGACACACAAATAAAGTTAACTCTTATCTTGGAAAGTTACCTGGGAAAATAAGATTAAGTGACTTACTGTGCCAGAGGCAGGACCTGAACCCAGGACTAGGCTGAATCCCAGGCTCGCCTGGTGTTGTAGATTGAGAGCTGGGCTGCAGCCAGGAAGTTCTAGGTCTGACTAGTGCCCCAGTCTCTTACTGTGACTACTGTGCCCTTGGGGAAGTGACCACACCCTTCCCAGCCTTAGTTTCTTCATCTGTAAAATGGGGACCTTTGCAGGGTCTGCCTAGGAGGGTTGTTGTGAGGCTCAGATGAGATCAATGTACACACAGCACTTTGTAAGTCTTAAAGTATTCTATAGAAATGTGAGGCAGGCCTGTTATCATTGAATCCTTCTGGGTAGATAACATATGGGGGCATTCAGGCTCAGAGGAGGTAATGATAATAGGTGGCATTTATATAATAACCCTATAAATAAAGACTTATGAGGGCAGGTCACTTTGGTTTGCCTCAGTTTCCTCATCTGTCAAAAGAGCTGGAGAAGGAAATGGAAAACCACTCTAGTATCTCTGCCAAGAAAACCCCAAATGGGGTCAGATATGACTGAAATGAATGAACACCAACAAAATAAATGTTTCATCTCTCAATCGATCAATCTGAGTAAGACAAGCTCGTGACATCAGGTTAACGAAGAACTGCATCAGAGGAGGCATTTTCCATCCCAGAAGGTGCCTGATGCCAGTGAAGTTACAAACCTTGACCAAAAAGCCAACCGCACAAAAAACCCAACCCCCCAAAGCAATGAAGCATTAAGAAAAACTCTCCGACAAGACTCCTAGAAATCTGCACTCAAAAACTCTTTTTTTCCTCTCCTTAGAAAATAACATCTTAAACAAGAAGGCAAGCATCTCATTAGAGTCCAAGGCTATATAACATTTACACTATTTTTCAAAGGCAGCAGATTATATTTAAAAGTATCTATAATTTTCCCAAATTCCAATTTTTGTTTAAGACGCTGGAACGCTCACCATATTAATTAAGTTAATTATAAATTAATTAATTAATTAAATGGCGATTAAAATCACCATCTCACAGAGCTGAGAAAGCAAATAATGACCTGGAGACTGGGAAACCCAAGGGGCCCAGGTGTCCAGTCTCAGTGAGATGCTGGCCATTCCTGCCTACGGCTCCTGCTTCAGCCCTCCTCTCTCCCTCCCCTTCTCTACCCACTTCTTCCGTGAAGCCATCCTGGATTACTCTAGTCTCCCACGATATAGCAGAATGAGAGCAAGAGAACCGGGATTCGAATCCCTGCCCTGCTGGAAGTCACTTGGTCAAGTCTCCCTGAGTTCCTGTTTCCTGCTCCTCCAAATGGGGAAGCTGGCCAAGGTCCTGTCTCAGGCCCTTCCCACTCTGAGCCCATAACCTCTAAGGTCCCAGAAGATACTCTGGTTCAAGCAGAGGCTGGTCTCCGAAGTCCCTCCTCCAACTGTGCGCTTCTGAGGTCATGCTCGGACAAGGCCTTCTGGGCTTGTCTAAGGGATCTTTAAAATCCTATGACTCTCTGATTTCATGTTTTCTACGGGAAGAATCTGTCTTTTCTATGCAGAACGATCTGAGTTAAGCTGATAGGCACTAGGGAAAAAAGATGCCTGGTGTTTGCTGGAGGGCCCATCCACAACAGTAGAAGGACTGCTCAATAACCAAAGAAATCCGTCTACCATGAATACAAGCCAGATGCCGCACCCCAGATACTAGGAACATAATTAAATCAATAAAGAGATCCAACTCCATCAGCCTACAGATGCAACATTGCATCCAACCAGGCTGGGTTTCCATCAAGAGACCAACACACCACTTGTTGATCCTGGAAATGTTATATGATAAGACAATGTTCCCTCACATAAGAAACATTTCTTTAAGGAGGAGATGAGCCTCTAGCTTTCTATCATGTCTTATTCTGAAGGCTAACATGGTGAGGAACCAGGATGCCAAAGTGTCTGTCTCTGAGCCTACAAATGGGGAAAAAAAATAAAAGAATGAATCCAATTCTCTTAGAACCAAAACAGATTTCCATTTCCCCCAAAAGGGACACTGTGAAATGATCTGTTCCATTAAAATTAGGTTATCCACTACCATCTCAGCGATATCTGAGCTTATTAATTTCATTGCTCCCCATCTTGGACTTTGAAGATGAAGCTAGCTGTCACATTGAGCCAGAACAGCAAGAATGGTCTCCATTAGTCCTCCAATGCTTGATGGGCAGCAACAGTATAAACAACAAAAAGCAATGACCCTCTAGGGTTCTGGGGAGAAATGAGTCTTCGCTGAAGTCCTCAGAACCATCGCACTCTCCACTGAAGTCCTCGCCCATGGCCTCACCTCGCCATCTTGGCGACCCATGGGCCTGGGGGCTGAGCCCACCAAGCACGAGCTCTGGCTAGTTCTACCCAGCTGGAAAGGCCATGAGTCCACTGCTGGACAATGCTCCTCATCACTGGACCACTGGACCAGCCTCACTAAGTCTGGGGAAGAGCCTCACCAGGCCAGCTTCAGGACGGTGCATTTTTCAACCCCACTGCATGTCCTTTACATGTGTGAGGGAGCAAGCCTCCTCCCTTCCTTCAGAGCCCAGGACCAGGAAGGGCCTCAGTGGATAAGCTGCGAGAGGCTGGCTGACAGCCGTGTCAGGGCAGAAAGCACCTCCATCAAAGAAAGGAATGCCAAGGGGATCTTGTCGGCCAGTGGGCCTGGCCTCCTCCCGGAGCCCAAGACCACACGGTCTCACGTGGCAGAGCCAGGGATGCAAGCCAGGTGCTGAGGGCCGGAAGCATTGGGGGGTGCAAGGGACCCCCCACTCCCATCTGAGAAGCTGGAGGACGGCAGCAGGGTCTGGTAAGCATAACTTGTCATCCAGAATCCTGGTGAGGAGGAGAACCGTGGAGTGCCAAGAATGTCTCTACCAACAGCAGGCAAGCTTTTGAGAGTACCAATGGGAGATGGGGAGGTTTTACTCAGTGTGGCAGATGCTTGGGCTGACCCTGAAATCAGCAGTGCTGGTCAGCTCCCAGACCAACAGGCTGGAGCCCTGGCCTCACCATGGCATACCTCACTGACCCTGGGGGCTCCAGCGTTCGGCCAGTCTGGTTACAAGTACACACACGCGCACACACACACACACACACACACACACACACACACACATACACACACACACACACCCAAGAGCTCCCAGACACTCAAGACAAAGACGCCCTGGGAGGTCAACACCTACAGACATTTCCTGAAAACACCAGTGACAGAGACTGAACCCTCCCCTCAGAATCAGGGAAAGTTGGAGTCCCATGGGAATGGGAAGAGGGCAGCCATCCAAAGTGCTTGCTGTAGAGCTGAGGAGACCACGGCCTGAGACAGGTCTGAATGTAGGGCCAATGGGATCCAGAAACAGACAAGACTTTGGCAGCGACCTAGCCCAATCCCTCCATTTTACAGATGAAGAAACTGAGGGTGGGAGAGATAAGCATCACAAGATCAGAGATTCTGAACCTGAAGGGCTCAGGAGTCATAGCAAAGCCTCCTTTTTAACAGATGAGCAAACTAAAAGCCAGAGACTGGGAGTGACCTGACCAAGGTCATACAGGGAGTGAGAATCTGGGCAAGATTGGAACTCAGGTGCTCTGAATTCAAATCTTCCATCCTCTAGTCACGAAGGAAGCCAAAATGAATTGGATTCATTCACTTTGTCTTAACAATAGCTCACATTTATTTACTCACTGCTTTCCCCTATAATCCCATGAGGGAGAGCCCAAGTATTACGATGCCCCTTTTATAGATGGGAAAACTGAGTCTCGGCAAGATAGCCATTAAGTGTCAGGGCTGGGATTTGAACTCAGGTCCCCAGATATGTGGAAATAAGAATCTTTTAAGGCTCTTTGCAAACATTTACTCTGGCTTTCACCATTGCCCAGGAAGCTTGGCATTAAGGCTATGATTTTCCCATTTCACAGATGAGTAAACAGAGGCTCAGAAGGGGTCCGTGACTGGCTCTTGGGCACTGATTCTGGGTCAGACCCTGTCCTTGGACACTCTGTAGGTGATCTCTGGGCCTCAGCTTCCTCATCTGGGGAGGGAAAGGGCCCTGATAAGTTATCCAATCAATCAGTTGAGCCAACGTATTGAACAAGGAGCGAAAGGCCTAAATCAACGAATGGTGAAGGCACAAGCTCAATTGCTCCAAGAGCCAGGGACATCAGTAAGGATTCGAGCAGAAGGCCCACGGGGAGGAAGCAGCTGTAGCCTGAGAGGGGATCCAGCCAGAGGAGAAAGGCTGCCTGCTCTTCCTCCACACCCCTGACCAGGGGAGGACCTAGCAGAGGTCAGAAGATGCTGTGATCCCCACGAGCACCCTTGCAGCGTCCCCAGACCAGCAGGGATGCTGGTATCATCGGCCTGGGAGCTGAGGACAAACCAGACCCAGTGAATAAAGGCATCTTCTGGACCCTCCAAGTGACAGAGAAGAAGGTGAGAGCGTCCCTGAGGGGAACACCAGGAGGACCCCACAAAGGGGAGTCTTCGGGAAACCCCTTTACCCAACCAGGGCCTTCTAAGCCTGAGGCAACCTTCCCCCGGCCTCTCTGGGTACCGGGGAAACCTGTGCCCCTGACAGGCAGGGAACACTGTGCCAATTATTCTTATGATGCCATCTTAATAAAGCTAATTAAGTAGGGATCACTAATTTATATCAACTGACCATCAGTGGGTGAAAAACCCTGGTGTGGGGCTTGTGAGCTACGTAAAGCACTACAAGATTACCCCTCAGCCCCTCGGAGATACCCCTAGAGGAGAAGCAGCCAGCAGACCCCTAAGCAGACCCAACCTGCCCATGTGAGAAGAGGAGAAGGAGAAAGGAGAGACAGAGATACAGAGAGAGAGAGGAAGGAAAAGGAAAGGGAAGGGAGAGAGAGACAGAGCCGGAGAGAGAGACAGAGAGGAAAAAAGAGAAAGACAGACAAGGACAGAAGAGAGGAAGGAAGGGTGAGACACAGACAGACAGATTGACAGACAAGTGCTCAAAGTCTGTGCCTCCAAGACCCTTCTGATCCTAGGTCGGATCTTATGTCTCCTGCCATCCCTTCCACAGGTCCACATCCATTGTCTCAGAACAGCTAAAAATAACCCTCTCTTTTAGGAACTACCTCTGATGATCAAATGAAGACTAAGTGTTTTCTGGGCACCTTCTGTCTCTTGAGGCCCCGACATTTTTCTGAAGGCACACTGCCTCTGCTGGCATCATAATGAGGCTAAATAAGCTCAGTCTGCCCAGAACGATGCCCAGGGCAAGAAGCAGAGAGGACGAGGATGAGCCCAGGGCGTCTCTGCCCCTTCTGATCACTGATTTATTTTGGGATTCACACTGACCCATCCAATTAGTGACTGATGGTCAGAACGGTCAGTACCGCTGCTTCTCACCCCCGCAGGGGTCAATCTGTGAATGCTGGCCCCAGGCGCATTCTCCTTTGTTATCTCAGCTGCAATGGTGGGGCCCTGAGTATCTGAAAGGACCCAGCTTTGTTCCGAAGCCAGGAATCTGGGCTGCTTCTGCCTCCATCCTCTGGCAAAGCAGAAGCCGATCATGAGTCCCCTCCTGCCCTCTCTACATCCTAGCCCGAGGCCTCCTCAGTGTCCCCCATATGAAACATTCGCTCCTCCGCCTGTGGGCTCGATTCTGGGAATTCCATCCCTTCTCCCCGAAGACCCTCGGAATCCCAGGCTCAGTCCGGGTTCCACCTTCTACGCGAAGCCCTACCCACCCCAACTGACGTGCATCCACTTTGTAGATATTTTATGTACAAAAACATATTTTAATATATTTACAGTCACCTATCTATGTATATGTCACCCTCCCACTGCACCCCACCCCCAGAGATCAGCTCCTTGAGGGAAGCAACAGTTCCATTTTTGCCTTCTGTCCCCAAAGGGGAGGAGTTAAGCGCTGTGTCCCCAGGGGTTACATAACTGGTGTCTGAGGCCAGATTTGAACTCAGAGCCCTCTATCTACTGGGCCATCTGCCTCTGTAATGTGTTGGGTCTCAGTTTCCTCGTGTGTAAAACAGAATACTGGGCCTAATGAGCTTTCAAGGTTCCTTCCAGTTCTACACCTACAATCCTATGCTCCTATGGATCAGAGACAGAGTCCAGGCAGACAGGGGCCAGACAGTACAATCAAAGAGCTCTGAATGTTGAGTAAGAAGGATCTGAGGTCAAATCCTGCCCCATACTTATGATCTCTGAAGAGTCACTGCACCCTTTTCAACCTTGGGTGTCTCATCTCTAAAATGAAAATAACAACACTTTCATGGTGGCATTATCTGGCCTGGGGCACTGAATTTGGAACCCAGACCTGGGTTCAAATTCTGGCTCTGACATTTGCTCCCTGTGTGGCCTTTGGCAAGTGATCCCCCCTCTCTAAACCTCAGTTCCTTGCCTGTCTAATGATGAAGCTGGACTAGGTTTCCTCTAAGGACCCTTCCAGCTCCAAATCTACGACCCTCTGATCCAACCAGGGCTGACGGGAGTCCTCAAGTGCCCCGGGGATGGGGCAGCTATCACAGCTTCTACTTCTCCTCCTGGGTGAAGAGAAAAAAGACCAGGGAAGGGTCCTGAACAAGCTGTGCTGGAGGAAGGGACACCTGTTTGTGATCTCCAGAAGGGTCCTACAGGATAGATCTGATTTTATTCAATCACATGGACACACAGGGTCCAAAATCCAGGCCTGGGAAGTGAAGTGAGTCAGATCCTGCCAAGATCCAGGCTCCAAGGAATGGTTTCAGGTAGTCACTTGAGCGGTCCTGCTGCAAGGACATCCTTCAGGACTGTGGGGGGAAAGGCCCTTCAGGGGTGGGCCACAAGAAATGACCAAACATGGCCACTCTCAAGGAGATGGGAGGGCCCAAGACCAGACAACAAAGGCCCCAGTGAGCAGGGATGGCAAGAACGCGGGGTAAAATCACATTACAGGCCAGGAATATAATAGTTAATTACACTGTAAGAGACAATGAACTCTGAGAAACCGGGGAAGGTTTATACAAACTGATGCAGAGGAAGTTAAGCAGAACCAAGAAAACAATAGAGAGATTCAATCAACAACCACAATAATGTGAATGAAACAACACCAAAAAAGGCCACTGGATTCAGATCAGTTGTACTTCGCACAATCTCGCTTCTGGAGAAGAAAGAACAGGACACATGTTCCTTCTCTCCGTAGGCAGAGGGAACGTTCACGTGCTCAGGGTTGTAACCACAGCAAGACATGCTTGGCTTCAGCTAGATTAGCACATGGGGAGGGTTCATTTTCGGGGGACATGCCAAGAAATGATGCAAAAATGAGGGCACCTGATAAAGACATAAAGGAGAAGAAAAGGAATCAGAGAAGCTCAGAGACCCAGCAAGGCATGATGGGATCTATAGATACAGATATATGTGAGTACATGTATATGCGTATGTGTATGTGTGTGTGTATGTATATATACACACAGGTGTGTACACACTCATGCATGTATATGTATCTGCATATGTATGTATATGCATTGTGTGTATAAGTGAACACACATAAATGGAAGTATGTATATATACAAATATGTGTGTTTTGTTTTTTAATTTGGGGAGGGGGTAAGTCAGGTCTCCCTATCTTGCCCAGGTGGAAGCGTGGTGACCACTCACCACTCACGCCTGACCCCACCTCATTGGCATCACAGTTCTGACGGACTCCATTTCCGAGGTGGGCCAGTTTGTCCCGCCTCAGGCCACTCTTCCAGGGCATCGCCATATTAGGGTCAGACTAGGTGCAGACACCCAATTGCCTTTAACCTGCTAGGGCTCAGAGCTCCAGAGCTCAGCCAAACCCAGCCCCCGCCCCCAGGAGCAGCGATTCCAGCCTCACCACACCATGCCCGGCACCCTGCCTTTCTCAAAGAAAGCATTTTATAAACCTCAAAGCACGCGAGAGAGGAAAATTCCAAGTCACCCTCAGAAGGAAGAGCAAAACCAGCTTACTCCAGTCAAACCAGCTTCGTTTGAAGCCTACAATTGATGCAAAAAGGCAGGTCAGCTGAAATCTCAGCTTTTTACCAGCTGGCTGTGGCACTCACTAGGTCCTCAGCGCCAGGCTGCTTTGGGCCTTTCTGGCATCTCAGCCCATGCCTTGCACCTGATAAATGATCCTCAGACTGGAATGCTTACAGAGTCCAAGTCAGTGGGTTTTATTTGCTACAAAAGGATCTTCTTTTTCCCTGCCTATAATGGGAAAGGCTTATAAAATGACAGTCCAGACACTAGATTGGATCTACAACTCCCTAATTAAACACTGAGAGGAAACAGAATCAGGCAAGGCATTCTGGGTCAAGGTCCTCACTAATGGACACGAGAGTCATGGCACCCCAAGGCCCAATTCGAGTATATTGATTTCTGTCAAGCTAATTAAATAATATATTCAAGAGTAAAATCTGGGACGAGCTAATTAAAATTGAGATGTGCACCTAGGAGTGAAGAAAAATGGGCTCAGGCATGATCGTACTACATTTTAAAAGACAAATGGATTTGAGTTCCAACAGGCTTGGGTTCAAACCCCATGTCTGTAACTTCCCCAGTTGTAGGACCATGGCCAAGTCCCTTCCCTCTCCAAGCGTCCTTTCCTCTCCTCTAAAATGAGGGACAGAACCAGATGACCTCTAAGAGCCCTTCCTGGTGAAGTGACCTGCTAACGACAATAGATCTGTAAGCCCTGATGGCTGTGATGTCAGCAGACAGAGCACAGGCCCTCGGTGTGGTCATACTGACCTGGAGAATGTCAGCCCCTTTTTAAGAAGTACAAAGCCAGAGTGGATTTTAAGTACATTAAATGTCACAGACATGATTATTGTAATGACACAGAAGTGGTGAACTTGGCTTGGGTCCAAGACATGGAAAGCAAGGTCCTGAAAGCATCATCTTTGTCTGCTTGATCTTTTAATGGATCAAAAATGTCTTATTGATGCAGGCACACTCTCTCTCCCTCTGTCTCTCTGTCTCTCATTCTCTCTCACTTTCTCTCTCTCTCTCTCTCTCTCACTCTCTCTCTTTCTGTCTCTCTCCCTCTCTCTCTCTCTCTCTCTCTCCCCCTCTCTCTCATTCTCTCTTTCTCTCTCTGTCTCTGTCTCTCTCTGTCTCTGTCTCTCTCATTCTCTCTCTCTCTCTCCCCCTCTCTCTCATTCTCTCTCTCTCTGACATTGCTGTTGATTCTCAGTGATTTCTCCCCCACAGAAGACCCCAATGTAACCAATGCACTGCATTCTTCATACCACATCCACAGTCCACCATCTCTTTCCCAAGCCACAGGACGCCATGTTTTCAATTTACAGTTTGGACCTAGGATTTTGCTGATGCAGAGAACCCCCAGTGAGGAAACATCTCCTACCAGTGAAATTCCAATGCTGGTCTATGACTTGGTAGGAGCCCATCTCTTGAGCTGGCAGGGACCTCAAAAGCCACCTAGTCAAACATTCCCATTTACAGATAAACTGAGGCCCACAGAGGAAAATGACTTACCCATGGTCACACACCCTGTACTTATCTGAGGTCAGCTCTCTACTCACTGAGCCTTACTATCTCTTTCTGAACTGTACTCTTAATATGGACAGGTGATGATTAGATTTAGAACTGGACAGGACCTTAAAATTATCTCATTCTAATCCCCCATTTTATGCAAGGTCTCTGAAGCTCAAAGAAGTAATTTGCCCAAGGTCACAAAAGAAATAAGTGACAGAGTCAGCACTTGAACCCAGATCCTCTGACACCAAATCTGGGGCTCCTTCCAGGACACCACGCTAGAAAGGGAAAGACCATTTCCCACACAAGAAAGGCCAGGTAGGTGGGATTTTCATTTCACAGCATTGCGAGCACCTACCTCATTTAAGTCCCGCAAAGGTTCTGAGGCTTCCTTTGGCCAAACAGCCACCCTCTGATCTGACCTGAAAAACAGAAGGAAACGCATCTCACTTCATGCCTACTTTGGCTATAACACACATGCCAAGAGGACCAGCTTCCCTTGCCCCAGGGTCTAGTGTTACACATCAGACTGGACAGAGGAGTTTAAATGTGTGGGCAGTTGTGAGATGTTTGACTGGACAGCCTTTTAGAATCTCCCCAATGAGTGACACACTCTGATTTCACATGCCAGAACCTTCTCCCCATCTCCATAGCTTTCCCTGACTCTCAATGGTCAGTTGGTGATGAATGAGATCTCTGAGCAACCCATCTTGGTTCTGTTGGTCACAATCAGAATTACTAGACCTGCCGTCCTCAGTCCCAGTGATCATAATGATTCTCTGGACAGGATAAACACATGACATTTGACAGTCACTGTCAAAAAAAAGGGCCCAACTTATGGTACATCCCACCTGCCATCTCCAGATGATAATGCTAACATCCATTTCCATGACATCAGACGTTGGTTTTACTAAGCACTCTCTTCAAAACAACCCAGTGAGGTATTACAGCTGGAAAAGACCTCTGAAGCCATCTTGTCCAAACCCTTCCTGCAGAAAAGTCCCTGCTATAACACACTCCAAAGTGGTTACCCAACTTTTATTGGAAGCTGCAGAGAAGCAGCCCACTATAACCTAAGGTAGCCCATTCCCCTTTCTCATGCAAGCGTCTACTCCATCAAATTTCACTTTGTCCTTTGCAATTTTCACCTATTATTCTTAACTCTGCCCTCAGGGGCCAAAGTCCCCCTCCTCTCCCACGTGAAAGCCGTTCAACTATGGGAAGATACTGACCGTGTCTGCCATGACCACGTCTTCTCTGAATTAACTGATTAACCATTAACCACTTCCTCCACCTGACACAGGTAGAGTATGAACTCGCAGCCCGTCCCCATGCTAGCTGCCTCTTTGGCATGGCCCCCGGCCTCCCAATGCCACTCCTAAAATCTAGTGCCCAGCCCTGACCTCGGACCTGCCCCTGTGCTCTGACC
The DNA here is from genome assembly GCF_003287225.1 of Phascolarctos cinereus. Taxonomy (NCBI): domain Eukaryota; kingdom Metazoa; phylum Chordata; class Mammalia; order Diprotodontia; family Phascolarctidae; genus Phascolarctos; species Phascolarctos cinereus. The sequence goes on from NW_027555736.1 coordinate 21,026,820, forward strand.
CGAGTACTGCGGGATTGTCCTCTCCCTAGTTATTCCTGGATGCTGCTCAGCCTCTCTCCAGAAAACGGAAGCCTACAGTCGTTTCTTGGGCTGATTCATATTGAGTTCACAGTTCACTGAAACTCACAGACCTTTTTATCCATTACACTGCGTTTAACCCTCACCCTGGCAGGGCCTACCTCCTGGGCATCCTGCTCACGTGGGGATGCTCTACCACAAGGACCACGCCTTGCTCCTCCGGGAGCACCCCTGGGAAGGGCCCGGGCCAGCCTGCCACTGGCCTCTGCCGGACCTTGCCCCTCATTTTCTGGCCCCTCCCTGCCCACCCCTTCCCTCTTCGTCCAGCTTCGATGTGTAGTCTCCCCTGTTAGAATGTAAGCTCCTTGAGGGCAGGGACAATCTTGCTTGCTTCTGGCTTCCCAGCATTTAGTACAGTGCCTGGCACCTAGCAAGTGTTTAATAAATGTTTAAACAATCACTTCCTTATTTTACATGTTATATCATATATAGATCTGTATGTATGTCATACAAATGTGTTCTCTACGTATTCCTATCACATTTCTCCCTCTCAGAACCAGCCCACTGCTCTTGTCTATTACCCCATTTTATAAATGAGGAAACTGGAGCCTGGAGGGTCAAAGAGACTTACCCAGGGTCACCCAGCTAGGAAGTGGCAGAGCCGAGATTCTCTACATTATTTGTGACTCCTCCCCCCCCCAAAAAATTAAATAAACTAACCTGTAAAATCATTTTTCATGTGCTATATAAAAAATTAAAGTCAAAGGGCAAAAGGCATTTAAAAAAACACTTGCTTTCCCAGATGTGATCATCTAAATATAGTAAATCATTTGCTTCGGTTCAGATGCAATGAGGAAGGCTCACAGATTCGGCAGGTGGCCATCAAAGCCCGTTCTGGATTTCCAGCGGTGCCCCATCAACTTCCCTGTTCCATTCCTGGGCTGAGTGAACACTAGCCACAGGAGGAGAGTGGGTAACCATGGCAACCGTTTACTTCTCCAGAGGATAACGACCCGCTCAGTAACAGCCGTGTCCACACAGTTCGATCAGGACCCACTGCTGGACTGAGATGCCCGGCCCACATAGAACAGATCATCCCCCTCCTGGAAGCCTGTGGCTGCCTGCCATTTTCAGCGACTCCCTCCCCCAAACTCAGATTTTACTGTCAGGATGGGCCCACTGACCTCCTTCCCGGCTCCACCCCATTGCCAATCATGCCCCCAAACCAGGGATCTGGAGTCCTTAAGGCATTTTTAAGAATGGTCCCTCCCCTATGGAGCCTCCAGATGGTGGTCCATCTGGACGAGGCTTCTCTGTTAGGGAAGAATATTCAGTCCTACCTGGTCACATCCCCCTCCCCAAGAAAAGTATTAAATTGATCCAAATGCCTGCGCTAGCAGAACTCAAAGAAGCAGGGCATAGTAACATTATACACAGCCCCCCAAATATGAGGAACATCGGAAGGGAGGGTTTGGTCTGGAGGACATGAGAGCTGCCTCCAGACGTCTGAAGGGCTGCCACGTACGTGCCCTGTCCTCTGCAGCCAAGACCCCACAGTGGATATAAGGGGCAATTTTAAGCTGGACATCAGGACCACCGTGCACATGCCACACAGGCTGCCATGGGAGGGAGCCCTCTTTGGAGGTGGCCTCCAGGCATACACCAGATGAACCCGTGTTGGGCACGTGACAGAGAAGACTCCATGTCAATACAGACTGGACAGCTCGGTGGCTGCTGAGCTCCTTACACATCTAAAATGCTGGGGTCCTGGGCCAGGGCACCGAAGCTACTAGCTCTGGGGCTTTTCCACCTCTCCTCCATAGGAAAAGCTAAACAGTCTTCCCCTCAACCCCCTGCTCTTCTGCTCCTTCTCATGTGCTGTTGTACCCCCCCCCCCATAAGAATGTAAGACTCCCAAGGGAGGGGACTGTCTTTCTGTTGGTATATGTATTCCCAATACAGTACCATACTGGGTATACAGTAAGTGCTTCATAAATGTTCCACCCAATAAAATGAAATAACAGAAAAACATCAAGGCTCACACATGGGTTGCAAAAAATAACCTCGTATTGTTTCTCACACGATCTTCCTAAGAGACGCGTGAGGTCAAGACCCAAAACACACGAATGGATCAGTGATCTCATCCAGGTGGACGTTTCCTCCAATAACGCGGAGGGCAGCCCCTCCATGCATGCCCATCCACGGCACCTCCCGTGAGCTGGCAGAGGGAGTCCACCCAGCCTGCTGGAGGCCATCCTGACCTTCCCCGTCACCAGTGGAGGCCAGGGGTTGGCCGGCATCCATCCCTCATTCTCCCCCATCACAGGCCCATCTTCTTTTGTGGATCCCACATTACTTTGTTTCCTCTGGTTCTTAGACCTATTATCTCTTCTACTGTCTTGGAATATATCTGGGGTGTGTCTATTTGTATCATGTATACATTTACGTATTTATATGTACATATGATATATATGTTGTAACTGCCATTTCATTTTTATCAGTGCCTTAAAAAAAGCTTGTTGATTAATTGATTGGCTAATCCCCATATTACAGATGAGGAAACTGAGGCTCAGTGACATTGGCTGACTTGACTCCTAAGTGCCACCTTCCCATCTGCATGACCTTAGAGCACAGGCTCTTAGCCCTTTCTGTGCCATGGACCTCTTTGGCAATCAGGTGAGGCCAATGGCCCCCTTCTCAGACTGTTTTTAAAGAAATAAAATACACTGTACAGGATCATAAAGGAAAGTAACAGTTACTGGAAATAAAGATGTCACTTTTTCCAGCCCAAGTGTATGGACCTCCGATACCTATCCACAGACCCTCTTGGAGATCCGTCGACCCCAGGTTAAGAAACTCAGTCTTCAGTCTGGGAATAGTCGGTAACTATTGACTGATGCAGTCCACAATGTGCTCTCAGCCCTCCTGGGGATCTTGACTTAGAAGGAATCAGGGCCACCACTTCCCCCCGCAGCAGAGAAGAGAACACATCCTGTCCTGGGTCCTGTAATTACTCCTGGGCTCCAGTCAGAGAGGGGCGTAAGCCCAGCTTCTGAGAAGCTGCCAACCGTTGGTGAATCATCTTCAGTTTATGCCAATCAATAAATCAGCACTGATTTAGCAAGCCCCTGCAGTCACTGTGGGGAGCCCAAGAACCAAGGCTCCAATGCCCGCTGGGCTCGCATCTCTGGCTCTCGGTTTCCCCAATGCTTCTCATAGAAGGTGAGCTCCCTAAGCTCAAAGACTGTCTCATTTTGTCTCTGTATTCCCAGGCCTGTCACAGTGCCCAGTACTAAATGCTTGGTGACCGAGTGAGCGATCTATACAGTGAAAGGCTTGGATCAAATGAACTTTAATGTCCCCCATGGCTTCTAAGATGCAGCCTGTTCTCTGGAGAGCAAAGGATAGAAAAGCTTAAAGCCTGGTCCTTGCCCTCACAAAGCTTCCAGGTCAGCTGGGGAGCTCAGACCAGTCCACATGAACTTCTAGAAGACCAGCTATAACTGAGTATTAAAGCATGCCCTCAAAGGCTCCCAAGTGTCATGGAAACTGAGAAGGGACAGACCTGTGCAAACAGAGGAGACTTCTAAGAAAGACATATAAGTGTCAGCCTAGTCTTGAATGATGAATAGGACTGGGATGGAACAACTAACTGCACCTTTCAGTAAGGCAAAGGATGGAGTGCCGCACATGATGGCAGAAAAGACCTGTGTTCAAATCCAGCCTCTGGCATGCTGTGTGATCCAGGGCAACACACTTGACCTCTCTGGTCCCCAATGACCTCATCTTTAAAATGAAGGGATTGGACTTGATGGCCTCAAAGATCCCTTTCCAGCATCAAATCTATGATTCTACGAATGGGTAAATAATGTGTCAAGTTAAAAAAAAGGAAAAAGAATTTTGGAGAACAATTTGGAACTATGCCCAAAGGGCTACAAAAATGTGCATACCCTTTGACCCAGCAATAGCACTTCTACGGCTATATCCCAAAGAGATCAAACAAATGGGAAAAGGACCCACATGTACAAAAATATTCATAGCAGCTCTTTGTGGTGGCAAAGAATTGGAAATTGAGAGGATGCCCATCAACTGGGGAATGACTGAGAAAATTGTGGTATATGAAAGTAACGGAACACTATTGTGCTATAAGAAATGATAAACAGGCTGACTTCAGAAAAACCTGAAAAGACTTATGTGGTCTGATGCTGAGTGAAGAGAGTAGAACCAAGAGGACTTTGTACACAATAACAGCCACGTTACATGACGACTAATATTGTTAAACTGAACCCTTCTCAGCGTTACGAGGATCTAAGACATCTCCGGAGGCCTTGGGATGGAAAATGCTGTCCACATCCAAAGAAAGAACTATGGAAGTCGAATCACTATCACTTATTTTTACCTTCTGTTGAGTTTTGTTTCATCTTTCTGATGGTTCCTCCTATTGGTTTTAATTTTTACTTACAACTTCACTAATGTGAAAATATGTTTAATAGGAATGTAAATGTAAAGCCTATATCAGATAGTGCGCTGCCTTGGCGGGGAGGGGGAGGAAGGGGGAGAAAAATTTTCAACTCAAAAGCATAAGGAAGTGATTGTCGATAAATCAAAATAAATTAAAAAAATTTAAATTAAAAAAAAAAGATATAGGGATTTTAAATGGACTGCAAGTTCACTAAGTTAACACCAGGATATTCTCCAAAACAGAACAAAAAAACAATGAATGTAACATTGGGCTGTGATAAAGAGGAACACGGTGCCATGGGCGGGGAATGGGAAATCCCTTGGCACTCTGCCATGGACATGGCACTCTACATAGGGAGAGTTGCGTATACAGATATATTGGGGAAGGAACTGCAGCTTGTGGACATGACAGACATCATCCGTCCAGGATTTAAGGGTGATCCTGTGGAAGGAGACTCCCACTTGCTCTGCTTGACCAAGAGGACAGAGGTGGAAGCCATGGGTCACAGGTGTGTACAGGCAGATTGAGGGTCAAAGTGAGCACAAAATGCCCAAAGCTCAGAAGCGTGAAATGAGCGTGGCTAGAAGGCGCTATCTTCCCCCTCCTCTCCCTGGAGGTTTCCAAGCAAAGATGGGATGACTGTTTGGGGGCTGTTTTGTTATGGAGGGTCCCAGTCTCCTTTGCTGGCCCCTCATCCACATCAGTAATCTCATCAGCTCCCCTGGGTTTAATGAGCATTTCTATGCCCGTGACTCCCCCATCCAGAGCCTCAGCCCCACATCCACCACAGCCTATTAGACATTTTGAATGTCACGGCCTCGAGGCATCTCACGTAGACGATGTTCCAAGCTGAACTCATTATCTTTTCCCCCCAATCCCTCTCTATCTTCCCATTTTCTTTCAGATCCTCCGGGGTTTATAACTTTGATGCGATCCTCATTTCTGCCTGCACAAAATCTCTTGCATCCGACCCCTTCTTCCCACTTCCACGGCTACTCCTGGTGGGCAGGCCCTCCTCCCCTCACCCAGAAACTGCCGCACCAGCTCCTCCTCGTTCTCATACTCCCAGGCCATCCTGACTACACCACTGATGCCCGAAGGACTTTCCTTAAGCACAGACTGACCCATCTCACTCCCCTCCCCAACCAACACCAAAGGGTAAGATACTTAGCCTGATGCGCCCTGAAGCGCTTCCCCAGGCGGCCCAATCCCCCCCCCCGAGCCTCCCCTGTAGCCCCTGTGATCTGGCTGTGGCCTTCTCTCTGCTTTTCTCATGTTCCTGCAGCCCTCATTCCCAGGTCTCACCTCCCTCCCTCTCCCTGTCTCCCAGTTGCTGGCCTCTTCTCTCTCACACTCTCTTGTAATTAACTATTTTCTATCTCTGGTCTTTATATCTGTGGTGGCTGTAAGAACGTGTCATCTTCCCCTTTGGCATGAAGGCGCCTTGCAATTAGGGACACGTTCTTTGTATTCCTGTCCCAACCCCTGGCAGAGTGCCCAGAACATAGTAGGCACAAATTTAATTGATTGTTCATTGATTGACGGATCGATTAGGGCGTCAAAGGTCCCCGTTAAAATGTAAATGTGCGATGTAAAAGAAATGATACCGTTCAGTGAGTCAGTTTATCTTATTAACCTGGGCCGCTCACAGGGCCGTGGGGGACACTGCAGACGCAGTGCTGACGGGAAGGGAAAAGCTGAGGCGTAAGAAGATGCTGGGGTGGACAAGCAGAGGGAGGGGAGTGAAATCACTGCAGACACTGGGGGTAGGGGTGGAGAGGGGCTGGAGGAATTCTGGGATACCTGATGGAGAGGAAATGACAAGAAACAGGAAGGGGGGGTTCAAGGAAGAGGATGTGTGCAGGAACCCCGAAAACAGTGTTCATTCTTTCCATCCTTGACTCCCGTCCTAGGCACCTTTCCCTGAGGAACAGACAAGCCCAGCATCCCAGCATCCTAGGGTTCAAAAGGACCAGAAAGGTCATTTATTGAATCCAGTCCAGCCGCAGGCACAGCAGGCAGAGCTGGCTTGGGGTCAGGAAGACCTGAGTTCAAATTCAGTCTCAGACACTTACTTAGGCAAGTCACTCAACCTCTGCTCGCCTCAGTTTCCTCAGATGTAAAATGGGGATAATAATAGTGCAAACCTTGCAGACTTGTTGTGAAGAGCAGAGGAGATAGCATTTGTAAAATGCCCTTGGCACAGTGCCTGGCACACAGCAGGAACCACATAAACACTTCTTCTTTTGTCCCTCCCCACCCAATATACACCTGACCACAAATCTGCTTTACAATACTCCCACACATTGTCCAGTCAGCCTCTCCTGAAGACCTCTGATGAGGGGAGACTCACCACACCTCAAAGGGTGGAGGAAGGAGGAAGAGGCAAGGAATTAAGTATTTCCATAGCACCTATGTGTGCCAGGCACTAACTGCTAAGTGCCTTACAACTATAACCTCCTTTGACCCTCATGGCAATCCTGGGAGGCAGGTGCTGTTATTATCCCCATTTTACAGATGAAGAAACCGAGCAGACAGCAGTTAAGTGACTTACCCAGGGTCACACAGCTTGTAAATAATGGAAGGTAGGTTTGAACTCAGGTCTTCCTGATTCCGAGCCCAATGCTCCACCCACTGCACCACCCGGACTACCAGAGGAACCCGTTAATCTTCTGGCCAGTTCTCATTGCTGGGAAGAGCCTTTCCACCCTTTCACTTTACTGCTTACCACGGGACACAGCATCGTTTCCCCCAAGAAGATGGCCTCGTTCTGCCAGCCAGGACCGAGCCCTGCTCTCTGCACTTGCTCTGAGTCAGCAGCTCTGAGGTGCTGACCCTCCAGATCTGTGCCAAGATTCCCCCAAGTGACAGGCAGTGTGGGCCAACGGAAAGAACCCTGGCTTTGGGAACAGAGCATGTGGATTTGGAACTGAAGAGACCACCAGAGGTCTTGTAGCACAACCCCCTTTCTTCACAGATGAAAACGCTGAGGTTCAGAAAGGATAACATGCCTGCCCTCAGAGAGCCGGTCCGAGAGAGTCCTTTGCTGTTCCTCCTACAAGCTACTCCTCCTTTCCCACCTCCACACCTTTGTACAGGCTGTTCCTCCTGCCATGGAATGCTCTACCTCTTCAACATCACTTAGAAGAATCTCTAACTTCCTTCAAAGCTCACTGCAAGCAGCACCCCTGACGTGATTCCCCTACTTCCTGGTTCCTCCTCCCTCACAATTACTTTGTACAGATATTTTTATTTTTTTATATCTATTTATATCTATGACACCAGAAGCTCTCTGAAGGCATGAGGGCAGCAACCATGTCAATGCTGACTTAGTAATCACAGTACCTGTTGATTAAGTAAACATTTATCAAGCACCCACAGTGCTGAGAATTTGAGAAGAAGCAAAAGACAGCCCTTGCCCTCAAGGAGCTTACAATCTAATGGAAACATGCAAACAGATATATACAAAGCAAGCTCCATGCAGGAAATAATTAACAGAGGGAAGACACTGGAACTAGGTAAGGTCCGGCAAGGCTTCCTGAAGAAGGTGGGATTTTAGCTGAATAGTGAAAGGAAGCCAGGGAGGTCAGCGGTCAGAGGAGGTCAGTGCTCCAGCCATGGGGGATGGCCAGAAAGAATGCTTGCAGCTGAGAGATGGAGGGGCTTGCTTACGGGCCAGCCAGGAGGCCGGTGTCACTGGATAGAAGAGGGAGGGAGGGAGGTGTAAGAAGCCTGGGAAGGCAGGAGGGGATTGGGGTATGAAAGGCTTTCAGTGCCAAACAGAACACTTGTTATTAGCTCCTGGGGGCCATAGGGAGTCTCTGGAGTTCATTGGGTAGGTGGGTGACATGGTCAGACCTGTGCTTTGGGAAAATCACTTTGGCAGCTGAAAGGAGAACGGATTGGAGTGGGAAGAGATCTAAGACAGGCAGACCCATCAGCAGCTGATGTAACAGTCCAAGCATAAGTAGATGAGGTTCTGTACCACGGCGAGGGCAGTGTCAGAGCAGAGAAGGGGGCATATTCAAGAGATGCTCCAAAGGTGAAATCAACAGGCCTTGGCACCATATTGGATATGGGGGGGTGAGAGATAGTGAGGAATTCCAGATGACTCCTGGGTTGGGATCCTGGAGAACTAGGAGGATGGTGTTGGCCTCTACAGTAATAAGGAAGGTGGGAGGTGGGAAAGAGCATGAGTTAAGTTCAGGTCTTGCAGCCAGTTTAACTGGACATCCAGTTCGGTATGCCTAGTAGGCATTTCGAGATGCAAGATTGGAGGTCAGCAGAGGTACTGGGGCAAGATTTGGGAGTTATTAGCATAGAGATGGTAATTAAATCCATGGAAGCTAATGAGACTGCCAAGTGAAGGAGTCGAGAGGGAGAAGAGAAGAGGGCTGAGGAGACGACCCTGAGGGACCCCTATGGTTAGAGTGTGATGTGGAGCAAAGGAGACAGAGGAGGGAGAAGAACCAGGAGAGATGGCGACCCCACACTCTAGAGAGAAGGGAGTATCAGGGAGGAGGGGGTGATCGACAGCACCCAACAGGGCAGCCGAGGGTCAAGGAGGAGATCTGAGAAAAGGCCCTCGGACCTAGCTGATCAAAGGTCACTGCCTGGCACACAGGAGGCCCTTAAGTGTTTGTTTGTTTAAATTGAAATGGATTGGCGTGAAATAAGCTGAAAAGGGACGTGCCCAGGATTAAATCTCAGCTCTAATGCTCACTAGTGTAGACTCCTGGAAAACTATTGGCCAAACCTCTTCTGGCCTCGGTAGAATGGGAAGTTGGAGCCACATGGAGTCTAAAGGCCCTCCCGGCTCCAAAAACATGACCCGCCACAAGGCAGGCGCCTGGCCATCTTTGGCTACATAACACAAGACGAAGGCGTAACTGGGTTTGGAGAATTCCCAGGGACTGCTTAGCCTCAGACCTGCGTTGTCCAGCTTCTCACACCTGTTTCAGCCTCAGCTGTGTTTGTTTTTAATCCCATGAGAAGGTGCCTTGATGTCATTGGAAGGGGCCTGGCAGCTGGAGCCCAGCTGGAGTCTGGGCCCTGGAGCCTCAAGGCTACCCCACCTACCGTCCCCAACTCCCACTCAGTTCCACTGTCCAATGACAGCCCCATCTCAAGCCAGGACCTCAGGGAAACATCTGGCTTTGGGATCCCAATCAGGGCCATGGCCTATTCTGACAAAGCTCTAGCCAGGAAACTTGGATGACGTGGAAGGACAGGAGCCCTCCAGACCAGCATTGGTGGGAGGGGTCCTGCAGAGCATCAGTCAGGAGAAAGGGGACAGCCATCTGGGAATGTGCAGGAAGGAGAAAGCTTCGAGAGTGTATTCAGAGGCTCCCAAAGAACTCGCAAAGGTGGCAAATTTCATGCAGGGTGGGGATGCACTACGAACCCCTCCCTCAGTCTTTACTCTTATTTTTAAATATATTTTTCCTTTTTTATATTTAGGCAATTGGGGTTAAGTGACTTGCCCAGGGTCACACAGCTAGTAAGTGTCAAATGGCTGGTCTGAGGCCAGATTTGAACTCAGGTCCGGTGCTATATCCACTGTGTCACTTAGCTGCCCCTGTGTCCTTAGGACCATGAACACAATTGCCTGTGGGGCCAGTGTCTGTAATCCCAAGTAGGAGCTAAAATGGAAACTGGAAATCTCATCCACTTCTGATTCTCCCAAAGAGAGTCCTTCCCTTGGCCAGTTTCTGGCTTACCCTTTTACCTGCTTCCACAGAAGCCACCTTTCCCCCAATAGGTCAGAAGACAATTGGAGGAGAGAAAGTGATTTAAATTTCAATCCACACCATGCTTAACTAGGGAGCCCAATTAAATTCAACAAATCACAAGCATTCATCCAATTCAATCAGATCTAACAAGCATGTGTTAAGTGATTACTATTCATTCAGTTGGCATATATTAAGCAAGCTTGAAATGTGGGCCGGAAATAGTACTAATGGTGGGAAGAAACATGGCGTCACAATAGCTAGAAATCTGGCCCTCCCAGGATTATTATGAAGATCAAATAAGATAATATTTTCACAGTACTTAGCATAATGCCTGGCACACAGTAGGTGATCAATAAATGCTTATCCCCTTCCCTTCCTCCATCTCTACATTGAAGTTACAAACTCTAAATCACATGAATCATGATCTATCATTTGGGGACCTTTTGCCCCTCTGGAATCATCCACGCTCACAGCGTTGGCCATGGAATTAGGAGGAGTTGGAAGCTACGCACAGGGGATTGGGAACCACCAGACTGAAAGGATTTTCTTCTCTGGTCTCCTGCTGGACCGGACATTGAGAGCATGGTTGCCTGATCCCTCTCAGTGCCCAGGGAGGGCTGACACATTAGCAAGAATGAGGGCTGTATCCCAAAGAGATCATACAAATGGGAAAAGGACCCACATGTACAAAAATATTCATAGCAGCTCTTCTTTGTGGTGGCCAAGAATTGGAAATTGAGAGGATGCCCATCCATTGGGGAATGGCTGAGCAAGTTGTGGTATATGAATGTAATGGAATACTACTGTGCTATAAGGAATGATGAGCAGGCAGACTTCAAAAAAACCTGGAGAGACTTGTATGGTCTGATGCTGAGTGAAGTGAGCAGAACCAGGAGAACGTTGTACACAATAACAGCCGCGTTGTGCAATGTCTAATATTGATAAACTTAACCCTTCCCAGCAATACAAGGATCTAAGACATCTCCACATCCAAAGAAAGAACTATGGAGTTTGAATACAGATCAAAGCATACTGTTTGCTATTCTTTTTTCCTTCTGTTGAGTTTTGTTTCCTCTTTCTGATGGTTCCTTCTATTGGTTTTAATTTTTACTTACAATTTCACTAATGTGAAAATATGTTTAATGGGAATGTAAACGTATAGCCTATATCAGATTGTGTGCCATCTTGGGGAGGGGGAGGGGGAGGAAGGGGGAGAAAAATTTTAAACTCAAAAGCATATGGAAGTGATTGTTGATAAACCAAAATAAATTAATTTTTAAAAAATTAAAAATAAATAAATACAATTAAAAAAAAAAAAAGGATGAGTGCTGACTCACCACCACCATGGTTAGGCAGAAGCACAGGGTTTGGCGAGCATGGCATCCAGGATTGCTAAGGTTGGACGGGGCTTGAAGACCTGGAGTTTGGCCATCTGGACAAGGTCACTTCAGAGGCTGGCCTCTGGGCTCGCTGGAAGCAGCATCATATGACCAAGAGTCCGACAAAGAAAGAAGGCTCTGTCCTCTTTATTTCCTCCACTCTCTGGCACCCACCTCCCTTTCCGGTCTTCCCTTACACCACCCTTCTTCAGAAGCACTTGGGTGCCAAGGTTACCATTCTGACCTCCTGCTGCCCTCTCCCACCCAGAATTGTTGTTCAGTCATTTCAGTTGTGTCTGACGCTTTGAGATCCCACTTGAGGTTTTCGTGGCAAAGATACTGGAGTGAACCATTCCTTCTCCAGCTACCTAGAGGCCACCCCTCTATTCTTCAAATGCCTGAAACCTGCTGAAATCCTTCTCTTCTTCCAGCTCAGCCCAGGGGCCACTCCTTCTGTACTGCCATCCGTGACTCCTGCCTCCTTGAATATTTCCCAGGGAGCCATCACTTGCTTCCCCCTTGCCTCGGTCACACCCCACTTTACATCATATTCGTTTGTGTCATCCCCAAAACTGATTATAAGTTTTCTAAGGATAGCGACAATGCTGTGTTTTGTTCTGTTTTTTAAGTCTCCCAGGCCCTGGCACAAGTCTCATACGCAGTGGGAACTTGTGGGAGAGACAGTTTAGCCAAGTGGAGTCAGAAATCCCTGGATTCCAATCTCACTTCCAATACTTACTAACCTCGTGACCTCAGGAAAGTCTCCTAATCTGTCTCAGACTCAATTCCCACAGCTGAGGAATGGTGGCTTACATTAGCACCAACGCCACAGGGCTGCTGTAAGGACCAAACAAGGTCATGTCTCTGAAGGGCCTTGTCAAAAAAGCAGCCTGTGAATGTCAGCTGCTATGACTGTGCAATGTTCAATTGAACGAATTGATATGAATTAAAAGCACACAAGGTGCAGAGGCAGTGGGCTCCAGGTGACCATAGAGGACAGAGGCTCTATCTCCTGTTTCTGGGGCTGTGCTCCCCAAGTGAAAGCCACTTCCCCCTCACCTCCACCTCTGGGGACCTCTCACTTCCATCCACACCCAGCTCAGGCATCACTTCCTACAGGAAATCTCACCTGACACCTCACTGGTTGCTTTCTCCTCCACAAATTTCTTTACACACACTTGCATTTATTTTGCATTTTTGTGTGTGTGCACATTCTTGTATCCCCAGTGCCTAATGCAACGCCTGGCAAATGTTGCTATTGGGTTGTTTTTCAGTTGTGTCTGCCGTCTGTGACCTCATTTGGTGTTTTCTTGGCAGAGATACTGGAGTAGTTTGCCATTTCCTTCTCCAGCTCATTTTACAGATGAGGAAACTGAGGCAGACATGGCTAAGTGACTTTCTTAGGGTCACACAGCTAGTATGTGTCTGGGGCTGAATTTGAACCCAGGAGAGAAGTCTTTCTGACTCCAGTCTCAGCACTCTATTCACAGCACAGCAAATAGTAGGTACTAAATAAATGATTGCCAAAGAAATCAGAAATGAATGTCAGACTTTTCCCATTTGTTAACTTTTTTTTTATCCTTTGCTATCAGATGGCTCTCTGAGAAGCGCAAAGAAGGATATGCTGGGAATGTAGATAAAGAGAAAACAAATATTTTAAAAGTTTTTTTTTTTTAATAAAGCAGTCAGATCAGCCAGATGAACTCCACCAACATCACAATTTTGCCAAGGGCCAATCCTATCCTCTCCACAAAAGAGGGTCCTTTCCATAAGAAGGGACAATTAGAATGGACTCTGGCTTCTCTTTAGAATAGTATAACCTGTCATTTCCAGAAACAAAATGGAACAGCTAAACAAAGTCCATTGTGCTGCTTTAGGATATCTTAAAGAATGCACAGCTCTGCAGCACACCCAGCAGTGAGACATTCCCCCGCACCAGTGACACCATTCAGTCTGAGTTGTTTCAGACATGGTCAGAGGGACAGAGGGAGACAAAGACAGACAGACAGACAGACAGACAGAGAGAAAGAGAGAGGAGAGGAGAGGAGAGGAGAGGAGAGGAGAGGAGGAGGAGAGGAGAGGAGAGGAGAGGAGAGGAGAGGAGAGAGGAGAGGAGAGGAGAGGAGAGGGGAGGAGAGGAGAGGGGAGGGGAGGGGAGGAGAGGGGAGGAGAGTGTGGGAAAGAAAAGGGAGGGAGAGAGGAAGAGAAGGGGAGAGGAGAAAAGAAGAAAAGAGAGAGGGAGAGAGAAGATATGCGCAGGTACTGAATTTTTCTGTTTCTTTCCAGAGACAGAAGGCACCCAGACAGATGGCCTGCTCCCATCAGAGGATGTGATGGCCACAGGACACACTGCCCAGCCCAGCCCTGCCCCCACCCCCAACACACACACAGCTCAGGCCCTGGCCCTGGCCCTGGTCTCTTCCCACACGTCTCCACAGCAGCTCAGGGTAGACCTGAGGCCAGGTAAAAGGCAACAGAATCTCAGAGTTGAAAGTGACCTCACCACCCATCAAGCCCAGCTCCTCTCTGAACCAGAATCTCTTCTACACTATCACTAATAAGTGGACATGGGGCCTTTGCTCAAAGCCTTCCAGCGAGGGAGAACTTACGGCCACGTTCTCCAAGGCAGCTCACTGCACTTTGGCATGGCTCCGGTAATACTAGGAACTTCTTCCTTACATAAGATTAAAATACACTTTTTTCCCAGTTCCATTTATTGTCCCTGACTCATCCCATGGGCCCAAGCAGAATAAGCATAATCCCTCTTCCGCATGACAATCCTTCAAATACGTGAGGACAGACACTATGTCCCCTATTATGATGAAATAATGCTGTCCACTGGACACAGATTAAGACTGATGACTCACCACCTCAGCCAGAGATCTGCCGTCCATGGTACAGTTTACCCAGGCTCGCTGGCAGTCAAGCAGGTCTGGCGAGCAAGGGCCCATTTTTACTTGTAGTGGGATCAAAGGAACACAGGATCATAGGAAGAGACTCGGAGCAAGAAGGCAGCTTAGAGGCCATCTAGTCCAACCCCTCTTTCTGCAGGCATCAGAAACCCGAGGTTAAAAGCTTTGCCCAAGAATCCCATCATTAATAGGCAGGCCACAGAGCTGAGAGATTCTGCCAGGCTGTGGAAAAGACTCTATTTCTCTCTCTAGATCTTCTAGTCAGTTTCATACTTGCCAGTTTCACACTCGCCAGTTTCACACTTGCAAGTTTCACACTCATCAACTTCACACTCATCAGTTTCACACTCATTGGTTTCACTCATCAGTCTCATACTCATTGGTTTCACACTGGCCAGTCTCACACTTGCTGCTTTCACACTTGACAATTTCACACTTGCCAGTTTCAAATACAGGCTTCCACTATACATGTTCACATTTCTGAGACAGAAGGAAACCACCAGTGGGGGCCTCACAAAGAGCTTACCTTGGCTGATGCCGCACCACGTCTTGGCAGTGGAAGGTGACGCTCTGAGGACTCTCATTAGCTGGGGCTCCTGCTCTCCCCTGCCGTTCGGATGGGTTAGGAGAGACATTTTCTGGCTCCTATGAAAAGCAACAGAAAGAGAGAGTAGGCATGGTCAGTGGCAATCAGTGGGAACAGAGAGAGCCTTCAGCTGGCAGGAACATGGCAGGGCAGGTGAGGATTACAAAGGATCCTATATCCAGAGCCAGACAGTACCATCAAGGTTATCCAGTCCAACTTGCTCACTGCAGAGCTGAGGAAAATGAGGTCCTAAGAGGTGACAGAGGCCAAAGGCACACAGGGAGTTAAGTGATGATGTCAACATTTGAATCCAGGTTCTCTGACCTCAAACCCAATGCTCTTTCTACTATCTTTCTGCATCTCCTGTAGACGTTTCTATAGTCATATGTGAATAGAGGAAGAGTACAGTTCCCTTGACTAGAAAAACTTCAAAAACATTTTTGTTTCCCTTAATAGCACAGTGTGAAAAATGTTGGCCTGGGAACCTCAAACAGCCATTGTCCCCAACCTCCAAATTACTATTTAATCTCAAGCCTGAGTCAGTCTACAAAAAAAAAAAGCTGATAGGGCAAATGTATGTGGACACACACACACACACACACACACACGCTACTACTAATGACAACTGATATTTACAGAGCACTTTAAGACAATCCCTTAGGGGAAACACTGAAAGTATTATAACATTCATTTTTACAAATGAGAATACTGAGCTTCAAAGAGAGGCAGTTAGGTGGTACAATGGATAGAATGCTAGGCTGAGAGTCAGGAAGACCTGACTTCAAATCTAGCCTCAGAAACTTCCTAGCTACATGACCTTGGGCATGTCACTTAACCTCTGTCTGCCACTGAAGAAGGAAATGGCAAACAACTCCAGTATCTTTACCAAGGGAACCCTATATGGGGTTACAAAGAATCAGACACAAATGAAAACTGCTGAACAAAAAGAGCCTGAAAGAGCTGAAATGGCTTCCCCAGGATCACACAGTGCACAGCTGGTAAGTGTTCAGAAGCAGAATTTGAACTCAGATCTCTCCTGATTCCAGGCCCAGTATTCTATCCATACTCCACACTGCCTCTACTCCTGTGTGTGAACTCAAGGAATCGATGTCCAAGATAGCCCTGTGTCTTAAGACAGTGCAGCTTACACTCATAGGCAGACATATAGCATGTTCTACCTCTCTCTCTCTCTCTCTCTGTCTCTCTCTCTCTCTTTCTCTTACAAACACACACACACACACACACACACCACACACACACACACACACACACATGCTCTCAAATGAGATAATACATACACTGTGTGCTGCTTTGCAAACTTTATATAAATACTAGCCATTATTATTACGCTCTACTTGTACTACATATGTATTATTACACAAGGAAGCTTGTGTCATCCTTCTAAGGACAGTGCTATGCCTTAAGACAGCTGAGCTCACACTCACATACACACATACACTTGCATCTCCACACACACTCAGGCTCTTATACATACAGAATTACAGCAAGCAGCCAGACATCCAGTAACATCCCCAGACTGGCCATTTCCTGGCATGGATCTGATAATACTAGGAACTTCTTTGCATTATAGGAAAGTAGGAGAGACAGAATAAATGTATATAAATGTAAACAAATGATTGAATGAGCAAATTTTTAAAATTTTAAAATTACAAAATTTAAATTAAATTAAAAATTTATTTAATTTAAATTTTTTTTAAAAGTGAATGAGCAAATAAATAAATAAATGAGAAGGGGAGGGAAGAATGTATGTATAGTGCTTTTCAAACCTTGAAATACTATGTAAATTCTGGAGACCATTATTGTCATTGTTATGATCATCACACTACAGGTATATCCTTGGGATTATACATTTCACACATATATGTACACCCTACACACGGGATCATCTCTAACTTCACATATACATATCTACACACCCCGGACAACCCTACTTTTCTCACAATTCTGAGACACTCAAATATCTAGAAATTGGCCCTGAACCCCAAAGTCCCTCCCTTTCAACAAAAAAGACCTATACTATCTAGGAAAACAAGGCCTACTAAATCCTGCCTTTTATCAGCATAAAAAATGGTGCCACCCTCAGGCCAGAGGCCAATGGATTAGTTCATTTGGTTAATGAAGGGCTACTTGATATTGATTAGAAAAATTAAGCTTCAATCTCAGGCTTCCCCGTCTGCTTTCAAATCTGCCTCCTCTGAGAGGGGATGACCATTGAGAAGACGAGGAGGCCAGCAAAGAGAAGAAATGCCCATTAGCAAAGGGGAGCTATCAGGGTCCTTTGGGTGGAGGGATGAAAAGACCCAGAGACTAGAGCTGTGCAGGGGACATTTATGAGGCTGAGCCATTCAGAAAGAATCCAGTTTTATTTAACATATTTATTTATTTGAACTGTGCAAGTATGGGATAAAGAGGCAGCCCTTGGTGCTGAGTGGGCAGGCTGGCCTCAAGGTCAGGGAGGCCTGGGCTCAAGGCCCAGCTCTGACACTTACTGGCTGGTGTGGTCTCTCTAAAGTAGGGGGTCTTCATTTCTGTGAATTATGGAGCCCTCTGGGGAAGCCCATGGACCCCTTCTCAAAATGTCTTTAAATGCATAAAATAAAACACAGGATTACAAAGGAAACCAATTACAATTATAAAAATATATTAAAAGCAAGTTCACAGACTCTGGTGAAGAGCCCTCCATCTAAGCAATCTCACACTGGACAAGAATCGTCTCTACCACATTTGCATCAGGTCTGGGATCGGGGGAAGGGACCTACTGCTTCCCGAGGCAGCTCATTCCACTCTGGCCAGCCAGAATGATCAGGACGTTCCGGGCTTGCGCCAGACCAGAACTGGCCTTTCTGTAACTTCTGCCTGTTGCTCCTACTTCTCCACTCTGGAATAAACAAACAGAACCAGTCTATCCTCTCTTCCCTATGGAAACTCTTCCAGTATTTGAAGTCACCATTTAAATCCTCAGTTCTTCCAACCAGCCCTTGTAGGCCGTGGGCTCTAGCCATCCTCTCCCTAATGGGTCAATGCCCTTCCTACAAGGTGACCATTGGCCCAGGGGTCTCTGAGATTCCTTCTGGCTCTGAGCTGTCATGAATCTGGTGGGGAGGACTGGAAAGATGGGGGGGCAGGGTAGAGTGGTGTGGGTCCTAGAACATCAAGATAAGGATTTTAGACTTTCATTGGAAGGCAATAGCGAGACATCAAAGGGATGCCTTCAGCCTGGTGGGGAAAAAAAGCAGTCCTTCACTACAACCATCCTTATTTGGTTGGACTGAATGGGAGGAAAGCCAGGTTGAACTGACGTAAACTGTGAATCATAAAAACCTTTGAAAATACATTCAGGCTTTATTACTTTCATGTACACATAGTAACTACAATTGGGCCAACTGATAAATTGAAAAGATCTCTGAGCAGCTGTTTCAGCACAACAATGACTTACAACAGCACTTAGCACAGTGCCTGGCACACAGTAGGCACTTAATAAATGCGTATTGATTCATTGAACAATTATAATTCCGGGCACTGCTCGAGTGCCTCCAGCTCTTCAAACAGCTTTGACCTGTCTTCTCTCTCTCTCACTGCCTGTCAATTCTTTTGCATATAAACTAATGCACTTCATCGCCCAAGTAACAAGGGAGGGATGCACAGTGAATCGGAGCAGGATGCAGCATATTACCAATTAAAAGTATGCTAAAGAAGAGGCTACATGTTAGCAAGAATACTGAAATTCAGTGGCAGCAGGATGGCTCAGTGGGTAGCACACTGGGCCTATAGTCCAGAATCCTTGGTTCAAATTCAGCCTGGTTGTGTGACCCTGGGCAAATCACTTAACATCAGTTTCTACATCTGCAAAATGGGGATAATAATAGGACCTACCTACCTCCCATGGTTATTGTGAGGAATAAATAAGATATGTAATCTTTATAATTCTCCACTGCCCTTCATTCTGCCCTTTGGGGCAAAGCAGATCCCTTTGTAATAATCCATTTTCCACATGATACTTCAGAAAGCTGTTGAGACCCCCTTAAATCTCCCTACCTTCAGGCTAATTGTCACCAACCAGTCCCTTTGGCCAACCTACTAATGGTACCATCACAAGCCCAAGGGACCTTTCCTGGACACCTTCCACTTTGTCTACTTCCCCTCCAACAGAGGGCCCAATAAACTGAACAGGACACTCTCTCCATGGTCTGACCAGGGCAGAGTACAACCAGGTTATCACCCTCCTTGATCCAGGCCTCTGGGCACCTCTACAATGATATCAGCTTCCTAGGAGCCACATTAAGCACTGCTGCCTCTCAATGAAGCCTTTTCTATAAAACTCTCTCCATACCCCTCCCCCCACTGTACTTCTGAAGTTGATTTTTTGAACCCAAGGGTTGGACTTTACATTTAAACAAGTCAATTTCTCAGTTAAAGTGCTGGGGGGGGGGGGAGGAGGGAGAGGTTGAGAGGAAAATTGGAGTGGATGGTTTCTAAAGTTTCTTCAAAGATTTTAAAGCATCAAACACCCAGAAAAGGGAACCCCTCCCCACCAAACACTCCCATGGACATGCAAAGTGTCCATCTGTTTTCCATTCAGTCACACCCTTCTCACTGTGATGTCTGGCAAATCCCTGTTTCTTTTTTAACATCATTCAGATGGTAACCTAGAAGGTCTTTCAGTAACCATAAAGGTCTTTGTAGAGAAATCTCTTTCAGGAAATATCTTACACAAGACTCAGGGGGCTGGGATTTGGGAGACAGTCCTGAAAGCTAGCACACTCTTTCTCTTCATCTCTGCCTCTTAGAATCCATAACTTTCTTCAAACTCAGCTCCAGGGCCTGTCCCAACACCTTGGTGAATGCTCTCTTCATTTCCAAAAACTAAGACAAAAACCAACAAAATTACTTTAAATTTACTCGGACTATACTTGTACTCGCTTATTTTCTTCTATGTTCTTTCCCCGGGTAGAATAAAAGCTCTTTGAAGGCAGGAGCTGTCTAATATTGTATTTCAATCCCAATCACCCAGCACAGCTCCAAGGCATTTAATAAGTCAACAAGCATTTTATTCAGTGCTTACAATATGCCAGACGCAGCACAAAGCACCAGGGATATAAAGAAAAGCAAAAACAAATTTTAAAAAGCAGTCATTGCCCTCCAGAAGCTCACTTTCTAAAAAGGGAAAGAATGTGTAAATAAACTGAGAGAGAGAGAGAGGGATGGGAGGAAGGGAAGGAGGGAGAGAGAAAGAGAGAGGAAGAGACAGACAGACCAAGAGATAGAAAGGGAGAGAGGAGGAGGGAAGGAGAAAGGGGAAGAGAAAGAGAGAGGGAGGAAGATGAAAGAGTCAATAAAGGTAGTCTGAAAGGGGATGAGGAGGAACCCAGAAAAGCCTATAATTAAGTTGAACTGTGCTGGGTGGCCCAATGGATAAAATGCCAGGCTTGGAGTCAGGAAGACTCTTTTTCTTGAGTTCAAATCCGGTCTCAGACAGTTACTCATTTACCAGGTGTGTGACCCTGGGAAAGTCATTTAACCCCATTTGCCTCAGTTTCCTTATTTGTAAATGAGTTAGAGACAGAAACAGCAAACCACTCAGTATCTCTGCCAAGAAAATCTCTAAAGGAGTTGTGAAGAGCTGGACACAACTGAACAACAAAGGAGTGGAATGGACTGAATTGAGAGGTGAAAAACACTCAGGTGGTCCTAGCAGATTCACTAAGGTTGACTTGGGCTTCTCTTCCCTCAAGGTGCTGTCTCCCCTCCCTGACATCCAGAGTATGGGGGGGAAAGGCACAAACCAGCTGGGACAGAATGAGATTAGCCCCTTAGGATTTTAGACAGGGTCACGGTTTGCAATTCCCCAGATATAGGGCAAAAGTTGCAGTTCCACTGGTTTCCAATCTCTGCCAGGCTAAGGGGGGAATAAAATGAACCTACAAATGGACATTGAAAATAGAACTCCTAAAGTACTTCGAGGCTCTAGGCAATCTGTCTACTTACTGCCAAATCCTGGCTGAGATCTCTCAACTTCTTGAATTTAGCTCCCTCTCACTTTCTGCCTCCTCATTTTCTATAGCAAAACATAAATTCAGAATGCCACCAGAAACCCTTCAAGATTAGAAAAGAGGAAATTACTGGTGGGCAAACCATTCTAAACACCAAGGCAACCCTGAGTGATTCACCTGAGCTTTGGGTAATGGAGCGAGAGGGAGCAAAGGAGAGCAGAGAAAATTCACCATGGCCCGGAATTCTGTCATTGCTGGTCTCAGAGAAGCCAGATCTCTGCTCACTCCCTCTCTGCTAGACTTGCTTTCTAAACCGAGCTGGTTCCAGAGGAGAAATACCGCCTGAATCTCCCAAGAACACTCCTTCATTGGCCACCACAGCTGCTCCTCTCTGCTTTCCCTAGAGAGTTTTTTAAAATTCCCTCTATCCTGGAAGCTCCACCCTTCAGCCCTATCTAGATAAGAGTTCCCACCTCTCCTCTTGAAAGAAACAGCTCCAGGATCTTTAGAGACAATTAGGCCAGGCCAGAAATCTTAAACTCACTGTGCAGAACTGAGCTCACTATCTTTCCCCCTAAACCCCCCCCCACCTCCTAGTTTCCCTGTTAAGATAGAGGGTATCACCATCCCTCCAGAATCTCAGGATCCAACCCAGGAGTCTTCCTTGACTTGCCAACATGGTGGCAAGGCTTGTGGATTTCACCTTTGCAGCATCTCTCAAACACATCCCCTTCTCTACCCTTGACATTTACTCCCTCCCTGGTTCAGACCCTCATCACCTCACTCCTGGACTACTGACTGCAGTAGATGCTGGTAGGTCCGTCTACTCTAGCCTCTCTCTACTCCAATCCATCCTCCATTCAGCCATCTTCCTAAAGCTCTGATCCTTTCTCTCCCCTACTCAATAAACTATAGTGGGTCCCTATTGCCTCCAGGAACCAATACAAAATGCTCTGTTTGCTGTTCAAAGTTCTTACCACCCTAACCCTCTCCTACCTTTCCCGGCTTCTTACACCTGACTCCCTACCATATACCCTTCAATCCACTGGTCTCCTGGTCACTCCACAAAGAAGACCCTTCATCTCTGGGCTCTGGGATTCTAAGCTGTCCTCCATGCCTGGACCACTCTCTCTCCTGTGTTCTACCTACTGCCCCCCTGGCTTCTTCTAAGTCCTACCTAAAATCCCATCTTCTTCAAGTAGCCCTCCCTCAACCCCCTCAACTCCAGTGCCTTCCCTCTGGTAATTATGTTCTATTTCTTCTATTCGATTTTCTATCTATGTACATAGCGTGCTTCGTATATTTTTGTACCCGTGTTTTCTCCTCCCTTAGATCGTGAGGTCCAGGAGAGCAGGGATTGTCTTTCATCTCTTTTTGTATCCCCCAAGCTTATTACCTGACTTTTGGAAGGCACTTAATAAATGCTGATCGACTGACTGATCTTGTGATTAGAAAAACTTTTACCAAAATATAGAGAGAGCCACACACACACATACCAACAATAGGCAGCAAACTTTTAAGAGCTTACCAAGTTCTCACGTTGGAGCACTGAGAACACCAACACGTGCAGAAAAACACAGACCCTGCCCTCAAGCAGGTTACATTCTAATGGAGGAGGATGACAAATAGAAGGGGAGGAAGGGAGGGGAGATGGGGTCCATTCTGGGGCACAAGAGGGAGAAGTCACCAGGGGTGTCTGTTCACTTTTCTTTGCTGGGACAACACTTTCCCTTCTAGGTGGTAATTACTCAATGATGCTTTCTTAGATTAACTGCATGTTAATGCTTTAAAAGCTCAGATCTTGGGGGCAGCTAGGCAGCAGTGGATAGAGCACCCACCCTGAAGTCTGAAGGATCTGAGTCCAAATCCGGCCTCAGACCAAAACACTTACCACTTACTAGCTGTGTGACCCTGGGCAAGTCACTTAACCTCAACTGCCTAAAAAAAAAAAATCTCAGAGATGCTTCACAGATGACAAATGTCACCACCTTCAGAGGTCACAGCACCTCTCCCATGATCAGAAAGGGCAGCCAGGTGCAGACACCAGGAGGGTCACACCTGAACAGGTACAGGGGCTACCACACCAGATCCCTGCCTCTGCACACTGACTTAGAAAACCACAGGTTAGTGTTATTTACGTTCTACCGTCTTTGTATTTATTTGGTTAGATAGTTCCCAATTACATTTTAATCTTGTTCAGGCCACACCTTACACTGGACACCTCTGGGGCACAACCCCTACGATCCTCTCTGCAGAATCAAATAAGCTAAAACAATTCAAATTAAATGCTTTATACAGTGGAAAGAACACTGGACTCGGAATTTCACTGTGGTGGTTCTGTTATTTCAGTCGTATCTGACTCTTTGTGACCCCATTGGGGGTTTTCTTGGCAAAGATACTGGAGTAGTTCGCCAATTCCTTCTCCAGCTCATTTTACAGTAGAGGAAACTGAGGCAAACAGGGTGAAGTGATCTACCCAGGGTCATATAGTTAGTAAGTGTCTGAGGCTGTATTTGAACTCAGGTCTTCTAGACTTCAGGCATGGCGCTCTTTACACTATGACACTACCTAACGGCCCTAGAGTCTCAAGTTCCAAGTATTCCCCTAATTTATTATGTCCTCTCCCCTCTTAAACTTCAATTTCTTCCTCTGTGAATCAGGATTTGGACTGACAGCTGCTCATCAGATCACGGGATCACAGGAGCAGAAAGAAGATGGCACCTCAGAAACCATCCCCTCCAAAACCCTCATTTTACAGATGAGGAAACTGAGGCCCGAGGAGGTTTAAGTGATGTGCCCAAAGTCATACAGGTCAACAGCACCTGAGGTGACGTGGGCTTTAGCCCAGGGCCAGTGTTCTTTCCAGCGAATAGAGCTGCGTGACTAGGCATTTCGCTGTTAAGGACCACTCAAGGACAGCTCACAGCGATTGCTGATGGGACTGGGCTTTTCTTGTCTGTGCATGGGTAAAGATCTTGTTTATTTCCTGGCCTAACTGTCCCCTACGAGAAAATGTCAAGGTTCTCCTTGAACAAAGATCTCTGTTGGCTCAGGGCTTGGCCACCTGAACTACTGGCCACCACGAGGCAATGACTAAGGTGGGGACAACTGGTGTCTGAATGAGAACAGGGAATTCACACGTGGCTCACTTCAAGGGAGCTGGAAATTGAAAAAACAAACAACAACTTTGTGGCTATCTTTTGCTTTTCTATCATCTTCATTTCTGAATATATCCCTCCCCTCCCAATGACCCACTCCATCTAACAAAGACTTTTTAAAATAAAGAAAAAAGCAAAGACCACATCTAGTGAATTTGATAGGTCTACAATATTCCACAACCATACTCCCCCTCCCCACCCACACACATACACTTTAGACAGAGAATTGCTAAAGATGGTAGTGGGTGGGAGAGGCCAGGAGAGGTCTTAGTCATTTACAGGGTTTCCTTTTGGAGTGAAAGGAGTAATGAACCGGAAGCCAGAGGACCAAGGATAAAAGTCTGTGTCTGACACCGCTTAGATGACCTTGAGCCAGTCCTCCTTTGGGCCTCAGTTTCCTCATCTGTAAAATTAAAGGACTGAGGTCTCATCCAGCTCTAAGGAGGTAGCACCTAAATTAACAATTCAATTAAATAAAAACATATACCTGCTGGAGAATCCTTGGGCAAACAACCTGGCCTAGACAGCCACTGAGTCCCTTCCCAACTCCCAAAATTCTGTGATTGTAAAGCATCTGCTAGGAATAAGACAATGAACTGGACCCAGAATTTAATGAGAATAAATGAGGAGTGAGGAAGGATTCCAGGTGAGGGATGTGGAACATTATGCAGTGCTTTCAATGATGCAACCTGTGCCAGAAACAGAAAGCCTACCTTTTCCTTAAGGCCAATATCCGACTTGAGATCATGACATCATAGGAACAGATCAAAAGGGAAATAGTACCAAAGGAAAAACAACAGCTTTGCTTCATATAAAGTATATAACTGTTTAGGGATAGATGAAAGTGGCGACGATTTGGAGAAAAGTTGTTAGAAATGCCTGGAGTGAATGAAAGCACCATTACTGTTTTGAAAAAAAAATGCTGAACATCGTTTTAGGATGTCTGGTTCTGGTACAATGTTCCTCAGTTTATGGAATGGCTCACTCTGGGTCACACAGCCAGTGAACTTCCAAGCGGATCTGCTCCCAGGTTTTCTGAATCAAGAGCTCTTTCCCCTGCAGGAAAAGCTGCCTCCATGTATAAGGATGCAAGTCATTGCACACTAAGGTCTAGGAAGAATCAAAATTCCAGCTCAGCAGAAAACGCAATGGATTATACTATACTATACTGTACTATACTATACTATACTATACCATACCATACCATACCATACCACACCATACTATACCATACCATACCATACCATACCATACCATACCATACCATACCACACCACACCACACCACACCACACCACACCACACCACACCACAACCACACCACACCACACCACACCACACCGTACCGTACCGTACCGTACCGTACCGTACCGTACCGTACCGTACCGTACCATACCATACCATACCATACCATACCATACCATACCATACCATACCATACTATACTATACTATACTTTGCATGCAAGGGGAAGCATAGGGGAGGGGAGAAAGGGAGAGACAGGGAGATGGGGGGAGAGGGGGAGAGAGAGAGGAGAAGAAGAGAGGAGAGGAGAGAAGAGAAAAGGAGAAGAGAGAGAGGAGGAGGAGAAAGGGCAGAAGGAGAGAGAGAGAGAGAGACACACACACACACACACACACACACACACACAGAAAACTACAAAAGGGAGACAGCCAGTCATGTAGGAAAAGTGAGGGAGAATCAATACATCTTCCTCCTTATGCTACCTTGGTACCTATGTAATAGACAGGAACAGCCCTAGGTAGGAGGCTCTACAATACACAGCGGTAGGACCTGGAATCAGAAAGACCTGAGTTCAAATCCAGCCTCAGACACTTACTAGCTATACTTACTAGCTGGGCAAGTCACTTGATCTCTACCTGCCTCAGTTTCCTCAAGTGAACAGGGAAAATAACAATATCTACCTTACAGGGTTGTTGTGAGGATAAAATATTTGCAAAGTGATTCCCAAGCCTCACGGCACTATATAATTCTAGTTGTTGTTGTTATTTGTGGGAAGACCACAGACAAGGATCCAGATGAGAAATAGCTGATTTGAGATGTACATTGTCAGAGGAAGTACCAAGACTGGGGGGAGGAGAAGGAAAAGGGAATGCACATTTCTACAGCACCTACTACGTGTCAGGCGCTGTGCTAATTGCTTTGACTAAATATGATCTCATTTGATCCTCACAACCACCTTGGGAGGTAGGGGCCATTATTATCCTCATTTTACAGCTGAGGAAACTAAGGCAAAAAGGGGTTAGGTGACTTTCCCAGGGTCACACAGTTAGTAAGTGTCTGATGAGATCTCCTATAGCATGGTTCTCAAAGAGTGGTCTGGTTTCAGGTGGTGGTCCTCAAAACCCTTCGGGACATACTCAGACATTTTAATTTCTAATATAGTAAATAATGATGGCTATAGCACACGTAATGGACAGCTAGGTGGTGGAGTAGATAGAGTGCCAGGCCTGGAGTCAGGAAGACTCTTCTCCCTGATTTCAAATCTGGCCTCAGATACTTACTGGCTGTGTGACCCTGGGTAAGTCACTTCACCCTGTTTGCCTCAGTTTCCTCATCTGTAAATGAGCTGGAGAAGGAAATGGCAAACCACTCCAGGATGTCTGCCAAGAAAACCCCAAATGGGGTCACAGAGAGTCAGATACAACTGAAAAAAAGACTGAACCACAACACAGCACATATAAAGGAAAGCTGGGGGGTGGGAGGGTCACAAAAAATGACAAGAGTGCAGAGGGATCTTCCTGATAGCAAAAGGTTTGAGAACAGCTGACCTATGACATTTAGGTAAAAACAAAGCCCTATTCAAGGTGTGGGGGATATAAAGACAATCTATTAGCAAATGTGCACTAAGCCAGGCATTGGGCTGAGCCCTGGAGATACAAATACAAAGGTGAAAGGGGCTTTGCCCTTGGAGAGCTTACATATTACATAATACAGACATAATATATAATTGTGTGATATGATTATATATCCTACATGACATAATCCTATCACATGATATATAATTATACACGATATGATTATATACATAATATAAGGGAAGTGAGACATCTAAGGTTGGGAACATGGCAACTGGAAGGACAATGGTGCCTCAACATTAATAAGGAAATTAGCTTACCAGCTGTGTGACCCTGGGCAAGTCACTTAACCCTGATTGCCTCACCAAAAAAATAAAAAAGAATAAGGAAATCATAAGAATGGGTTTGGGGAGAAAGAAAATAATTATTGTGTATGTTTTCAGATGTGTTAAGGAAGAGATGCCTGCAGGACAACCAGTTGAAAAGGTCCAAGAGTCAGCTGGACTACAGCTCAGGAGGTAGACTAGGGCTGGGTATATAGATTTGGAAGTCCAAATTGCTTACACTTATTCGGTGATTTAAGACCTACATGTAACACGCTTTACCAAGATGTACACATAACATGCTTAACAAAGAGCTCACTTGATCCTCACAACCACCCTGGGAGGTAGATACTGTTATTGTCTCAACTTTACAGATGAGAAAAGTGAGGCAGATAGAGGTTAAGTGATTTGCCAAGGGTCACACAACTAGTATTTGAGACAGAATTTGAACTCAGGTCTTCCCAACTCCTAGTCCAGTGCTCTATGAGACTAAAAAGAGGGAAGAGAGCCTGAGACAGAACCCTGGCATATCCCTATTCAAAATCAAGAGGAATTCTCCTTAAATAGTGAGAAATTCCTCTTTAAGTGAGCTGCTGCTGCTGCTGTTACTGCTGTTGTTACTGTTACTGCTACTACATATAGACTAAATTGAATGCAGGGACACTTAGAAGCCTGTCTCCATGGAACAGTGTTCCCACTGGACATGCCCTTGCCTGAGGTGAGGGTGTTCCCACTGTGGCACAGCCTGCCTGAGATCAGCATGTTCACACTGTGGCAGACATCCTGTCTGAGGTCAGAGTGTTCCCACTGGACACACCCTTGCCTGAGGTGACAGTGTTCACACTGGGCACAGCCTGCTGAGATCAGCGTGTTCACACTGGACAGCCTGTCTGAGACCAGACTAGAGAGGGTTTTGAATTCCAGACTGGAGGCCAGACCTTATCCAGCAGGTACGAGGGGGTCCTGCCTGCCAGACAGACCACCCATGGGAAATGAAAGTGCTCCTGACTGCACCTGGGTGGAAGGGCTATGAACGTGACCGACTGCTAACTGCACATTAGCCATCTTTAGCCTGGAGAAGACTCCCGGGCCATGAGAGCCGTCATAAAGATCAGCCTTGGTTTGCCTGGCCTCAGAGGGCAGAACCAGGAGCAAAGAGGCAAATGTAAGCAAAAAAAGAACATTTCCTAATGGTTCAGGCCATCAAAAAGGCAAATGTTTTGCATCACAAGGTAGCGAGTTCCCTGTCACCAAAGGTCTTCAAGAAAAAACTGGATCATAATGAAGGGCTGGAATCATCCAAAAAGCATTTACTAAGTATTTTTGTTTGGGCTAAGAGCTGGGAATGCAAAAGCAAATCGGGCCCTGCCCTCAAGAAGCTCCCAGTCTAATGGGGGAGAGTATACAAGCTATAGATGGAAGATGATCTTAGAGGGGATGGCCCTGGAGAGGCCCCCGGGAGAAGGGGTGAGGGAACCACTTTGTAAGTTGGCTACCTGGAGCTGGGGGACCATTCCTCCAGAATCTGGCCCCAGGGCCATTCCCGCCTGCATAAAAGGAAATGTTCCCCACTAGTTTATGTCCCAGGGCTGCGAAGTTAGCAAATTCCTGTCTTCTGTCTCATCTTCCCTGGAGTCATTCAGGTCAGAAGCAGAAAAGGGACAAAACTCAGACAAACCCGCCTGGGAGACATTTTCGCCTAGCTCCCGACTGCAAAAGGCACCCATGACTGGTTGCTTCTACCCTGGGAAAAGCGACTGACATTCATGTAGTCAGTGGGATGAATGCCCGCGCTGGAGCCAGAGTCCCCGGGGGAGCATCCTGGCTAGCCATTGGCTCTCTCTGGGCCTCGGTTTTTCCCCGCTGTCAAACGAGGACTGAGTGGCACTGAGGGCCTTCCAGTCCCAACTCTCAGCACTGATGTTTGCATCATTCATTCGCGCACCTGGGGTCGAGGGAGGAAAGGAGCCCAAACTTCCAGGCTAAAAGTGGAGAAACACTGGCTCTCAGTCCAAGAGCGCTATTTTTGTCATCTTTGATACAAATTTGGGTTGGCAACTCTGAGTCCTCCCAAATGTCAACTTCTTATTTTTCGTGCTATCTACACTTCCAAAACAGCTTTGCCTCCAGCCTCGAAAACAGGCCAGAAACATCCCTGTGAAGCTGTTTTCTTTGCCCAAAGCACACACCGCCCATGGATAAATATCACCAATCACTCAAGCACATGAATCTGAAAATCTGTGGTCTCAAATATGCTAATGGGAGGCAGCGCTCAAATGGTCCATCCTGTTTCCCTGGGGAAGCATTTTAAGGTGTGTGTTCAAAGTGTTGACCAGCTGCCCCTCAGCAGGCTGACAGGGTATGGCCATGTCTGCTGCGGTCACCTGGAGGGCACAGGAAAAGAGGGACATTGTCAAAATGGTCCTCCTCCGGGAGGACGCCAAGGATGCAGGAAGCTCCAGAAACCACGGATTGTCAAGCGTTCCTTTCTGACTCCAACTTAGCTTTCCAGACTGGCCACGTATCCCTCCTCCTCTCCAAGTCTCTATCCTAGGATAGAGACTATTTACTGATTGTTCACTCCACATAATGTTGCAGCCCTACCTTTACACAGGGTATTTCCCACACCTGGAATGTTCTCCCTCCGCACCTCCAAGTCTTGGAATCCCCGAGTTCCTTCAAAACACAGCTCGGATGCCACATGAACATAACCGGAAAGTTTCACTTCTGAGACAACACTATCCATGTTAGACATAAGCAGCATAAAATGGACCTTCCAATCAATTTTTTTTAAGGCAGGTCACTGTAAAACCGCTACTGAGGAGGCTGCCCTGGAGTATGGGGGACATATTAAAAAGAGGGGAACCTGGGGATAGCCTCACAGGGTACAGAAAAAAATGGTAAAACAATTACAGGCTCCCTCTATTTGGCAAACCTAGTCACTAACTAGGGGCTAAGGGTAGTTGTTTCTACCTTGTTAAATTCTACATTTTCCAGGTTACTCAAGATGGTAAGTGCTATCTGCACCCTATAAATTCACTGCCCTGAGACGAGGCACCAGTTGTCCCTCCCTAGTAATGGCTCTGAGGCTCTGGCTGATCTCCCCAATTGTTCCACCCCCTAGAATTTACTTTGTATTTATCTCATACCCAGCAGCAGGGTAGGGATTGTCTCTCCCTACTGAATGTAAGCTCCCTGAGGGCAGAGACTGCTTTTGCCTTTGAATTCTCAGCCCTATCAGAGTGCTTGGCACAAGGGAGGTGGTTAATAAGTGTTTGGCAAACTGAACTGAACCATGGGGAATGGTTCTGGGAACTGGGATGTTCGGGGCCCAAAAGAGAAGACTTGGGCGGAGAGGGGTTAATTACAACAGGCTTCAAATGTGAGAAGGGCCCCCACAAGGAAAAAGGCTGGGACCAATTCTGTGTGAGTAACACTGAATTAATAACAATTAATAACAATTTGTGTTTACAGAGGGCTTTAAGATGTGCAAAGCACTTTACAAATATTATCTCATTTAATTCATTCTCACAACAAGGCTGAGAGGTAGGTGCTATTATTATACCCATTTTATAGGTGAGGAAACTGAGGCAAACAGCTGTGAAGTGAATGGCCCAGGATCACAGAGCTACTGTCTGAGGCCTGATCTGAACTCAGGTTTTCCTGACTCCACAGTCAACGCTTTGTTCCATGCCCCACCTCACACTCCTGAGTAGAACATACATTGGACTGAGAGTCAAGAGACCTGGGTTCGACTCCAACCTTGGCTATTAACTAGTTCTAGGAACTCCGCATGTCACTTAAGGAGTTTAGACATCATCAAGTCATCAGTCACTCAACGAGCATTTATTAAGCACCTACTGTGCGCCGGGCACTGTACCAAGCATTGGGACACAAAGAAAGACCAAAAAGGAAAACCAAAAAAAACCTCAGTCCCTGCCCTCAGGAGGCTCACAGTCTAATTAGGGACACAACATGGAAACAATCGTGTACAAATTAAGAAATGTCAAAGATCTGGAGAAAACCAAGAGAGAAAGGACCCTTCATTTCACAGATGAGGATACTGAATCCTAAAGAGTTAACATACGGGCAGCCAGGTGGCACAGTGGATACAGCTCTGGCCTTGGAGTCAGGAGGACCTGAGTTCAAATCTGGCCTCAGACACTTGACACTTACTAGCTGGGTGACCCTGGGCAAGTCACTTAACCCCAATTTCCTTGCCAAAAAAAAAAAAGAGATAAAACGATTTGTCCAAGGTCATACATGAAGTAAGCATCAGAATCCTCTGGGCCTCAATTTCTGGAGGTCTGAGACCAGCATGGATGGAATAGTGTAATGAGCCTGGAGTCAGAAGACCCGGGTTCAAATCCTGATCTCTTGACCTCTGCAGAAATGAAGAGTTTGGAACGGGGGATCTCAAATATCATAGTGCCCAGCATACAGTAGGCACTTAATAAATGCTTATTGACTGGCTGGTTGATGGCTCTTCTAGCTCTACCATTCTGTGGTTTCAAAGGCAGCAGATGTGAGCCCAATATAAAAGAAAGCCTTCTAATAATTAGAGCTGTCCCAATGGGTAATGGGGTGCTTGCTATATGGAGTCAGGGAGCTCCCTATGACCAGGCAGACACACGTCTGGTCCTAGCCTGGGCTGCATGAACACCTTGTCATGGACGTTGTCAGAGGATTTGTGTCTGCAGCCTGGGGGTGTCCTGAATGACCTCTAATGTCAACTCAACAAACATTTATTCAGCAACACTTTGTGCTTTCTACCAACAGCCTGCAAGGCCCAAAGACCATTGCACTGGGCTCTATAGTGATAAGAGTCATTCACCACTGATTTGGTTCAACCACAGTGAGCTCTTCTAGGCTTCTCTCTCTCCTCAAGATGAAGTTTTGTGTTATGTACTCTGTGTGTGTGTGTGTGTGTGTGTGTGTCTGTCTCTGTCTGCCCGTAAACCGATAGCATCCTTATTTAAAACACCCATTAGGATGACCTATCTTTAATTTATGATGCAAAGGAGAAGAAAAAACACTTGGAAGCATAAGAGGGTGTGGATATTGTAATACAGCTGGTTATTTGGGGGATATAACTGAGCCAAGAGTTTGAAGGTTAAGCAGCTTTTGCTATATAAACTCTGGGTTTGAGCAGACATGGCCTCTTAATCCCATTAAGACAGAAGTTCCCATAAGACAGAGACGAAAGTTTTGGCATTTTCTACCAGAGGTTCTTATTCTGGCATCGAGGAGCTTGTTTCATACACACATATATACATGTGTACCTGGATGTATTTCATCTATTTTAACATAATTGGCTTCCTTTGCAATCCTATGTATTTTACTTAATGCATTTTAAAATGCCCTTCTAGAAGGGCTCCACAGGCTTCCTCAGGCTCCATGACAGGTTAAGAACCCTTACTCTGAACCATGTTTAATGTCCAATGAGAAGCTAAATGAGACAGAATCTCCCAGCCCTTCAGCCTCCCTGACCCGTGAATCCTTCCTCATGCTTGGATAATCTCACAGCTGGAAAAGCGCTCTTCCTAGCTAAGTGACCTTGGTCAAACCAGTTAATCCTTCACCACCTCTGGATCAGATGGCCTCCCCACTCCTTCCACCTCTGTGCTGGGCCTGACCCAACCCAGGCCAGAAGAAGAATTCCCTTTCTGACATCCAACAAATGGTAGGTCGTGCGGCCTTTGCCAGGAGACCACCGACGAGCTGCTGTCTGCCCCGCACGGCAGCCCCTTGCACTTAGAGAGAATTCTAATCACTAGGAAGTGCTCCTCACATTGAGCCTCAGTTTTCCTCCCTGTCACTTCTATCCATTACTCCTAATTCAACGGAGCCCAGATTGACAGCTGAAAGGGACTTCAGGGGCCCTCCAGTCCAGTCTGACCACTCTATGGATGAGGATCCAGAGGTCCGAGTGACCTGCCTGTATTCACACAGGTCTTTAAACACCTTCTGAGGCCAAGCAGAGAAAGCAGAATCCCTCTCCACATGTTCTTCTTCAGCCACTTTTCAGTTGTGGCTGACTCTCCATGACCCTATTTGGGGTTTTCTTGGCTGAGATGCTGGAGTGCTTTGCCATTTCCTTCTCCAGCTCATTTTACAGATGAGGAAACTGAGGCACACAGGGTGAAGGGATTTGCCCAGGGTCACACAGCTAGGAAGTGTCTGAGGCCACATTTGAACTCAGAAGTCTTCCTGACTCCTGGCCCAGGGCTCTGTGCACTATGGTACCACCTAGTTTCCCTTCAAATGCTTGAAGACTGCAATCACGTCTCTCCTGAGCATCCCTCTTGTAAGAAACAGTGTGGTCCAACGGAGAGTGAGCTGGCTTGGAGTCAGAGGACAGGGGCTTGACTCTGGGTTCTGCCCACCATCTGGGTGATCTTGGGACAATCCCTCCACATCCCTGGGCTTCCCTTAGCTCATCTGTAGAATGAGGGGGCTGGGCTACCCAGCCTCTGAGGTCCCTCCCGGCTCCCAGTCCAGGCTCCTGCCATCTTCTTCAGGTTAAGCATCCCCAGTGCCTCCCACCAGTCTGCCTGATGCATGAAGTGGAGGTTCTCCACCACCCTGGCCCTCCTCCTCTGTACCTGAGGTGCCCAGAGCCGAGCCCTCCTCCGGCTGGGCTCTGACCAGGACAGAGAACAGTGGGGACTATCGCCTCCTGAGTGCTCGGCGCCCTGTGTCAGCTGGTGCAGCCCAAGCCTGGGGACTCCTGGGGACACTTCTCAGAAGGATGCTGGCCTTATCACATCACCAGAAAGACAAGAGGGTGGCACTCAATGGTCTCACCATCTTTTCCAGCTCCAAAGTCTATAATCTCCAGGGACCTAAAGAAAGCCTCCTCCATCTGACATATTACCTGTCCTCTTCACCCCTCCATCCCCCAGTGGAAATTCTTTTGAGGGAGATTTTAGTTTTTGCTTTTGCAGCCAAGGCGATGCTGAGTAATTGAATATAACTGAACCCAATTCAAGCAAACTGAATTGCTTGAAATGCTATCTAATCCTACCCATATTAGAATTTTACAAAAATAATCATAATACCTAGCATTTATATAGCATTTTAAGGTTGGCAAAGTGCTTTACATAAGTTAGCTCTATTCCCTACAACAATCTGCTGAAGTAGGTGTTACTATTATCCCTATTTTACACATGAGGAAACTGAGTCTCAGAGATGGTAAGTGCCTTGCCCAGGAACTAGACACACAGCAGAATTCAAACTCGGGTTTTCCTAACTCCACCATGCCATCCATATGTGAACAAGAACTCCCTCCCACCACTTACAAAGTCCCTAAGAAAGGGTCACTTAGCCTCTGCTTGAAGACCTTCCCTGAAGGGAGACTCATTACCTTCCCAAGCAGCCCATTCCACACTGGGATGATTCTACTAGTTAGGAAGCTTTTCCTGATCTTCCTTTTTATTAAGGCGACACTCCAGCCACACTAGACGGCTCTATCCCAGGCTGTCCTGCTGTTCATTGAGAGACAGACACTCTTTGTTCGCCTCCTAAGAGATCTCTCCCTACTAGTTCAAAAACAGTTGTTCTATTAAACTCCAGACCCGAAAGGGTGCTCGGCCAACACAAGAGGGGAATTGATCTGTGCCTTGGGGCAAGCTCCATCACCCACCAACGTCCCCTAAGGGTGGGAAACAGGGCCGGCCCTCCCTCTGCTCCTCTGCACACTATCCACCAGAATCTGGGAGAGGCAAAGAGTGTTCACAGCTTCAGGGGTCTCAGACACCTTGGGGATCCATCCATTCATTTACAAGAGAGGAAACTGAGACCCAGGCAGGTTAAGCGCCTGACACACAGTATGCACTTAATAAATGCTTACTGACTGTCTAAACTTCAGAGTGCAATATTTTATTAATATTTTTTCTTGAACACCTAGGCTCTGTTTTTGTTTTGGTCATTGAGTATTGATATATTGTAACTCTGTGCATTCTATTTTATCCATTCAAAAGTATCACTGAGCTTCACCAACTTGACAGAAGGGCCCACACCACCAAAAGACCCAAGAACACCCGGACCAGATCACCTTCAAGGTCCCGTCAGTGCTGAGATTCAGATCTCTGGGGTTCTCATGAGCAGATCTCATAAATCTGTTCACTGCACTGTCGAGAAGGGACAGAGAGGCTGAGTAACTGGCCTGGTCAGGAGGGCAAAGGGAGCTGATTCCATTTCAAACTGTGATTCTAATTCCCATTTGGGAAAAACTAATATGTGACAGGATTACCAACTCCTAAAAATAGCAGCAACCTGCTCTTAATACTGGGCCAACTACAGCCAGAGAAGTCAAGAAATCTGAATTCTCTGAAATCAGAACCCCAGTGAATCCATCAGCGAGGTGCTTTTGCCAGAAGGTCTTTGGGAGTATTGATTGTAGTGAGAGAGAAACACGCCCGTCTTGGACCTTTTAACCTCTTACCACAGCTGCTTCAGGCAGTACAAGAGCCTGGAAACTGCCCTCCTGCAGAGCCAGGACTGGGGGTTCCCTGGCCAGGGATCAGAGGAGCCCCCAGAAGAACACTGACTTTTCCAATCAGCCTGAAGCAGCCCCCGGAAAGGAGAAGGCTGTGACCTCCTGGAGCTCAGGGCCAAGGGGTTAGAAGTGGGGATCCCAGCTATCACTGCTTCAAAACGAAGTCCGGGCCCAGGAAGGAGGCCGGATAAGAAGCAGTGTGGCCCCGTGAATCTTCCCTTTAACAGAATGGGTGATGTCACCGAGGGATACCTTCTCCACCAACAAAGACCTTGACTCCTCAGCATCTTAACAGGAGGGTTCTGTGAGGAGCAGGGGTCAAACAGCAAGAGACTGCCAATGTCCTAGTGATAAGATCAGCCTCGGAGAGCAGACACGTGGCCCACTGTGAGACCCTTGACTGTGGGGACCATCTAACGATGGAAGGAACCGAGTACAAGAAGAAAGAAAAGGCCATCTAGTGCAGCAGTGACAGAGAGTCAGAGACAGAGAGAGAGAGAGAGAGAGAGAGAGAGAGAGAGAGAGAGAGAGAGAGAGAGAGAGCAGAAAGTGAAAGACAGAGACAGAAAAAAGTAACAGAATGCCAGACAGAAAGTGACTGACAGGAGAAAGACAGAGACTGAGAGACAGCAGAGAGTAGCAGAGAGAGAGAAAGAGAGAGGGAGGAGGGGGCTCTCAAAATACAAATATTTGCAAACAAGACAGTTATAAAGATAATTACACCCTTTGCTCCAATAATTCCACTGTGGGGAGAATATATCCTTAAATATTTTAAAAACAAAGAGCTTCTCTGTTCAAAAATGTTCAATAATACATAATGAAAAAAAGAAAAGGGAAGGGAAGGGAAGGGAAGGGAGGGGAAGCCCAAGCCTGGAAATTACCTAAGTGTTCACCAACAAGGGGATGGTTAAATAACCTGTGACCCATTAATGTAATGGGCCACTCCAATGCCATTAAGACAACCCCCGGGAGGAAGGCCAGCTCGTGAGGCAAGAGCTTTATGCAATGACGCCAAGTGAAAAACCGGGAGCAGGAGAATGGATGGCACCTTATGGCCACATAAGAGGAAAAGCGATTAACAGTGGACTGGCTAACAAAGAATCCCACTGCTGACTTAGAGGAAATGAGTGAAAACTATCATGTTCCATCAGCCATTGAAATTAATTAATTTAAATGTAAATAGTAACCAAGCAAGTTTGGATTATTACAGCAATGCCCAATAAGACTTTAATAAAAGCTTAAAAGCCTTGACCCAACAGAATCAAAACAGGCATTGGGGCCTCAGCTCATCCTGCCTCCCTTTCCAAGATGGCAGAATCTTTACTGAATAATGGGATGCTCGGGTCAAGCTGACCCTACAGTGGTGGGTTCTGCCTTCTAGAGGGGTCTGCAGAAAGCACAAACTTCCCCCGTAGGGTAGTTTTACTCTGAGTCTTATACATTTCAAAGGATGTTGAAACAACGTCAGCAATTATATCAGGGTCCTTCAAACTTGGACTTTTAAGAAGCAAGTGGCAGAAAAAAGCAGCGTGGTCAAGGGCCTTAGCTGCCTCAGCTGGAGGCTGCAGCAAATGGCCTGTGGTCCCTTCTGGCACTAAGAAACAAGAGCTTATGAACCCCAGGCTCATCCCCTCCTGGCTCACTCCACTGGGATGCTGAGCAAGTCTCATGTCTAATTAAACGTGCTGCTATAAAGACTCTGAGTCTCACAGAAATGCCCACACATAGACAGTACTGGAAGATAGAGCTAGAAGCTGGACCCATGATTTCCCTGGGAGAGGGCACTCCCAGGTGAGGGAATGCCTGCCAGCAATGCAGGTAGCACCCTCCTGACAACCTCAAGTCTTGGTAAGTGTCATACTGAGTCATCCAGTCAGCAGGTACCAGGGTTAGGACTTGATCCACATCTCACTCACTTGTCGGCCAGCTCTCTACCTCTCAGGAAGACACCTATGTGAAATAATCCTTTGGCACCTTCTGCTACTGCAGAAGGGTAAAGATGCAAAGGGCTTGAATGACCTGGGTATGAGCTGGCGAATCAGGGGTTCAGAGCCAGAAGCCAGGACCAGAGTGACGAGCCCAAACGCCCAGAGTGCCCAGAGACTGGCTGACTGTCTAACAGCCTGATTCCCCAACCATGGCTTTCCCACCGAGGCCTCCTGGCCAGCAGCATGGGCATGGGAGGCCCCCTGACTCAGCTGCCCTGCTTCCCCCTCAGGTCAATGGTGCTTAAAGCAAACACTGCCTCTGTGGCCAGTCTGCCATCACAACGCTTGTATCTGGCACTCCAGGGTTCCACTTCTGTCTTCCCTTCCCCCAAAAGGAAGGGCACTGCTAGGTAGTCATCACATTCATTTGTTTTTCCCATGCTTCCCCTTTCCCAAGGAAATGTTAGAAGATGGAAGAGGGAGCCCAAGAGCCCCAAGGACTTGGTTCAGAAAATGATCTCCCAGAAACACCAGCCACACCAAATGCAAATGGCACAAAGCACGAGGTTGTGGGGGGAACGAGGGATGAGTGCACTCTGCGTGGTGCTGCCCTGGCTCTCAGGACAGTGGCTCAAACACTGGGACAAGCTACTCAGGGTCACTTGTGTGGGAAAGCACGGCAGTGAAGCTTGGTGTAAATGTGTATCTGATTGCCCAGTCCTCCAACCAGCGGATCAACAGGCATTTATTAAGCACCTACTAACACCAGACACTGTATGTTGGGAATACAAAGAAAAAGCATTCCAGGAACGGGGGGTAGACACTAAGGCCTGGAGATGAGAGATAAGCATCCCATGACATTGAGTAAGCCAATATGGCCAGACTGTAAAGCGTGTGATGTCAAACAAAGCCTAAGAAGACCAGAAAGGCAGAAGGAAATGGGAATCAGGATTTTATCTCTGACCCCATCCAGTAGCCAGTGGAGGGGGCGGGGGTAGGGGGTGGCCTATATTTTAGAAAAATCACTTCGGCATCTGAGTGAAGGATGGATTGGAATGGGAGAAGACTTGAGGCAGAGAGTCCAATTATAAAGTTAATTCATATAGTTCAGGGAGAAGTCATGGGGGCCTGAACTAAGGGGGTGGCCGTGAGTGTAGAGAATCAGGTATCCTGGTGGTCAAAACAACAAGTCCGAGATGGATTGGCTGTTGGTTCAGGGAGTTAGAATCAAGGCTGGGCACCGAGGTGACCAGAGGGGAAGTGAGAACAAGCAAGGCCCCTCCTCCCTCGGCTTCTAGGACGTTTTCCTCTTCTGGTCCTCCTCTTCCCTGCCCACCGTGAGGGTAACTACAGAAAAGCAAGCCTGCCCCTTGGGCTGACAGCAGACAGAAATGCAGAGTTCTCGGGAAGACAAGACCCAAGGCTTCATCCCCTACCTGGTTATCTCCATGGCCCTTCCCAACATCCCCTTTGATGACGGATTTGGGTTTCCTGGACTTGAAATTGCCCATGGTGAATCGCAATGCTCCATGGAACAGGGTCTGCTCTACATGCTGCTGACTCTCTTCTAGGAGGGCAATGTTGTCAGGGTAGTTTTCTTTATTATTTTCATCTCTA
The DNA here is from genome assembly GCF_003287225.1 of Phascolarctos cinereus. Classification (NCBI taxonomy): domain Eukaryota; kingdom Metazoa; phylum Chordata; class Mammalia; order Diprotodontia; family Phascolarctidae; genus Phascolarctos; species Phascolarctos cinereus. Next base: position 21,066,264 of record NW_027555736.1, read on the forward strand.
AAATGGGAAACACAATTAGGAAGATGAATGAAGTAGCGATAGAGTAGAAGGAACAGAGAATCACAGCCACACGTTGATGGTAATAATAAGAACGCCTCGAATTTGTGGATGAATTCCTCTTTTTTTGCTTTAATTTTTGGTTTGAACACATGATCTTATCAGTCTGGGATATTCCCAGGAAGGAAACTCCCTCCACCCCTACAAACTAGCAGTTGAACTTTCATGTCAAGGCATAATCAGAGCACTTAGAGGTTCCCTGACTCGCCCACGGTCCCACAGTCGGCAGGCGTCAAAGGCAGCACACGAGCCCCAGTCTTCCTGGCTCCCAAAGACTCCCCCGCTATCTCTCATCCACCCTATTTCTCTTATAACTCGGCAAACTCCCTTCACCTCTATCAGCTCATTTTAAACTCAGAGCAATCCTGTGAAGGGGGCTCAAATGTTGCTTAGCCAGCCAGTTCATTGATGAGAAAACTGAAATTCAGAGCAGTTAAATCACTTGTTAGAGGTCACAGTGAAAGGAAGCATCAACTATTGTCTGGTCCTTCTTCCCTTAAGCCAGAGGCTTTTAACTTGGGGTCCCCATCAGCTCATTTCTGTAATATTTTGATAACTATCTCAACATTAGTTGATTTCTCTTGTAACCCTATATGTTTTATTTCATGCATTTAAAAACATTCTGAGAAGGGGCCCATAGGCTTCACCATACTACCCAAGGCATCCTAGACACAAGAAAAGGGTAAGAACCCTGCCTTGGGTCATTCTGGCATTGACTGATGAATTTGCTAAAGCCACCCCCTCATAATGTATCACAGCCAGAATTCCAACCAAGATGCCCTGACCCCAAATGAAGAGCTTCTGGTGAATCTAATAGGCCGTCAATTCGTCAGTATTCATAAGTGTAAGAAAAAAAAAATCAATGTCCTTGAAAATGGATGAGAATTTGAGGGGGAGGGGGGAAAAATAGCAATTAGTGCCAGAGACTTTTTTTTAAAAATGTATTTAAAGACTCCATTACTAATAGGCTGAGGAAGCAAAATCTAAAATCTGAACTAAAAACATCATCAGTTTATTTCACTTTATTTATTTAAATTAAGAGTAACTGATATGCTTCTATACTTTCTCCTTTCATTGGGGAAAGGGGAGAGAAAAGTCACCTCTCTGAGTCACCTCTGGTTGAGTCTCACGCTAGCACTCCTCAAAAAAGAGGGAGGGGAAAGAAGCCCACCCCACTCAGTGCTCTGCAAATCTGCTCAGCATCCTTTGATAAGATCAATCCTAAAAAGCACCACACTGGCTCTTTGTTGTTTGACCCAAAGCCTGCTCTAAAGAACTCCAAAGATTTTACAAACATTCTCTCTCTCACCTCCACAACAGAGAAGGCCAGAAAAGGCCGGCAGAAAGGCAGAGAACGTGTCGCATTTCACTGCTGGGGAGAGTTACAGCCCCTCAAGCATCCTTAGCAAGGGTCAATGGTATTGACCTGTTTTCTCTTTGCTCATTTTGGCCTCGGTCAGAGGTGACAGGGGAAGCTAGGCAGACAGTGCATCTGCAGACCTTCCACAAACCTACTACACCATCCTCATCCACTGAGAGTGAGCTCGGAATAATAACATGGACAAGCAAGCTCAGTGAAGAAGGCATGCAGGAGGGGCAGCGAGGTGGCACAGTGGATAGAGCACCGGCCCTGGAGTCAGGAGGACCTGAGTTCAAATCTGGCCTCAGACCAAATACTTGACACTTAGCTGTGTGACCCTGGGCAAGTCACTTAACCCCAATTACCTTGCCTAGGAAAAAAAAAACAGAGGGTATGCAGGAAAAACCCAATGGACGTAGGGGGAGGAAACAGCCATTAGGGGGATGGATGTTAGGGGAGGGAGCTCCGGGTCTACAGAAGATCACAGGCCACGCCAAGAAACTTAAGCTATATCTAGAAAGAGAAGCTGAAGGGTTTTAACATTCGGAAGAGGCTGAAACTGGGCCATTTTATTTTTATATGTCATTAAATTGCTATATCACATCATATTGTATTATGTTATTCTATTGAAGCCATAGGGCATCATGGAGAAAGCATTGACTTCAGAACCAGGAACATGAGTTCTAGTCCTACCCCTGACATATCCTGACTGTGTGACCTTGGAGAAGTCACTTAACCTCTATGTGCTTTAGGAAAACTCTCTGAGTCTGTCAGTGGCAGAGGAGATGCTGGCCTGCACTGATGGAGGGCACTCCCTTACCTGGAAATTCTCTATACTTCTACCCTCATATTATTACATTATGTTATGCTGGCATGCTATATGATTATATTACATTATACCATATTGTATTATGTTAGATCGGATTCTATCACATTATGTAGTCCTATATGATGTATACATTATATTATACTATATCAACGCTATATGGGTATGACATATTGTTATAGTATGACAGATCATGTTATGCAATATTATGTTTATTGTATCATATTAGTGTATTTTATCACATTACACTGTGTTCTATTATATCATATTACATTTTATTTACCACATCATATTACATTATTTCATGTTGTTATATATGTCTATATTGGGTTTCAGCTTGGTCTATCATTTCTAGATTTGTTTACTTGCCTGCCTCTTATAAAGAAACCCACTAAAAAGCCAAAAGAAACAAGTTCTGACCCCAGACTGCCTCCTTCTTCCCACAAGAGGTACACAGACCACATTAACTCGCTGCACATTTCATCCCAACTTACTGGAACAAAGCATGAGCAGCCGAGGGCAATTGGCAATCAGCGAGGATGACTTGAGTAGCTAATTTTAGGACGTGCCATGATTCAGGCGTGGGCGAGCAACAAGTCTCAGGCTTTCCATTATTCAGTGATGATTTCAACTGACCATCAGGCTCAGAGCTGTAACTAGGGTGGGGCAAAAAGGCCTCTGTCCCAGGGCAACATATGGGGCAAAGGGCCATCAGTCATTCAACATTTATAAAGTACCTAGTAGGAGTCAGATTCTATGCTAGAACTTGTTGATAAAGAGTGAAACAGTCTCCCAAAAAACTGATAATCTAGCTAGGAGAGACAATATGGATCTATGTAGTTACATACAAAGAAGTGATAGAACCAGCTTCAATCAGCTCTTAAGAACCTATTAGTAAATTTTAAATGAAAATTAAATTAAATTTGAGGCAAGCATTTACATCTTTGAAATTGGCAAGTGCTGCAAATTCCTCCAGTATGATAAGTATACGCACTCTACTCATTTGGAAGGTTGACATATAAGGTCCCGTTAGCTGGAGATTTTTCTATATAGCCTAGTTAGCACATAAAAGCCCTTTTTTCCAACAATTTAGGAACCTGGATAGCGTACTATTTGGATTCCTGCTAAGAGAAACTCTGCTGGAGGGTGGGTAGAGTTGGGCTGGGTAAGGCTTGTAAACCCCCCTTCACCCTAGACTCCAAGTGAGGGGCACTGGGGTGCCTGGGGTACACTTCTTGACACCACACTGGCGAATGCCATTTCCTGGACCTGCCCTGCTGAACCAAACATGAGCTGATGGCTCTAGGATGCAGAACCACCTTTGTCCTTGAAGCCTTGTATGGGAGCATTGAGATAAATTAAATAGAAGGGAAAAGAAAGAAGCCTCCAGCCATTCCCTGGCCGAGGACCTAGGAGGCCCCGACATCTCTGCGTCCATACCTGAGACTGGCCCGATCAGGCTGGTCTTCATGAACGGGCACGGTGTCTTCGTCACACCTGGGGAATGAAAACAGAATGACATCGTCTCCAACAGCCTCCTGAGCGTTGTACTCAAACACTCCGCCATTCCCTCCAACTTGGGTTCAACCCTTAAGCTTTCTTCTCTCCCCAAACTGGATTCCCTTCCCCCACCCCAATCCTCCTCCCTATTCTGGCCAGTGACAAGAGCTCACATTTTCTCTAGGTGCAGTGGAAAAAGCATGTGATTTGGGTTCAAATCCCAGCTCTGCCATATGCTACCTGTGTGACTGTAAGTCTCGGCCTTGGTTTCCCCATCTGAAAAAATGAAGTGGATGATTCTAGAGAATAATTTGGAACTATTCCCTTTGTCTATACTCTTTGACCCAGATATAATAATAATCATTGTAGATTTATTATGTTAATTATAATTGTGATTATTATAGATGTACCATATTAATTGTCATGTGTAACATATACATTATACATGTAATCATAAAATATATTATGTTGATAACTGTATATAACATCATTGTATTATATACAATGCTACAAATTAAAATCTGCTATTATAATAAAGATAACGTATTGTAATTAGCATCTACTAGATTATTATCACTACCATTTACGTAGCTCTTGCTAAGTGCCAGACGCTATGGCAAGCACTTTACAGACATGACGTCATTTGATCCTCAACAACCCTAGGAGATAGGTGCTATTATTAGCCCCATTTCACAGATGAGGAAACTGAGGCAGACCACGGCTAAGGGACTTGCCCAGGGTCACCCATCTGGTAAGTACCTAAGGTCAGGTTTAAACTCAGGTCTGCCGCACTCCAGGCCCAGTGCTCCATCCATTGCCCCACCTTGCTGCAGGCCACTCTATCAGGCCCATACCCCAAAGAAATTAAAGAGGAAAAGGCTCTATCTGCACAGAAACGTTTACAGCCACTGCACTCGTGGCAGTCAGCCCCTGCAAAGTAAGGGCGTGGGCATCCTCCTATTGGGAGACGCTGAACAAAGTGTGGCCTAGGAGCAGACCGGGCTATCCTCGTGTTGTAAGGAGCAGTGGAATGATTTCAGAGGAAATCAGGAAGACCTTTGGGAACCGAACACAACCAGGAGAACAATTTCCACAATGAAAACAACGTTGACTTTGCTTCACAATTGTGAGCCACGCATGTCCACGAATGGCACCTGCGAGGACCTCTCCTCTCCTGACTGAGAGATGATGGACGAAAAATGCAGAAAGAGACCTACATTTTCCAGCACGGCCAGCGTGAGATTCTGCTTTGCTGGATTATCTATTGTGGGCTTTATTTTTCCAGGTCTTTTTTTTTCCCCTTAATTTGTAGGGCTGTGCGTATGGGCAAAGAACAGATTACTTTTTTTAATGCTTGCAAATTGAAAAAATAAGAATGAACTGAAACCTCAAATGGCTGGGCTGGATAGCTTTATCATCCTGTCCTGCTCTATGACCCCTTCACCTTGCATGTGGACAAGGCAGCTTCTTCACAACAATCCTGTGAAGTAGGTAATGAAAGTCTTAACATACCCATTTTACAGATGAGGATACTGAGGTTCAAAGAACTTTAGTGACTTGTCCGGGGAGGATCACAGGACTAGTGATCCCGTGGAGGCTGGGATTCAGATTCGTGTCTTCTGGCTCAAAGTCCAGCTCTCTTTCTAATACATCACACCACTGGCCCCTGCTACAAAGCCCAAGAGCTGCAAGGGGTATCAGAGGCCATTTAGACCAATCTATGAGATGGCTGAGAAAACTCACGAGCCCAGGTGGTACAGGGAGTATAAGTAGATATCCAGGTAGTATAAGTAAGAGGCAGAATCTGAACCCAGGTCCTTTGACTCCAGATTTAATCTTCTTTCCACAATTTCCTATAGCCCACCGAATAAGGAGCAAACTCATCAACTTAGTCTAGAAGACCCTCTAGTTTCAAATCATTCCTGGCCATGCCATTGGCTAGCCGTGTGTCCTTGGAAAAATCTTTCTGGCCTTTGGTTTCCTCAGCTGTAAAATGATATGGTTGGACTGAAAGATTCCCAAGGCCATTCCCAGCTGGCTATCCCATCAGCTCTCCTCTTGGTCCCCTCACTACACTCTGGCAAAGGTTATTATAATACCCCAGGGTCCCAAGAACCCAGTACTTTCACAAGTGCTTATGTCCGGCCCATTAAGGCCACCACAATTTCCCCAGGCTCCAGCAAAACCTGAAGGTCACCTCTCTTTCATTTCCTCAATCAATACTGGGTGTGGAAGGCCCCATCACAATGATGCACCTATACCTCTCCCCCTTTCCATTCTTACTGTCACCATATTTAAGTGATGTTTCTGTATTTTTGAACAGACAGAAATGGTCAATTTATTTGCCTAAATATATTTTCACCTGAAAAATATATTTAGGCAAGTAAACTGGCTAATAACACCACTGTTTCCACTGTGAAAAGCAGCAATTAACTTTCCAAGGCATACCCTCCCACCCTATTGGAACATCCCAATTAGTAGAGTATTCATGTTTTGGAACATTAATGGAAGATATTTCTAATAAGAGTTAACTTTAGCCAAGTAAAGAAAACAATGAGAGTCTCAGATCTGGCATCATGGCTTCAGAAACGGGGCGAATTTAAGCTTGATATCAAAGAAAGACTTCCAAAGGATGACAGAGATCCTAAGTGGCTGGGGGCTGCTTCGGGAAGTAACGAGCTCCCTATCACTGAAAGTCTCCAAGCACTGGCCAGCTGATCACTCACTAGGTAAGTTGTAGAGGGGATTCTTGCTCAGATACAGGCCGGACCAGACGGCGGAGGGGGTCACTTCCAGCTTGGCAATTCCAGGATGGTCAATGCTGAAGCAAAACAATGACCAGTGTTCAGATTTTGGCATCGACTTCCCCCGCCCACCCCAATAGAGTTTATCATTCTTCTCCCTCCTGGGACATTGGGTTCCAGTTGAAAACACAGCAGCAGAGCCTTCAAAGTGACCTTTGGCCTCTGAAGTTGGGGGCCGGCCCTCCGCGGTGAGTCTGGCTAGTGAGGCCTGAGGCCGTGAGGTTCCTGTTACAGCCAGGCCAGGAGCACTGTGATTCCTCCAGTTGTGCCAGGGCATGCCTGGCATCTGTGCTGCTGGGGGGCTGAGACCAGTGAGCTGAAGTCCAGCTAAACCCAAATGGGTGTCTGTGCTAACTCTGGGGCCAGCGGGGTGAGAGGAGGGGTGACCAGCTGATGTCTGGGGGACTGAGGGGATGCTCATCTAGAGACACACAGACAAAAATGCAGCAGTACCATCCCAAAGAACCTTCACGTCTAAGGAGAAAGCCAGGGCAATCAGGATCCCGAAGAGTGGTGACAGGAAGAGAATGCAAATTAGTGAAGGCAGGGATTTCCCTAAGTTGTCAAACAGGGCGTGTGTCTTTTATCTTTGTCTTCCCCTTTTGGGGGCCCTCTTCCTCCACCAGGGTGGACCCTTGTCGTGGCCTTATTGCTCCCACCCCTTTCTTAGCCATCTCCTCTCTTCACTCTCCTTCAAGCCAAAGACCAGCGCCATCCAGCCCTCTTCTGGACAGCTGGCTATCTGAGTGTGAAGGAAATTAGCTGATTAACTCACATAAACTGAAAACATCAACTGAATGTGGGACCAGAGGAGAAGGCTTCCCTCCACTAAGAGGAACATCTCTGGATGAATCCACGTGAGGACCCTTGAAGGTCCTATCAGGAGACGAGGGCTCCAAGCACAGCTGTCGGGGGACAGGCTGTCCAGCTGTCTCAGGAGCTCCAATGCAGCTGTGTCCAGAAAGGCTCAGCGGCCACAGCAGCAGGCTCACTGTGGCATGGTGATGGGTGTGCTTGGTACCATCGGAAGGAGTGTGCCCTCCCGACAGATGCTCCGTGCATTAAAGCACCAGGAAAAGACGGGGCTGAGTTAGAATCCCACCTCTGCCTTTAGCCACCTAGGTGACCTTGGGTAAGTCATTCCTACTCTTTGGGTCTCAGGCTCCTCATCTGTAAAATGGGGATAATAATAAATAGCACCCACCTCCCAGGATTGTCATGATGATCGATGAGATGTTTGCAAAATGATGTGCAAACCTCAAAGCAATACATAAATGTTAGCTATTAAAAAGAAGAGGTGACCCAGACAATGATGAATATTAAAAGTGAACAAGAACCATGCCAAATTGTCTCTGGTGTTATCATCATTATTAATTTATTCTTTATAATAACATATTTTTTTATTATTATTATTAATTATTATCATTATTACTAGAGAGGAGAAATACTCCTGTAATTTCATCCATTTGGGGAATTCCCAATATGGAAACTCCCTCCAGTCATCTGTAATTTGTGCCCTTAGCAACCAGAAGCACTGAGAAGCGGGCTTGCTAGTATGCGTCAGAGGTAAGATTTGAACCCGGGTCTCGATGAACTCCAGGCCGGCCCTCTAGTGGTCATGCTTGACACTCTCTGGGCACTAATGATGCGTTCTACATTTTTTACAGCGCCCAGATGGCATTCCAATTGGCACTTGCATTTTAAATGTAATCACAGTTACATTTTTTGCGGTTAGCAACACAGTTGTGGGCAATCAGATCTCCCTGGGCCGGGCACAAGTAGAGGATTTTGTCGTCAATTATGTATACACACACACACATATATCTACATATCTACATGAGTGCATGTATACACCCACAAACAGGCAGAACAGATAACAGAATTGGCCTCAGGGCCAGGACCACCCGGGTTCACATACTGTCCGGCCCCAGGCAAGTCTCTTAACCCCTCAGGGTCTGTGCCCCCCCCATCCCCCCACCACACACACACACACACACACACACACACACACACACACACACACGCACACACTCTAAAACTGTAGGCTGTAGAGAAAAGTGCTGATCAATACTGGTGGGGAAAACTTCTCCCCATGGCAATGAAATCCTGAGTCCAGACTTGGGATCTCATCAGAAGGAAAAATTCTTCAGTGCAAATTCCCTCATCGGGACACAGTCCGTAACTTAGTTTGTGAAAAGCTAATCAAACAATAACAAAAGTCTGCATTTATGAGATTGGCAAAGTGCATGTTGTCTCAGACCTTGGGGAGGCAGGTGCTATTATTATCCCCATCTTACAGATGAAGAAGCTGAGGCAGACAGAGGAAGGGACTTGCCCAGGGTGATACAGCTAGTTAAGTGTCTAAGGCTGGAGACAATCCCAGGTCTCTGTGACTCCAGCTCTAACCACTGCACTACCAAGTGGACTCTTGAGCGATGCTTTCATGGGTGGTTTTCTTTCCCCAACTCTGAAGGGATGCTGCCAGTGAACAATGATCCTTGGCCCAGAATTACAAACAGGAAGGAGCCAGGGACAGTATCTGGAAAATTTCACTGAGATTCCCAATTGTTCTCTGCCACCAGAACCCATTTCTTTCACACCAAGAGGGGCTCCCAGGGACGCTCTCTGGCTGCAATCACAGGGTTCCACCATCTCAGAAAAATCCCCGAGAAGGATCCTCATGACCATGAAAAGCATGAGCTGAGCACACGCAGGCTGGGGCATCCTGCCAAACACAGCACCGCAAGGACCTACCTCTGCCCGAACAATTCATGCACCATCACCGAGCCGGTAAATATCTGAGCCACAGCACCTGAACTCAGATCTTCCGGACTCCACGTCCGGTGCTCTCCACCCCCTGCTATGCTGCCTCCACTTCCCCAAATGGAAACCAAAGAAAGGGGGCACAAAAAGTACTCTGCATGGGTGATGGCAAAGGAGGTAAGCCAGGCATGGGGTGAGAATTTGAGGAGGATGCCGAGAAGCCCTCACAAAAGAGCCAAAGGAAAGCATCCAGGCATCACACACACACACACACACACACACACACACACACACACACACACACACACACGGTTCCTATGTAAAATACACAACTTTACATACTGAGGTATACATATTATATATGAAATGCAACATCTTATATATTTATATTTTATATATAACATTATTTTAGATGTATATATACATTTAAAATATAAAATGTATACTTTATATATGTATGTGTATGTGCATTTATACAAACATAATTTTCTATTTATACATATATATTTTATATGTTAAATTGAGATTTTATAAATTTATGGATATATACATATTTACATAGAAAATACATAATTTTATATATTTGTATACACCTACTATATATTTTATATATAAAATGTGTGATTTTATACATTTATATGTGTGTATATGCATTTATATATAAATGTATAACCATATATACACACATATACATTTTAGATGTAAAATGTATGATCTCTGGTGTTTATATGTATGTATGTACATTTATATTTAAAATCCATCTTATATATTTCTATACATTTATATATTCCTCTCTACATAGAAATTTTTCTATATTTATGTATAAATGCATTATATAAAATTTTATATATTTGTATATACATAAATACATGTATTTATATAGACAGTATATACTTTTACATATTTATATACAAATAAATACATTTCAGATGCAAAATGTATTTTATATTTGTACATACATGTAGATTTTAGATGCAAAATCTTATATATTGATATATGTACATATGTATTTATATATAAACTGTATAATTTTGTATATTTATGTGTGTATATTTATAAAATCTGTAATTTTATCTATTTCTATACAAATACATGTTTTAGATGCAAATGTATAATTGTATGTATTTATGTGTATAAACAAATTTCTATATTAAGCATAAAATGCCCTATATTTGTATACAGTATATCCTCTGTGCCACTTTCAATGTTATCTTTCTAAAGCCTCGTTCCAGTCTCGTGGCTTACTTACTCTAAGTTTCCGTGGCTCCCTCTTGCCTCTGGGAGGAAACAAACTCTCCTTTGATATTCAGAGTCCTCTGCTCTCTGGTTCCAAACTGCCTTTTCAGGTCGGTTTCACAATATGTCGCTTAAGAAGGTGAACCTTCCCGCTGAACCTTGCTGTTTTACTTATTGCTGCCTAAACTCAGCATCCCATCTCCAGCCTGTGAGCCGTTGTACAGGCAGTGACCCACGCCTGGAATGTGAGCCTTAGCTTCCACACAGCTCAGCTCTGAGGTCACTTCTCAGGGAAGACTTTCCTGATGGCCTTGCTGAGCAAGTCCATGGCCCAGCGGATCCAGTGAGAGGCCTGGAGTCAGAAAGACCTTATTTTGATACTGGCCTCAGACACTTAATAGTTGGTGTGATCCTGAGCATCACTTAACCTCCGTCTGTCTCAGTTTGCTCGTCTGTAAAATGGGGAATGATCATAATAGCACCTCCCTCCCAGGGCTGTTGTGAGGTTCAAATATTTGTAAAGCACTCAGCATAGGAGCTGGCATGTGAGTCCTTAATAAATGGTCATTTCCTTCCTCAGGTTTTCTGGTGCTTACTTAATATATTCATGTGTTGTGTTCTATCCCCAGGCAATGAAATCACCTTGTAGGTGCTTTAAGAATTGTGGACTAAATTGAATAGCGCGGAGGTGATGTCATACACACACTATATATACATTCACATCTATATGCACACATAGATGTATATAAACATACACATACATGTATATACACATGTGTATATACATGCATGTGTTATATATATTTTAAAACAGTCACTAAGGTCATGAGATATCACTAGCATACATACTTCCTGTGAAACAGAAGGAGGCAGCTTGAAGACAGCATAGGTCAGTGGCTCTCAAACTTCCTGGTCTCAGGATACCTCATACTCTTAAAAATTACTGAGGACCTTCCAAAGAGCTTGAGTTTGGTTTTTATCTGTTGATGTTTATCATATTTGAAATTATAATATCTTAGGATTATTATGAAAATAGTAAAGGATCTCAGAGACACCCCTCCCCCACCTTTCCCTGATAATCCAATTCCCTCATTTTATAGATGAGGAAACTGAGGTACAGAGAGGAGAGAACATGACTCAGTCACACCCTGTAAGGAAGTCCCAAGGCAGAGATTTGAACCCAGGTCTTTGGATGTGTGCATGTAATATAGTGGCCACATAGTAAAACAGAATGTGGAATGTGGAATTAAGAAGACCTGGGGTCATGAACGGCCTCCAACACACATTACCTGTGTAAGTCCCAGCAAATAACTTACTTCAAAGCCTCAGTTTTCTCACCTGTAAAATGGAGACAATAATACTACTTCCTTCATAACTCTGTTTTGAGGCTCACATAAGACAATGTACATAAAGTGTTTTACAAGCCTGAAAGAGCTATAGAAAGGAGTTCTTACCAAGGTTCCTGTTATCATTTGATTGAGAGGCAGCCAGTGACGGGGAGAGGAGGGCTAACTTTGCAATCAGCCGTCATGACCTGAAGAAAGTCCCCCAGCTGTGCAGTCAGGACCCGTAGGTTCACCTCCCAGCTCTGTTACTTACTAGTGATGTGACCTGACCACAGGTGAATCTCTTATATGGGCCCTCAATTTCCTCATCTGCAAAATGAAGGGTCTGGACTGACTCCTACTATCCCTTCCAGGTTCTATGCTCCTATGACCTGCTAAGTGCTGAGTTCAAGTTGACCTACCCTGGCAGAGTGATCCCACAGGCAGATCTCCAAAATGGCAAGAGACAGAGGAGGGTTGCTGGTGCACCTTGGTGGATGGGTTTCCATTACCTCTAGTTCACTGCGCTAATGAAATCGCAGGTGTAAACCCCCTACAAGGGACAACCTCGCCTGCCTATGTGATTCCTCCACGGGCATCCGAGTTCCAGTGCATCCCTTCTGGCCGCTGCTCTCTCCCTCTCTGAGGGGGTTCAGCCTGGACAACTGGCCGCTCAGAGGAGCACCGGCCCCAGCGCCCGGAAAGCAGCCCCGAGAGGCACCCAGAAAAACCTCCATCTTCGCACCCAGGCCCCCTCCCTCGAAGACAAAGTTTGCTTTCGACTTTCCCTAATGCAAGCAGATTAAAGCGCCGGGGTTTGACTTGGTTTGTTTTGTTAAACCACCACTGAAGGAAGGCTTCACGACCGGCCTTTTAAGGACAAGCCAGTGTTTTGAAGGCGCACAGCTGATGCAAAGCTCCGGGCGGTCTCTGGAGAGCAGCCCATCAACACAGACAAACAAAGGCCCGGGGAGGCTCAGGTGCTGGGGAGACCCGGCGCAAACCACGCCAGGCACCCCCGCCCCTTATCCCCACGACGCTCACCTTTCCGCCTTGGAGAAAGCCCCCACCCCCACCCCCGACCCCGTTCCCAAGACAAAGCTGCTGACACCGCACGTCTCCTAGAACGACTCCCCCCTCCCACTGGTCTATTTCACCACCGGCGTGGTCCAGGCAGGGAAGACTGGGCGCTTACAAAGTAACCACGGCAGCAATCAATGAAGACGCGCTTATGTAACGGGACCCCGGTCTAAGAGGAGGTGTCGGGCCTGGACAGCCCTTCGAACTTCCCAGAGTGCTAACTTCTCCCGGGGCCAGCCTTTTGGGGGAAGATCAGAAGACAAAAGGATCCAAGGTTTGCCAGGAAAGTTGGCTTTGCAGCATCCCCCGAGCCAGAGATGAGAGCCGCAGTGGGGAAGCGGAGCCTGTTTATCCCAGAGCTTTCCTGAGCATCCCCCTGGCCAGGGGCCGAGCGAGTGCACGCGCCGTGTGCTCCCTGAAAAGTGACGTGGGCCGTGGCCACACAAAGAGATGGAGGAAAGCCGGCGTGGAAATGCCAGCTGCCCGGGGGCCGGCGCGGGCTCCGACCTTTGCCTCACCCTCCAGGGCTGCCCACTGGGTTTCCTGCACCACGGAAAGGGTTCGGCGCGCCCCCCTCCCATCCATCCGCGGCTTCCCCGGGAGTCCGGGGCGACTGGGGCAGGGATGCTGCGCTCTAGGGGGCACTTACTCGGTTACCGCTGGGCTGCTGAAGGACTTCTCCTGCAGGCTGAAGCAGAAGCAAGAAAACATGAGCTAAGGCCTGCCAAGCTGGCCCCCATGCACTGGCCCGGCTCCGCCCGGCGCCCGGGACCTGCACGCTCTCCCGCCCGCTCTGCACACGCCCCGAAGGCAGCCCCCGCCGGGATTAGCCGCTCTAAGGACACGCGCCACCAAGCCCGTCCCCCGGCTGCGCTCCCTGCGCGTAGCCCGGCCCAGCCCGGCCCGGCCCAGCGCCGGGGATCCGCGTGACTGGCAGCCCGTGGGCAGGAGGGGGAGGGGTGGGGAAGGGGGCCGGGGAGGTGGGGAGGAGGAGAGATGGGGAGGGAGTGGAAGAGGTGGGGAGGACAGAGGGAAAGGGAAGATGGGGAGGGAAGAGGGGGAAGGGAGGATGAGAGGGGCGAGGGAGATGGGGAGGAGGAAAGAGGGGGAGAGGGAAGAAAAACGGAGGAAGGGAGATGAAAAGAGGAAGGGATGAGGGAGAAGGGGTAGGGAGGATGAAGAGGGGGAAGAGTAAGAGATGGGAAAGGGGAGATGGGGAGAGATAGGGGAGGGGGAAGAAAAGATGGGAGAGGGGTGATGAGGGAAGAGGGGGAGGAAGGAAGAGGATGAGGGAGAAGAAATAGGAAGAGAGGAGGAGGAGAGAGTGGGGAGGGAGAAGGAAAGTTTGAGTAGGGAGGGATGAAGAGGCATAGGGATTGGGGAGAGGGGGAGGCCTAAGGAAGGACGAGGAAAAATGAGGAGAACGAGGAGAAGAGAGATGGAAGAAGGGGAGATGGAGTATGAGGGAGAGAAAATGGGGAATGGGGGCGGAGGCCGCTCCAGATTCCTCCTCGAGGCACACACCTTCCCATTTTCACCACAAGTCTGTCTGTGTAATCAAGAAGTTGCTACTTCTTAGGCTTTTGATCTGGGCCTTTTCGTCCCCACCTTCAATCCCTGCAATCAGTCAACAAGTGTGTGTGTATAATCATATACATATACATACATGTATGTACACATGTATATATACATATATACGTTTGTTGATATAGAAGATGTAAAAATTGTGTGCATATGTGGCTACATATTTTTATTTTATATATTTTTACATATGACTATACATATTTATATGTAACATATTATAGTGCTATAGCCATTGTCCCCCACCTCTGCAATGAAGGGAGGTGCGTTTTCTCCTTCCTTTTTGGAGACCAGGTCAACGCGCACTTATGAAGTGCCAACTATGTTCCAGGCAAAAATGAAACAGCCCGTGTTCTACTAAAATAGAAAAGGAAGTTTCAGTGTTTACAGCCAAGCACCTGAATTCCCCGGCGATCCTGGGTGTGCGTGCGTGCACGTGGGCGTGTGCTTTCCAGGAGTCTCATTACTGTTGCCCTGGGAGCTAGACTGTTCTTCTCCCCTCCCCCACCTTACACCCAGCCAAGCTCTGCGTGGTTTGTGCCCCCTCCCCACCCTGGCATTGAGGCAAGGCAGCTTAGTTCCAGAGGTCAGATCGGCTCCCTCGTGCCAGTTTGAGACACACACACACACACACACACACACACACACACACACACACACACACACACACACGGGAGGCAAAACAATGGCTCCTGCGTTTTCTCGCCTGCTCAGGGCAGGGAGGATTCCAGGCATCGGGGGTGTGGGTGTGTATTATAATGTGTGCGTGTCACAATGCGGGTGCTGAGGACAGGAGCTGAGCCAGGGAGGGATGCTGGATGCTCGAAGGCAGGGGTGGGGCCTGAGCAGGCTTGCTTTAGCAAGGTGCCTGAACTCAGTCTCACTAACACCTTTAGCGGGAGAGCGGAGCCCCGGCCACAAATGGCTTGGAGGCAGCAACGACTCTTCTCTTGTCCTGTTTGCCTCCCGATGCACATTATGATCCCCACTTCCTCTGCTCCCTCTGACACCCCGCTCCCCATGCTTCTCCCTCTGATCCCCATTTCTCTGGGCTTTATCCTTGTACTTCAGGTCCCAGGATTATAGATTTAGAACTGAAAAGGAACTACCAAAAACAACGACAAAAAAGAAATCCAATTCCCTCCTTTTATGGAGTGGGAAACTGAGGTTCAGAAGGGTGAGCAGGGATTGGCCCAAGCCACAGCCAGAGGAGAGAAGCAACAAACAAGCCCAGGGCCTCTATCTCTGAATACTGTCTCTTCTAGGCTAGGAGTTGGGCCTAGAACAGGACTCAAACCGCCTTTGTCGACCTTACCTGCCCCAGGTTTATTAAACCCTGTTCCAAATCCTATTTGAAATTCAGTATCTTCAGGGCAGAGATTAGGGAGTGAGGGACAGATTTCTTGCCTAGGAAGACTCAGTTTTTCCTAAGACTAAATCCTGAGCATTAAAAAATTTTGTTTGACATTCTCTAGGACTCTTCTAACTTACTTGACAAATCTCACCAGTACTGAAAATAAATACATTGAAGAAAGAACTGACAATTAAATTCATGGGATCATAGACTTCAAGATAGGAGGGACCTCAAGGTCAACTGATCCAAGCCTCTCATTTTTTTTTCTTTTGCTTTTTAGTGAGGCAATTGGAGTTAAGTGACTTGCCCAGGGTCACATAGCTAGTGTCAAGTGTCTGAGGCTGGATTTGAACTCAGGTTCTCCTGACTCCAAGTCCCAAGCTCTGTTTACTGTGCCACCTAGCTGCCCCCCAACCCTCTCATTTTACAAAAAATTAAGACACAGAAAGGGAGAAACAACTTAGCCAAGGTCACAGCTCCTAGGGCAGATGATGGAGTGAGCACTCAGCTCTACCTCCTGTAACTCCCAAGGCTAGGACCCTTGCAACTGACAAAAGCCACCTCTCCCAGACGAGAAAAACTTAATGCTGGAATTTAGAGGCTTTATCTAATGCTGAATGTGACATCTTTCAATAAAACGATATTCCTCAAATGGCTAAACATTGGCAGCACCAGCCTACAGAGAGCTGTGAGTTTTGCAATATGCCAGGAGGACTGGGCCAAAATTTTTGGCTTTTCTGAGAAAAGTGAAGGATCCCACTGTCTTTGCCGATGGAGTTAATAATCACCAATTAGTGAGAAGTCTGTTTTGCCAACTTCATGTGTTCACCCATCCATCCACCCATCCATTCACAGACTCTTTTTTAATCTTATTTTATTGATACTGTTTGTTTTTATAGCATTTTTTATACTCCTCCTCTGCCCTTTCCCAACAAGCCATCCCTTAGGACTAAGATTTTAAAAGAAAGAAAAAAAACATTAGCCAAGTCAATCAATATTACATAATATCTAATACCTCTACTCTTTCCACTTTGCAGAAATAAGGAGCTCCATTTTCTCAACAGCAAACTTGACCATTATGATTGCACAGTACTCAGCTTGTTGTCTGTTTTTTGCTGCTGTTGTTTCTATTTGTCTTTTTAATTATCATATATATCATTTTCTTGGTTTTGCTTACTTTATTCCGTATCCATTCAGATAAGTCTTCCCATGCTTCTCTGAATCCATTAATATTCATCATTTCTTTTAGTTCAGCAGTATTCTATTATATTTATGTACCATAATTTGTTTAGTAATTCCCCAATCAATGAATAGGTAGCTAGACATCAAAGTGGATAGAGTATTGGGCTCGTAGCAGAAAAATTCATCTTCATGAGTTTGAATCCGGCCTCCAACATTTAATAGCTTTGTGACCCTGGCCAAGTCACTTAACTCTGTTTGCCTCAGTTTCCTCAGCTGGAAAATGAAGTGGAGAAGGAAATAGCAAATTGCTCTATTGTCTTTGCCAAGAAAACCCCAAAAGGGGTGACGGAGAGTCAGACACAGCTGGATAACAACAAATCAAATGATATCTACTTTATTTTCAATCCTATGATAACATAAAATGTGCTACTACAAATAGTTTACGGTAAATGGGACATTTGTGTCTTTGATTTTGGGAGGGGATGTATTAGCAATTCAATCTCTGTGTCAGGGGCAGCTAGGTGGTGAGGTGGATGGAGCACTGGCCCTGAAGTCAGAAGGACCTGAGTTCAAATCTGGCCTCAGACCAAACACTTGACACTTAGTAGCTGTGTGACCCTGGGCAAGTCACTTAACCCCAATTGCCTAAAAAAAAAAACCCTCTGAGTCAAAGGGTAGAGACATTTTAGTTATTTTTACATAATTTCAAATTGCTTTTCAGAATGGATGAATGAATTCACAGTACTACCAACAGTGTAGTAGAGCACCACACTCCCCTCCAACATTGACTATTTCCAATCTGCTAGGCTTGAATTTCTTTTATTATTAGTGATTGGGAGCATTTATTCAAATGGTTGTTACTAGTTTGCCACTGATTGGAAAACTGCTCGTATCCCCTTATCCACCAGGGAATATCCTTTGGTCTTAGCTATCTGATTCACTTCACAAATACTATCAAGTGTATATTCTTTGAAAGTCATTGTGCTAGGCACTAGAGACAATAATAATAACTCACAGAGAATATTATCAATTTCGTTTGCAAAGTACCATGTTTTTAAACATAAAAGCAGAAATTGGTCAATTCAGTTAGAAAAACTTGTAATTTGCATGTGCATGGTGGGGAAAAATCATCAGATAAAGAGTTAGAAGTTGTCGTTGAGTCTTTCTTCGAATTTTATAGATAAGGAAACTGAGTCCCAGAGAAGTGAAGTGATTGTGTCCAAAGTTAAACAAATGCTGAGTGGACTAGGGTTAGGGTTCACATCTGATCCTGCTGTCTACTTTTACGAGGAGGAAGCTAAAGCCTGCACACACAATGAATACATAGAAGAGTCAGAATTTGAACCCAGGTCCGCTAAACCCAGAGTCTTTCTCCTATATCATGTTGACTTCATTTTCCAACAAGTTTTTATTATAGTCAGTCGACAAGCATTTATTAAGTGCCTATATATACCAAGCAGGGTGCTAAGCATCAGTTTTAGTTCAAACCTAAAATATGTGTAGAAATTAGGTATATTTTCAGTATCGGTTTTTCCATTCCTAAGTTGTTTAATTGTGGATAATCAGCCCTGTCAGATCCCCTTCATATCCTTAAAAATGTCCCAATCATTGGGCATATTAAAGTCTTGGACAGCCAATACACTGAGACCATTTGTGTATAAACAAAAAGAGAGTTGGAATAAAATGAAGATTTGAATGCTTAATTTAGATTTGAATGCTGGATATTGTCAGAAAAGGCGATGAGAGGAGGAAGGTAAGTAAGCCAGTAACTAAGGTCAGGGCTAAACATTTCAATATGGAGAAAGTTAAGTTGTGGGGAGAGGAGAAAGAAACGGAAAGGAAGAGAACCCAAGCTACCCCAAGGCCACTGCTGGGAAAGGCCATTACTAAGACACAAGACCTGAAGGTGCAGATGTCATAGATCCTGGATGCCCCATTTGGTGCAGATCCCGAGGACAGCCAGTGTACCCTAGTCCAAAAATCTCTCACTGATAGAGCAGGGAGGGTCCCGAGAGAGTGGAACCCTTGGATAGATGTCAGACTGTTTCTGAGTTAGAGCTCAGGACCAGTTGAGCAGAAGACCACCATGGAACAGCAGGATATGCCCCTAGTGCCCTGGTATTAAAAGCCCAGCAGCCCTTACCCTAGTTCCAGATCTACTGATATCCAATCTTACTTCACAGTAGGCTAAATGCACAAAGTGAGAAGAAATAAAAGGAGTATGTTAAATTTCTTCTCCAATACTTCAAGCCTTGCTAAGTATTCACTTTATTTAGAGTTTACTTACTTTTGTGGTCACTAATTCTCACATTTTGATTATTTCTGTTGGTGGCATTTTTTTTTTGTGTTGTGTGTTTTTTTATTATTTGGTTTTAGCCAGGACTAACCTCTGAATTCCAAATTTAGTACAATGAATTGTTCTGTTAAAAGTTTTCTTATCACCTAGCAAGGATGTTAAAAATAAATAAATAAAAGGAAAAAGGAAATCTTAGGAAAAACTTTGTTAAAAAATGTGCTAGCAAACCTTGACTCAAAGTGTGTGTGTGTGTGTGTGTGTGTGTGTGTGTGTGTGTGTGTGTGTATTGGGGGGTGGGGGGAAGATGGTCGCTGCTGCCCCAGAAACAGTACAGACTTTATCTTAGTCTCTGTCTGTTTTGCACTCCCTGAGAAATACTTTCATTTCAGATACATCCCTGGAGAAATAGACAATTCTGAGAAATCACTTTCAATGAAACTGAGGAAAGGAGCCAAATACTTGACAATGCCAGGAAGTGAGCAGATGTATGAAGAATGGGACTGGACACTGTGACATGAAGTTTCCTGTGAATATATCTGAGCAAGGAGGAGGAGGGTTCACAGGGTGGGGAGGAGACTTAGGATCACACTATATGGGGATTGGCTGAAGGAACTGGGTAGTGGTCTTTAACCCGGAGAAGAGAAGATTGGGGGGTGAGGCATGATGGCTGTCTGAGTATTTGAAGGACTGTCCTAAGGAAAAGGGATATTAGTGCTTTTCTGCTTTGCTCAAGAGGCAAGAACTAGGAGCAGTGGAGAACATTGCAGAAATTCAGGTTTGATGTCAGTGTAATGAGAGTCTGGCACATGGCTACTCCCCACATAGAAGTGGCTGGAGACGCTGCTTCTGGGAGAATGATGGGACAACAGGTAACGAAGGTGATTGGAGAGACGTCTGAGCAGGCATGGTCATTTTGTCCTGGCTCCGGTCTACTCACCACGTGGTTAGGAGAAGCTTTCTGCACTGGCCTGGGAGCCAGAAAAGCAGATGCCTTCAAAGGCAGACCAGAGCCTGGACCACTGTCTTGGGATTCTCTCTTTTGGTGGATGTCTCATCTTGGTTTGATCCCCCTACCTGATGCCGGTCAATAGACAGTGCTATTGAAAGGCCATGGGTGCTCTCCCTCTGAGGCCAATACGCAGCTAGTGAACACAAAACTCTGTTCTTTGCCTTCTGCTGTAGTCACTCTTTTACATCTCAAGTGAGGGAAGCTGGAAGCTAGGACAATGTGAGTGTGGCAAGGTCAGACGAGCGGACCACCCGAGGCTACCTGGACATCGGGGCATCCAGGAGTCTGGGGACTCTGAGGATCCAGTTGTTCTGTGGCCAAGTCTATGCTTGGTCTTACAGGCAGCCCAGGGTCAATGCCACAATGCCACAATGCACTAAGTGACCGCCTGCAGTCAACCTAGCGGTAGCAGAGACAGGGACTCGCCTGGCACCAGTGCTCCATGAGCTGGTGTGTACAGTGCACTCACAGACCAGTGTAGGCTAGGGGAGACTCTGGAGGGGTAGCATTCAGATGTTTGTTCTTGCTGCCTCTCCAAGATCTGGTGATTAATTGGAGCTGGGGCACTAGTTACTCACTGGTGGCTCACAGTGGAAGAAGACAATGGTGGGGGCTCCAGATGATGTCGATAGAGCAGAGATGCCTAATCCTACAGGGTAGCCCCTGGACACGTGTGGCTGGCTAAGGCTCCAGGAGAGTGTGCTCACTGCGTTCGGAAGGACCTTCCTAACAGAGCTGTCCCGAAAGGTAAGGAGGTTTCTCTGGAGGTTTCCACTTTCCTGTGACTAGAGATTTTCCAGTGAAGGCTGAATGATAATTTGTCAAGGATCACATGATCAGAAATCTGAAGCTGAAAGGGGCCTCAAATCATCTAGACCAACCCCTTCATTTTATACTTGAGGAAACTGAGGCCCATAGAAGTCAACCCAAGGTCACAGCAGACAGAATATGCAGGGAGATCTCTTCTGATGGAGACACTGGAGGGAGATTGACCAGGAACAGGTTGAATTCAATGGGATCAGATTATTTCCAATTCCCAGATTCTGTGAACTCTGGGCAGTTATTTACCTACACAGTATGATTTGTGGGGCACCTATGACATGTATTCTCCCTCAAAAATGTACCCCCTTCACTGTTCCTATCTCCTCTAAGGATAGGGAAAGGACCTATGGTGTCTTTGGTACAGAGAACTCCCAGATAATGGAAATCCCTCTACAAATGCAGGTTTGTGCTGTCTCTGCTCTGAGAGGTTAAATCAACCTTCCTCGGGCCACACAACCAGATTATATCAGACACAAGTCTTCCTGGCTCCAAGACAGATTCTCTGCCCACTCTGCCACTCTACCTATTCCAAAGCTCCTGGAATTTCCTCAGCAGAGAGTCATTCCATAGAGTTCAGTAGGAGGTAACCTAGGGTCTCCTTTAAAGTTGAGTAACTTGGGGAGGAATGTCTCAGCAAGTGAGTCATTAACACTTTATCTGGAATTAGAGTAATTATTGAAAGGAATGCTTATGGCTTTGGATAATCAGGACAAAGGACAGATAAGTTTGCATTGCAGCAGGAGGGGAAGGCCTCAGGACAAGGGGTGCTGCTGGAAAGGGGGTGCCACAGTGGGAGAACCTTAGGGAGCAGGAGCTGGTGGGAAGCATGTGCACATGGAAAACCTAAAGATGAGAGAGGCATAAGGTGGTGGGCACACCACATCAAATCCAGTGAGAAGCCTGCAGAAAGTGGACCACAAGTCCAGAGCTGGAGAACCCGGGGTTCAGATGCCAACTCTGCTGCTTGGTACTTGTTTGAGTAAGGCAGCCCCCTGCCCCTCTTTAGGCATCAGTTTCCTTATCTGTAAAACAGACAAGAATATGGGGTAGGAATTTGGGTTAGATATTTGAGATGAAATGAAACTAAATTAGGGTTAGAAATTAGAATTAGGGTTAGAAACAAAATTAGAAATCTAGCACATGAAGGGATGTCAGAGGCTAGATGGTCTAACTGCCTCATTTTACAGAGGAGGAAACCTTGGTGATGTCCAGCATGGTAAAGTATCCTAACACGGCATAGTGGAAAGACTGATGGACCTAGAGTCAGGGAGTCCTGAGCTCAAATATGTCCTCGTATTTTTTACTAGCTATGTGACCCTGGACAAATCCCTTAACCTGTCTGCCTCAGTTTCCAAATCCATAAAATAAGGATAATACTAGCACCTCTCTCCCAGGATTGTTTTATATACAAAAAGAGACAATATTTGTAAGGGACCTGGTAAAACCTAAAAGCTCTGTAGAAATGCTAGTGATTATAACAATAATAATAATTATTGTTGTTATTATAGCTTTCAACCTTGCTCTCCTAAGCTATAAAATGGCACAAGATTACATGCATTACCTGCCTCTCCAAGTACAATATGAGTGTGAGATATTATCACTAGCCCACTTTCAAATCCTATAGCCCCAGGCTGTAGATGAGCAGTGAAGACATGGTTGATCTTATTTTTAATGTTGTTTAGGGCAAACTCCACCTGTGGAGAAGATAAAGGTTCCCTAAGTGGAGATGGAACTAAGGTGGGACAGCCAGGGCACAATTCTTTAATAGCTGCACTCCTTCAGAAGCATAAGTGCGCCCATGACAAATTAGTTCCCCTTCCATTCAGATGGTTTGGCCTCAATGTCTTCCGGGGCTATTTTCACGCCATGAAAGACAAAATGGGAGCACTATTTATACTTGTTCGCCCCCCCTCCCCCGTATATTTCTTAGTGCCTTCCCCAGGCACCAACATGGTACTGATGGCTCTCTGAGTTCTGGTCTCAATGGCTTCCAGGGAATCATCAAGAAAGAGGATGAGATCTGATGGCAAGGACCTGGGATCGAATCCCCATTCTGGTCCTTATGAGCTGGGCTATTTCATCTCCCTGGGCCTCAGTTTTCTCCTCTGAAAAGTGAGGAAATGGGACTCTTAGCCTAGGGTCCTTGGATAGATTTCAACTTGGGTCTAAAAAACTTACATTTTATTTTCATTAATCTTTCATTTCTGCTGTATTTTGTTTTACGCATTTAAGAATATTCTTCTGAGAAGGGGTCCGTAAGTTCTCAGACTGAAAATGGGTTCCGTGATGAAAAAACAAGACGTTAGGAACCTGTGAATTCGGTGTTCGTAATGTATCTTCCGGCTCTAAGTCCTCATATGATGTTAGAAATGGCTTTTGGCAAAATGTTGGCGGCCTTCTTCCCTTCTCTGCAGGCCACTGGCTTCTCTTGCCAGCACCCACCACTGGGTACCGCCACCTTCCTCTCTTGTGGTGGGTGCCTTTAATAGGCTAGCTTATAATGCATAGTGTGACTGCTCTTCTTCATCTGATAAAAGAGACCTCTCGAAGACCAGAAAACCTGCAAGATCTAATGGGGTGCATTTCCAGGGAACCTCAGAGACTACGAAACGTGGTGAGAGAAGGCTATCTGGGAAGCCCCCAGCATCAGGAAGGGCTGCTTGTGCACCCTTGAGGCAAGGTGGGATGGAATGGAAACTCCTGATGAGCAGGGATGGTTTCATTGTTTGATTCTGTATTTGCATTGCACATAGTAGTTCCCTTTATACATAGTAGGTGCTAAATTAATGTTTGACAGTTGATTGCAACTGGCATTCCTGTGTGCTATTCTTCCTTAGAGGGTTGTTTTCTCCCCTAACACAAGATTTCACACCACTGAATGGTTGGAAGGGACTTCGGGAGAAGACTCATCTTCCTGAGTTCAAATCTGGTGTCAGACACTGACTAGCTGTGTAATCCTGGGCAAGTCACTTCATCCTGTTTGCCTCAGTTTCCTCATCTGTAAAATGAGCTGGAGAAGGAAATGGCCAACCACTCCAGTATCTTAGCCAAGAATGCTCCAAATGGGGTCATGAAGAGTCAGAAGTGACTGAACAACAACGACATTGGGGAAGGGGAACTGAGGGAATGGGCTTACGGGAGTGGTCAGCCAGGAATGGAGAATGGGATTTGAACAATGGTAACTGGGGGATCAGAGTCACTGGGATGGGGTAGGTCTGATGTTAATCATGGAGGAATAAGTTCAGCTAAGTTATTGATGTCTGAGGTCCCAACTGTTCCCCAATACATTGTTCCTGACAAGTGGTCATCTGGTCCCTCCTTGAAGGCCCCATGTGAGGAGGATCCCCCTGCCTCCCAAGGAAGCCCATTCCACTTTGGTTCACTTCTAAATAAATGTTCAGAAGGTTTTCCAAACATCAGGCCTCAATTCACCTCTGCAACGCCCACCTGTTAATCCTAGTTCTGTCCTATGGGAGTGGGAAGAATGAGTCTACTTCACCTTTCAAGCCCCAGCTCTTCAAATCCTTAAAGACAATGATCTTGGTCCCCACTCTTCCCTCCCCTCAGCCTTCTCTTTTCCAGGCTAAACATCTGTACTTCCTTCCATTGACCTTCGTGGGCAAGATCTCAATGTTCTCTGCCATTCTGGGTGTACTCCTCTGGATACTCCTCTGGATACTCTCTGGTTTATCACAAAATAAATTGACTTATCAAAAATAAATACTGGCCTTCAGCTGAGAGTGCAGTTTCAGGGTATTAAAAACATGTGCATTTATAAAACATCTCTTCTCTCCCCATACCTGAAAATTCCCAGAAATGTATTCCTCTGGGACTTGAAGGCTTTTTTAGTCTTCAAGAATTATGTTCCCTACATTGAGCACAGAATCTTCCACATGGTAGGAGGTGCTTAATAAATGTTGACTTGAATATTTAGTAAAAGACAGCTTGTCTGCCAGTTCCTAGCCCTTTGCCTCCACTCTGCTTGGGGGCTGTTCTGGAAGTGCTCTGTTCAGACTTTTCTTCAGCAATCCCAATGTTTCAGAGGAAGACTGTGGAAGAAGGGAGCCGAAGACCTTTAGCCAAGCGGGACGAAGGACTCCTGGCTGGTTAATGGGTGATCTTGGGTTAAATAAGGAAACCTTCATCCAAGCCCAGATCTACAATTTTGATTCATCCCATCGAGCATTTATTAAGTTCTTGCTGTTTGCCAGACACTGTGTTAGGTGCTGGGGATAGAAACAAGAAAAAGAAACAGTCTCTGCCCTCAAGAAGTTAGCATTGCACTGTGGAAAAACAATAGGCATGAACACAATATGCAATATCATTCATAAGTGTGTGTACACGCCTGTGTCTACATGTATGTATGTTAGTGTATATATGTATAGAGTGTATATATGTTTATAGTTTATATGTGTATGTATCTGCATGTGTGTATAGGATAGTATATATGTATACATGCACACATGTATACATGTGTGATAAGTATGTGTGCATATGTATATGTCTACATGTATGTATGCTAGTGTATATATGCATATAGTTTATATGTGTATGTATCTGCATGTGTGTATAATATAGTATATATGTATACATGCATACATGTATGTATGATAAGTACATATGCATGTGTATATGTCTATATGTATTTTATTAGTATATACAGTGTATATATGTATATTTGTATGTATGTATAGTTCATATATATGAATACATATGTATGATGGTAAATGTGCATATATGCATGCATGTATGTATATATAATAAGTATATATGTATATATATCATATATATGTGATAAGTACAAAATAATTGATTGGGGGTGGAAAGAGGAGGGAAGAACATTATGGCTGCTGGAATCAAGAAATGGGTCATGGGAAAAATGAGCTTGAACTGAACTCTGAAAAGAGCAAGGGAAAGGAGAATTGAAAGGTCATTCCCCTTAAGCACAACCTCAGATGTATTGCAGTGAGAAGAAGGGAACTGGTCTCTGGGGAGATCTGGGTTTGAATCCAGCCTCTGACGTGCACTAGCTGAGTGATCGTAGGCAGGTGAATCGGCCTCTCTGATTCTACTTTACAGGGAGATTGTGGGCATCAAAAGAGATAATGTAGGTAAAGCACACTGTAAACCTTAAGACCCTGCCTAACTGCCATTAATGATTACAATAAGCTCTTGATTCATGCTTTTCATCCTTCTGTCTATCTGTCCATTTGTACATTCACTGAACCCAACCTCCTCCATTTGCAAATGAGGAAATCAAGGCCAAGAGAGGGAGGGGTCACAATTTGCCCAAAGGTCACCCTAGAACCAGACTGGGTGAGTTACTTGACTTCTCTGGGCCTCAGTTTCCCCATCTGTGTGTAACATGGGTCACTGTATTCCAAACTCCTGTTACTTGTGATCAGGGTTGGCCTGGTTCACCTCAGAAGTCCTTTCTGGCCCTCATTCTATGGTGTTCTGATAGGGACTCTGGTCTGCTGACTTTCAATTCAGTTCTCTTTCCATTAAGCCATCCTGACTTTCTCCTAAGCCCTCATTCACACTTGTGTTTCCAAGATTGCTTTCCAGTCCTTGGCTTCTGTTGAAATAATCCTGCCCTGTATATCACAATAATCTCTTCTTGTTCCACAAGAAGGCTGAGCTTCCACCACTGTAATGAAAGCATAAATCTTGTCTAACAGCCCACCTGTCATCATCTTCTCCCCAAGTGTCCATCATCTTTTGTCTGCTTACTTGGTAAGTTTCCTCCAAGCCTCTCTCTTTGCTGGCTTAAAATCCACTGTGTATTCCTCTCTAGGAATAATGGCTATTGGTCTCTGGGGCCTTGAAGCCGCTTGGGAACAACATCTGAGCCAATCAGTTGCGTTTATTGTTGACCTTTCCCAAGCAGAGGGGCAGAGCTAGCCACTTCTTCTTTTAAAAAAAATATTTTTATTGACACTTTTCTTACTTCACTGTAGTATCCCATGTATCTTTCTCCTTCCCCATCCCATATAACAAATAGTATTTTTTGAAGAGGAAAAAAAAATCAAGACAATTTAGCAAAACATTGAAAAAGTCTAGAGACCTGTGCCCAATGGGTCTACACCTTTGGACCTCCTACTTTCACTAAGGGGTGAGTTTGGGCTGTCTTCTTACACCTCTTCACTTAAGACAGGCTTGATCTTACCGTTTATTACATTCACTTCTGATTTTTGCTATGTCATTGTTATTTCCATTCACATTACCATGGTCACCGTGTATATTATTTCCTTGAATCTGTTGATTTCACTCTGCATCAGTTCATAGAGAACTTTTGATGCTTCTCCACGGTCATCCCATACATCATGTCTTACAGCACAGTAATATTCCTTTATATTCAAGGACCACAATTTGTTTAGCCATGCGCCAACTGATGGGCATCTACTTTGTTTCCAATTCTATGCTATCACAAAAAGTGCTGCTATAAGTATTTTGGTATAGATGAGGACTTTCTCATTGATAGCTTCCTTGGGGCGTAAGCCCCGTAATGGAGTCTCTGGTTCAAAGGGTATGAGAATCTTAGGTCACTTGATCTGCATAATTCCAAATGGAAGGTGGAATCAGTTCCACCGATAATGTATTGGCACACCCTTCATTCTACAACTCCTCCAGCACTGAGCATTGCCATTTTTCATCATCTTTGTCATTTTCAGGGTGTGTGGTAAAATCTCAAGGTTGTTTTGATTTGCATTTTTCTTATTAGTGATTTGGAGCATTATTTCATGTGGCTGTGAAAACTTTCTTTGTTCATATCCTTAAGTTACTTATCCACTGGGGAATTAGCCACTTCTTTTCAATGTCTAGTAGGGGCTCCCTGAAAAAATTTCAGCTACTTAGAAGAAATGCCTGTCAGGGAAATGCTAGAGCCAGCTCAAATCAAGTGGAGGAAGCTGATTGTTAAATTTTCAGTTTGAGCGTTGACCCCTGTGAAAATGGCAAGATACAAACCATATTTGATTTATTATTTTATTGATTGTCTAGACTTCAAAAAGTGATGGGGAAAATGTTAATACTGCAGATTAAACTTACAAGTATATGCTCACACATTTTTGGGAGGAGAGCCTGATGTCAAACATTTACCAACACACTACTGCCTGATAGGTATCTATAAAGAAACCACTGTAGGTTAACTCATCATTTCCCCAGTTAGAGCTAGGATTAGAGCTAATTATAGGGGCATCTAGATGGCACAGTGGATAGAACACTGGCTCTGCAATTAGGAGGACCTGAGTTCAAATCTAGTCTCAGCTGTGTGACCCTGGGTAAGTCACTTAACCTCTGTTTGCCCCAGTTTCTTCATCTGTAAAATGAGGGTGATAATAGTACCTATGTCACGGGGTTGTTGTGAGAATCAAATGAGATCATAAAATTGCCTGGCATATATTAGGTGCTATGTAAATGCTAGCTAGGAGGTCTTAGACCAAGAGAAGCAGAAGTCTGGTTACTGAAGGGAGGTCACCTCAGGGGTTGAGGTAAGGGGTTCTGCAGGCCTGAGGGTTAGGTGTTCTTGGGACTGTTCTGCAGAGTGAGAAGACAGTAAAATAAGGGCTGAGGGGAAGAGTCTTCTGGATACTGCTGGGGCCTAGGGAAGAAATTCTAGGGGCTGAGAGAAAGGGAGGCTTCTGTCTGTTCCAGAACCAGTGAAGCCTGACTCCTTCTCTCTGGACCCCCAAGGCTCTCATAAATAGGCCACACAGGGGGCCTGGCTAGGCTGGCTGGAGCGTGCCAATGTTCCACCAACCTCACGAATGGCCTACTTACAGTGGGTTCACAGCAGCCTCTCCTTATGTAGAGGGCAGAAGCCTGGTATATAGACAGCACCAAAACGCCATGTCGTCAAGATAGCCTTAGGCAATCTCCAAGGCCCCGCTGTCCATCTGAAGTTCTTATGAGCTGCTGCTCGTCACCAGGCCCACTTTTAGATACTGAAGGTGGATCTGTGATTTCATCAACACAGAGCCTCTAACGGGTGCATGGCACAGAGTAGGAAGTTTATATACTTATTGCTTAATGGCTTGACTGACACTCACCTCATGCCAAAATGTCAGCCCCCTTCATTGCTTCCCAACCATTCATGTTCTCCCATAAATTCTTCATTGAGCACCCATGGATCCTGTGAATACTCCTGCATTTCAGAAATTACCATTTACCCTCATCTTGACCGTGGGAGAAGGACATGCCTCTCTCTTTCCTCCCTGGGACTGGCACTCTACTTAGCTCTGCCCTTCAGAAAAAACTTACATGCATTCCCGAGAGGGAAGAAGGCAGGATTCCCTGGGGCCCAGGGCCCAGCTGCTAGGCACATTTCTATATTTGGTATTGATCACTGGATGCAAGATTCAGCTCGGATCGGGGCTGTGCCTGCTGCCAGAGCTGAATTCGATTTTCCACAGAGCCCAGTGATCTCACTTTAAAAATGCCTTTCAAAAGTACCTGAAAATTGGCACAGCGTGGAGGCAGTCAGACAAAGAACGCCCAGATCCAAACTGGTAAAATCTCAGTGGTCTCCAAATGGATTATAGGACCACAGGTCTAAGCCTGGAAGGGAATCCAACCCCCTTTATTCTAGAGAGGAGCAAGCAGAGCCCCCCCCCCAAAGGGAAATCACTTGCCCCTGGTCATGTGGTTAGTAAGAGGCAGAAGCAAAACATAGAGAAATATCAATATTACGTAGACACCAACTGTCAGGCATCCTTTTCTTTTAGCAACTAAAATGTTAATGTTTTCATCACCAAGAAGGCAGTGTTATAGTACCAAAAAAAAAAAAACAGTTCGTTGAGACTCAGGAGACCTGATTGTTAGACTATAAGCTTAATGAGAATTAAAGTCAAAGACATTGTAGCCTAGTGGATAGAGAGTTGACCTCAAAGGCAGGCCGACTTTCGAGAGCTCGTGTCATGCCCCTAACACAAACCCATTGTGAGACCGTCTAGGCACCCCCTTAGACCATGAGCTGCCAAGAAAGCGCCAACTTGTGTTTGTAGAGGAATGTTCTCATCCAGAAGTCTCCTATGATAATAAGATCCTAGGTTGTGTCCCTATCTCTAGGGTCAATAACTCAGATTATTCCCCTTTGCCCTCAGCATAGAACTCTGCACATAGCAGTTGCTTGGTAGAAGTTTGTGGAATGGAATTAAATATCTCTATTATTCTAGTTCCTTTTGTAAAATAAAGGAGAATTACATTCACATCTGAATACCCTATTTTTGGAAGGACATTGACAGATTAGAATGCACCCAATAAAACGGCAAGTGGGATGGTGAGGGGCCTGAAAACCATGGCCTACAACGGGCACTTGAAGGAATACTGTGTTTAGCCTGGAGATGAGAAGTCTTAAGGGGAGTATGTCACGTGCCTAAGGACAGTAGAACCAAGAACCACAGATAGTAGATGCAACAATCTTTTTTTCTTTTTTATTAAATAATCACTTCCATAAGCTTTTGAGTTTCAAATTTTTTCCCCCTTCTCTCCCCAAGATGGCGCTCAATCTGATATGGGCTCTACATATATATTCGTATTACACATATTTTCATATTAGTCATGTTGTAAGGAAGAATTAAAACCAACAGAAGAAACAAAACAGAAGAGAAAAAAAAGAGCAAATAGTGTGCTTCGATCTGCATTCCAACTCCATGGCTCTTTCTTTGGATGTGGAGAGCATTTTCCATGGTGAGACTTTTGGAGATGTCTTAGACCCTTGTATTGTTGAGAAGAGCTAAATCTATCAAAGTTAGTCATTGCACAATGTAGTTGTTACTGTGTACGACATTCTCCTGAATACAAATATCTAAATATTGGGTTGAGGTTTTATCTTCCTCTGGGCCCCTCATGGAGATACTTCCAGAAGACCTGGTTTGTACTTGTTACCAGCTGCAGTTCACTGCCATTTATTAGTTCAAAGGCCCTAGGACAAGTCACTGAACCACTCTGTTTCCTCATCTGTAACATGGGTACGTAGGGCAGCCAGGTGATTCAGAGGATAGAATGCTGGGCCTAGTCTTCCTGACTCATCTGCCTGAATTTAAATCAGTTCTCAGATACTAACTAGCTGTGTGACCCTGGGTAAGTTACATAATCCTGTTCACCTCAGTTTCCTCATCTGTAAAATGAGCTGGAGAAGGAAATGGAAAACCAC
The DNA here is from genome assembly GCF_003287225.1 of Phascolarctos cinereus. Lineage (NCBI taxonomy): Eukaryota > Metazoa > Chordata > Mammalia > Diprotodontia > Phascolarctidae > Phascolarctos > Phascolarctos cinereus. Next base: position 21,097,615 of record NW_027555736.1, read on the forward strand.
TCCAGTATCTTTCCCAAGAAAACCCCAAATGGGATCATGAAGAGTTAGACACGACTGAAACAACTGATTAACAACCCAGATAGGTATCACTAATGCACCTACCACCCAGGGTTGATCAGAAGACAAAAGAAGATAAGGTAGGTAAAATGTTTTGCAAACTTTAAAATACTACATTAATTTCAGCTAGTAGACATTATTTCATTCTTTGCTTTTATTCTTCTATTCCTGGCACGTAGTAAATGTTTATTGATTATTACTATAAGTGTAACGAGCTGTAAAAAAAGTAAAGGCTTCATACATCTCTGACCCCTTATAATATTGACAGCCACGTCTAGAAAATAGGTATAATAATACTGTACGTACCTGAAGTCAGGGA